>NW_026592890.1:14640533-14655808 GCF_907164565.1 Psammomys obesus | reverse complement strand
AGGGAGGGAGGGAGGGAGGGAGGGAGGGAGGGAGGGAGAGAGAAAGAAAGAAAGAAAGAAAGAAAGAAAGAAAGAAAGAAAGAAAGAAAGAAAGAAAGAAGGGAAGGAAGGAAGGAAAGAGAGAGAAGAAAGAACGGACAGGCGGGTTACTTGGCTGAAAAATAATTTATAAGAAAAGCACAAAACAAACTCAAAAAGGAAATTAATGGGATCTTTTCTCACCTCTGAGTGATTGGTGCAGATGTTTTCGAAGCTTTGGAGACTGACAGCTGCTGTGCATCAGTCCCAATAACTGTGGTTATCGCTATTGAAGCCAGCACACATGCTTGAGTTTACCACCTGGCCCTCCTCACTTCTTCCTGTTCTGTTTCTGCAACTTACAATGTACAAGAAATTAATTATACTGGATAAATTGGCTCCACAGTAGTGGAAGTGACTGCTTTGCTTCATGGCATTAAAGATGGTGAAAGCCATGATTTTAGTAAGCAAGAGAGTCAAGCATGGGCTCTCTTATTCACATGCATACTGAGCTTGTTTTTATTTTTATTTTATTTTTGTCTTTTTTCTGATATTTATTTTCCTAAAACAAATGAGATATATGATAACTAACTTAGGATGAATGTCCATTCATATCAGGAAGTAATTTAAGGGAGAGCTAGATGTTTAATAGGCCCTTAATTCATTAGGGCTTAGACTTTTAGCAATTTTTTAACAATTCTGTTTCAGAAATTACTTGCTATCAAGCTATGAAAAAAAATTAATTAGATTATATTTTGGTTAGAAATAAATAATAAATACCATAAAATCACATTTACAGATTTTTCATAGACAGCTTATAACTAATTTTAAAAACAAAATATTGCAAAGGACATGAAAGACTGGAGTCAACAAAAGTTTAACTTATAAATCAATACAGGAGTTAAGACAGGAATACAGATATAAATGGAACTTGTTAATTTGTGGCTAGATAAAAATTTACAAAATAAAAAGGTAGGGGAAAGTCTATGTGTTGATTATGTAAATATAATTGGAAATGTGTTTTTTCTTGCTTAAGTCACCCATTATGAATAAGTACTTCTGTTTCCCATGTTCCTGTGGGATATCTCAGGTCAAATGTCAGCTGTGGCCTCCAAATGGCCTCTTAAAATCATGTCTCTCCTTCCTGTAAAAGCAGGTGCATGAAATAAACCAGCAGGCAGTCAAACTTGAAATTGCATTTGTGCGCCCTAAATCATGACATTCAGTTTTGAAAAGAAAGAAGAAAGCACAGATGTCTTTTCACCAAACGATCCATCTCTGTGGAGAAAAGAGAAGCGGGGGGTGTGGTGGGGGGGTGGACAGGAAATCTCAGAGACACAACACATTCCTGTTTGCTCAACTGAGCACTTCCACAGACCTTCTTTGTATTTGAGGGAATAGAGACCAGACTTTCACAAGTGGTCAGGCCAAGATTGGTGCTGCTCTTTCTCAGCAGTTCTCTGTATTCATTCTGCTCTCTTTAAATGACAAAATACAAAGAGAATTTTATACTTTATCATTATGAATCCTACTTCCAGGGTAAGCAGGAAACATTTTGTGCTAGTCAGAGAGGAAGAAGGTACTGTCAAGACAGACATCTGGACCACTTTGAGACCATACCCTTGAGAACAGTATCCTACACTTACTAATTCTTCCATTATTTTATAGTCTCACATGTAATCGGCAAATTCCTTAGAAGGAACATTTCAACAAAAGCTATTTATAAGTCTGAAAGTGAAATTTGAGCCCTAAGATTAAACTGTGCTGTATACCTGCATTTTTCTTCTTCAAGTGTGAATATATGGGATGTTTTCCAAATTATGCTATTGTTCTATGCTCTATTTTAGTTCTTATGACTTAGATATATATTTTAGCATTTTGATAAGACAAAAGAAGTTTTTATATAACCTTACCCTTTCTCTCTCTCTCTGTCTTTTTTTTTTTTTGTCTCTCTCAATTATAATGTAGCACACACCCATAATCCAGCACTTAAGAAACTAAGGCAGGTTGATCTAAAGTGCAAACCCAGCATGGGCTCTGTATAATGTACCATAAATACACACACACACACACACACACACACACACACACACACACACACACTAATTCGTAGAAGGGAAAGCCTCATCCCTACATCTACCCAATCCTAAAGGTTATAAGTCACTGCCAGCCTTTGACTCTTGACTTGACTTTCTTTCCACGATAAGTGATGTATTTCTATATGACATATGTTTGCATATGTGCATGTATGCACACATTAAAATACATCTATAGGATGAATGGGGAGGAGGTCCCCCCCTATCAGTGGACTTGGAAAGGGGCAGGGTGGAGAGGAGGGAGGGAGGGTGGGATTGGGAGGGAATGAGGGAGCGGGACAGGGCTGGGATACAGAGTTAATAAAATGTAACTGATAAGAAAAAAATAAAATTAAATTTAAAAAAATTATCCAGAAGGTGATTTAACAGATAATCATTATCAATGAAATTAAAGAAATCATTTTTAAGTTGTGAATATAAAGCTTAAAAACATAGTTGTGTATGTGTGTTTGCGATTGCATTTTTATGTGTGTATGTGAATATTTGTGTGTGTGTGTGTGTTAAACTCAACTAAAGATGCTAGTATGTTGTCACAGGACCAGCAATAGAGGATGAAGGGGCTAGAAAGATTTTGGCAAGATGTATATGATGTGGCACAATGATATGCACTATGTTGATCTGATGAGACACACCATTTTGTATGCTGACAAAGATAAAAATAAAAGATGAGAATGTATAATGCAAAAAAAATAAAATACATCTATACACACTTTACAAATGTTATCTTTATCTGCTTTTAATTAATTAATAAATATCCTGATAAGACTATATGTTTTAAACCATTCTGCAACGATAATATTCAATAAGACTTGAATTCCTAATAACTTACTACAGTGATCTGACAGAGATTTCTGTTTATGAAATGTGAGAAAATAAGAGATTTGACAATAGACACAAAAGTAGAGCAGACAAGAGGCACCCAGAGCACAGTTATGCCCTAAGGGCCTTGCTAGCTGGCAGTACCCGTAGGGCGCATAAAAAAAACCTCCCTTCTTAATCCATCCCCATAAAGAATAAGCTTTGTCCTTAGTATTCATTAAACAAGTGTTCTCATGAATAGCGTACTTGGACACCATTTAAGAAGGGGCATGTATCTTCTTATGCATTATCTTTACCCAACCTTGTCAAATAATTGAAAGATCCCCTGCCAGATTGCTTCACTCAACAGCAACTCACTTTTTTTTCTTCAAAACCTTAGGGGAAAAAAAGTCATGCATTAAAAAAAAAAAATCTTACATGAGTTTTTTCTTAATTGTCCAAAAGCAGACGAGTAAACTATTCTGTCACACAAATGAACACTATTTAGGGACCAAAGGAAAACACATGTTAGCAAGACAAGCAGATGCAAACTGCTGAATGAAAGAGAAAAGCTTGAAAAGGCCACAGGCTGTATGATCCCAAACATGTGTCATTCTGGAAGTGACTAAAATATAGAGGCACTTAAAAAATGATTCGGCTAGAGAAAGTTCAGGAGAGTAGGGGAAGAGTGCATCAGTGCAGTAATACAAGGCGTTTATTTTATTTTTCCTTTTTTTATTCTTTACATTTTTCTTTTTTTAAAAATTCTTTATTAATTATACTTTATTCACTTTTTATCACCCCTGTGGTTCCCTCCCTCCTCCTGTCCCAATCCCTCCCTTCCTTCACCCTCTGCATGCCTGCCCCTCCCCAAGTCCACTGATAGGGGAGATCCTCCTTTCCTTCCTTCTGATCCTAGTCAACTAGGTCTTATCAGGAGTGGCTGCATTGTCTTCCTCTGTGGCCTGGTAATGCTGCTTCCCCCTCAGGGGGAGGTAATCAAAGAGCAGGCCAATCAGTTCATGTCAGAGAAAGTCCCTGTTCCCATTACAATGGAACCCACTTGGATACTGAACTGCCATGGGCTACATCTGTGCAGGGGTCTTAGGTTATCTCCATGCATAGTACTTGGTTGGAGTATGAGTCTCAGGAAAGACCCCTGTGCTCAGTTTTTTTGGTTCTGTTGCTCTCCTTGTGGAGTTCCTGTCCTCTCCAGCTCTTACTGTTTCCCACTTAATACAAGGCATTTTAAAGGTGATGAAAATAGTCCTGCGTGATGCTATGATGGTAAATTTAGGACTGTGTATTTGTCAAACATCCTGGATTTAACATAGAGAGGTGTGTTCTAGTTGGTAAAAATCTTTCTGTATTGGTTTTTCAGTTTAATAACTGTGCCACACATAGAGTACAAAGTGGTGAGGATCTGGAAGATTTTGACAGAATTAATGCAGAATCTGTGCTTTTCTTCTATTATCTTAGCTTTTCTTCTCCCCCCACACCCCTGGTGTGTGTGTGTGTGTGTGTGTGTGTGTGTGTCTGTCTGTCTGTCTGTCTGGGTATCTGGGTATTGGTATTTAATACCAATAGCTTGGTATTGAACTCAAGGTTATATACATGCTAGACAAGGACTATACACCCTTCTGTTAAATTTTCAAACAGGGTTTCACTCTGTTTGGTGCTGACTTCAAAGTACTCTGCGGCCCAGGGACACCTCAAACTCTCCATCACCATGCCTCAGCCTCTTAGGACCAGAAATTACAGGCTTATCCCATGAGGCCTAGCTCTGTGATTTTGTCTTACTTGTTCTGTTCTTACTTTGTCTAAAGCTGTCCTGGGACAGAAAACATACTAATGTTAAAACATGACGGGAAGGAAAATAAACTACAGGGTGAAATGCTGAATTCTGCCAGCCCATGGCTCATGGTGATTTGTGACAATACATCCCCACACATATCTGCCCTGTTATCTAGGTAGACTATTGATCTGTTTGCTATGAAATGTTCTACATTGGTTTATCGAGAGTGAGCTGGGAAGAAAATGAAAGGCTTCACACATGTTTAAAATGTGCTACGTCTTCCCTCCCACACTTAGTTCATTAGCTAAGCCACATGTGGGTTCCCTTTCAAAAGAAAGAGTAGAAGACATTCCACAAGCCAGTCCACAAAACTGTCAAAGTTTGGAGCGCTATGAAGAAGGAAGAGGAACGAGTACTAACTGCCTGAACTGAGAGGACTTGAGTCAGGATGATTTCGCATTCCAGGGTCTGTAGAACTTGGCATTGTCCTGGCCTGCTCACCATGTAGACACTAAGCCAGACTGTCCAGTTCAAAGGCTGCTAGTCTCAGAGAAGAAAAAGGAAAATAAAAATAAAAATACTTAGGGAACATTGCTCTGTGTTAAGATATTGCTGCTCAAGGGTTAGTGCTGAAAAACAGAATTGTAATGACTGGCCCAGGCATGCCTGAACTGGTGTCAGGAAGACACACCCAGATCCTTACCTGAACTGTTGCATAAACATCAGAGGAGATGAGAGCCAGAGGACAAGCTGTAGGGGATGAAGTGTAGCACCCTTGTGTTTCAATTTAAATGGGCTGTCAAGCTGGAGACTGGGTCAATGCAGTGCTGAGGTGTGTATTTGAGAAAAGCTTCCCTGCTATAAACCTCAGGATACCCTTTTCATAGTTTCCTGCAAGTAGAAGAACTACAAAGGAAACTTAAAAACGCATCTTCCCATTCATACTTTCTGTGAGGCAATGTACCATATTTGTTCTTTTCACAGAATCACCTTTATCACCCAGTACCAGTTTCCTAGCTAATGTTAACAAGATGGAGAAATCCTTTTCAATTAATAAAGAAAAAAAAAACAGTAAGACTAGAAAATGTAAATACAAATAAGAAATAATGTGGCAAGCATTACTTTTGGGCAGCTTCGGCAATTGAACATGTGTCTGAGACAGATGAGAGTAACGAAGACGTCCACATTCCCAGCAGCTGAGAGTAGACACCTTCCTGGTTAAAACAGCAATCATTCCTAAACTGTTTTTTGTAGACCTGGGAAATCTCTACTTGACCGGCACTTTGGAATCGTTATGTAATTCCAAATAATGCTATGGTTTTGATGTGAGCCCCAGGATTAAACAGTAGAAACGTCACATCCAACACGACAGTGTTAGGAGGTAGGGCTAACGGTGTGTACACTCTGGAAGTGCAGTACTTGTGGACAGATTAATACTATGGGTAATAATAACTCTTAGGTCACCTCCTCTTTCCTGCTATTTGCGCTTCTGCTTTCCACTGTGTGGTGACACACGAGGAAGATCTCTGCCACACACTGACACCGTAACAGATGTCCTTGCCACCAGAACTGGGAGCCAACACATTTCTCCTTAGTACAGATTGCTCAGTCTCACCTATCCTGTCACAGCAGCTCAAAATGGAGAAACGCAAGCTAGGACTACAGAAGAATGCTGGAAAGATGGACTCTTGGCCATCGCACTAACAAATCAACATAGGATTTAAAGGGCACTCTGAAAACTTTCGTTTACAATCCTTATGCATTTAATTGTTTATATAAACTCAACGGAATTGTAAAAACTCTACTCTTATAAATGACATTAGATGAGAGACTACCAAGTCAACAGCCATCAGAGATTACCAACTGGGCCCCTCTGGTCAAATCCAGGAGCAGTGTGGTCAGCACCATGGCCTCACCTACAACTGATAAATATCTTCAGCAAAGTGGCTGGATACAAAGTTAACTTTAAAAAAAAAATCAGTAGCCTTCCTTTATACAAAGGATGAACGGGCTGAGAAAGAAATCAGGGAAACAGCACCTTTCACAACAGCCAAAAATAATATAAAATATCTTGATGTAACTCTAACTAAGCAACTGAAAGACTTGTATGATAAAAATTTCAAGTCTCTGAAGAAAGAACTTGAAGAAGATATCAGAAGATGGAAAGGTCTTCCATGCTTGTGGATTAACATAGTAAAAATGGCCATCCTGTCAAAAGCAATTGACAGATTCAATGAAATTCCCATCCTAATTCCAACATAATTCTTTTCAGACCTGGAAAGAGCAATTCTTAATTTTCTATGGAAAAAAAAATTAAAAACCCAGGATAGCTAAAACAATCCTGTTCAATAGTAGAACTTCTGGAGGTATTACCATCCCTGATTTCAAGCAGTACTACAAAGCAATAGTAATAAAATGCATGATATTGATATAAAAACAGACAAGTAGAACTATAAACTAGACTCAAAGACTCAGAACTAAACCTATACCCCTCAGACACTTGATATTTGACTAAGAAACCAAAACCATACAATGGAGAAAGAAAAGCATCCTCAACAAATGGCGCTGATCTAACTACATGTCTGCATGTAGAAGAATGCTAATAGATCCATATTTATCACCCTTCACAAAACTCAAGTCCATGTTGATCAAAGACCTCAACTAAAACCAGATACATTAAATCTAAAATAGAGGAACTGGGGGAAAGCCTTTGATTCATTGGCACAGGAGACAAATTTCTTAACAGAACACCAGCAACTCAAGCACTAAGATCAACAATTAATAAATGGGACCTCATAAAAACTGAAAAGATTCTGCAAAGCAAAAGACACTGTCAATAGGACAAAAGGGCAGCCAACAGAATGGAAAAAGATCTTCATCAATCCTACATCTAACAGAGGGCTAATATATTAAGAACTCAAGAAATTAAACACCAACAAACCAAATAACCCAATTTTTAAAATGGGGCACAGAGCTAAACCAAGAAGGAAGGGGCATAAAGAGAGAAGAAGAAAGGAGAGTAGGATTAGGAGGAAATGAGGGAGGGGACTGCAGCCAGAATACAAAGTGAATAATTGTAATAAATAAAATTTAAAAAGAATTCTCAACAAAGAAATACTGATTGGTCAAAAAGCACTTTAAGGAAATGTTCAACTCCCTTAATCTTTAGGGAAATGCAAATCAAAACTACTTTGAGATTCCATCTTACACTGGTCAGAATGGCTAAGATCAAAAACTTAAGTGACAGCACATGCTGGGAAGCATGTGAAGCAAAAGGAATACACTTCCATTGCTGGTGGGAAGGCAAACTTGTACAACCACTGTGGAAATCAATCTGGAGGTTTCTCAGAAAACTGGGAATAGATCTACCTCAAGACCCAACTATACTACTGAGCATATACCCAAAAGATGCTCCATCATACCACAAAAGCATTTGCTCAACTATGGTCATAGAAGCCTTATTTGTAATAGGCAGAAACTGGAAACAACCGAGATGTTCCTCTACTGAAGAACAGATTTAAAAAAAAAAAAAAAAAAAAAAAAAACAAATGTGGTACATTTACACAATCAAATACCACTCAGCAAGTAAAAACAAAGAAATTGTGCAATTTGCGGGCAAATGAATGGAACTAAAGAAAGATCATCCTGAGTGAGGTAACCAAGACCCAGGAAGACATGCATGGTATGTACTCACTTATAAGTAGATTTTAGCCATAAAATACAGGATAACCGTACTATTATCCACAGACCAAAAGAAACCAAGGAGGGCTCAAGGGAAGATGCTGAATCTCACACAGAACAGGAAATACAACAGACATCTGAAGTAGATGGAGGGTGGGAACTGGGTGGGAGAGCAGATCAGATGTGCTGAGACAAGGTTGGAAGCTGGAAGTGGAGGACAGGGAGAGAGAACGGAAATTACTGCAGGGGGCATCTCTGGGACAGGGAGACTCTAGGGATTGTATGGGGATGACTATAACTGAGGATTTTAGCAGCAGGGGTTAGGAGCCCAAAGTTGCTACCTCCTATAGAATGGTGGGACTTACAGTGTAGGCAGGAGGACACCAACCCTCCCACAAAGCCTTCAATCTGAAATTTGTCTTGCCTGTAAGAAGTATAAGGGTAAAGATGAAGCAGAGACTGAGGGAATGGCAAACCAATGACTGGCCCACCTTGAGACCCACCCCATGGGAGACAGAGCCAAGCCCTGTCACTATTAATGATACTCTACTATGCTTCTAGACAGAAACCTAGCATAACTGTCTTCTAAGAGGTTTTATCTAGCAGCTGACAGAAACAAATGCAGAGACCCATGGCCAAAGAATGGGCTGAGCTCAGCGAGTTCGGTGGAAGATTGGAAGGAAGGATAGAGGAGCTGGAAATGTCAAAGACACCACAAGAAGACCTACAGAATAAACTAAACTTGGCCCATGGGGGCTCACAGAGACTGAACCACCAACCAAAGAGCCTGCATGGACCGGACCTAGACCTCCTGAATATATGAAGCAGATGCGCACAGTGGTCAACATGTGGGTCCCCTAAAGTGAGTAGGGGTTGTCTCTGACTCTGTCGCCTGCCACTGGATCCCTTCCCCCTAGCTGGACTACCTTGTCAAGCCCTAGTGGGAGAGGATGTGCTCAGTCTTGCTGTGACTTGAGGTGCTTGAATGGGTTGATATCCGTTGGGGGCCTCTCCTTCACTGCTGAGAAAAAGAAGAGAAGGGAGGAGTTGGGGAGGGAGATGTGAGGGTACAACTGGGAGGAGAGGAGGGAGGCATCTGAGATCAGGCTGTAAATAGATTAAATTTATGAATAAATGAAAAAGAAAAAAGAAAATAATCATACCAGCCACTAAAGTTTTGGAAAAAAAATATTAGATTCAGAGCTAGCATGGATTATAGAAATTAGTCTAAATCTCACTAGTATCCAGAAAACCAGTGTTCCATGAAACACTATTAATTTCCTAAACAAGAAAGCTCTATGGCATTTGATACCTGTGCATTTTAAGTTGTATGAAGCATTCCTTGATTTTACCTACTTGATGCATTACTGCTCAGCTGTGACAACGAAAATTCTCAGACACTTAGCAATGTTCCTTTGAGAGCCAAATCACTTCATGTTTGTGCTGTGAAATTCTGCACTAAACTGTCCCTAGGAATCTCCCTGTACCTAGAATCTATTTAAATAGACTGGGTGATGGGAAAATTATTATTAAATTAAGGTTCCAATTAAATGCTTATAATGTGAGCTACATTTGCATAAATGATTGGCATGGCATTCATATCACTGGCTCTCATTATTTGATACTCTCTCCTTCCACCTAAAAACAAACCGTTAATATGTGATACTCAACTCAAAGTCAAGAGCTTCCCAAATTATTTCTTGACTTCTCCTCAACGGTAAAAGTGGCAGCCTTCCTTCCACCCTTCATCCTTTCCATGTTTTATTTTCTTACATGCATACGTGGGAAGAGGGTATGTGCTCACGTGTTGGAGTCCCCAGAAAGGGCAGTGGAGGGTATTAGATTCGGGGCGCTGCATGACAGGCTGTTGTGTGCCACTGAACGTGGGTTCTAACAACTGGGCTCAAGCTCTCTGGAAGAGCAAGAAGCACACTTAACTAATGAGCTTGTCTCTTCAGCCTCACTTTCCCCTGTTCGTTCACTAAAATTATATTTCACAAACGACCATGCTCATGAACCTCTAAAATCCAGCATGAAGATAAGAAGAGGCAATGTGAAAGGGCAGCAATAGGGGTACCGTCTAGTAAAAAATAAAAAAAGAAAGTGGAAAAGTTGAAATCAAACCCTTAAGGACTCGCAAAGCAGATACTGTCTGAGAAAAGGCAAGAAAGAGGAAAAGGGGAAGTGAGTAGCTGGTCTGCAGTCATGTTGGACCGCAGGTACAGCAGCTGTCCTGGAGGCATCCTCATGTTTCACTCCTCTACATCTTCCTCAATCATTGGTACCTGGGAAGAGGCAACCCTGTCATTGAACTTAACGTTCAACATAGGCAGACATTTTAAAAGAGTTATTTTAGGGTAGGGTTGGGTGGAACTCTTGCCTAAGATATATATATAGCTCTAAGTTCAACCCAGTACAACAAAAAGAAAGAGACAAAGAAACAAAGAGAAACAAAAGCAAGCCTGCATTCCAAACCTGTGTTCTAACCTGTAAAAGCGGGTTTTGAAAATGTCAGAATGAGTTTGGGGCATAGTATGGAACTTCAAACATATCTATAGTTACTGACCAATCAATCAGCCTATTTTTTTTCCATATCTATTTAAAGCAAATGTATTTCAAACAAACCAAAACGGCATTCATTAGAAATATGGCAGTAAGTCTAAGTTGAGTGGAAGTTATCTTTCTTTTTTTGAACAAGGGTACCAACACTGAGATGTAGGACTTCTCCACGGGAGGAGCTGGGATATCTTTTTGTTGCTTTTGTTTGCCTCATATGGGGCTGGGTTTTCATGGCACACTTGGGATCATGTTGACTTCTTTCAAACTTCTAGAAGATGTGACCGGACAATGACAAAAACAAATCATCAAATACAGGAGTATAATTCTCTTTGCATTAAAAAAAGAAAACTGTCCTGTACCTATTTCAAAAGAGCCTAAATCTAGAAACATCAAGGGTTTTTAAAAAGCTTTTTTTAAGGATGCATGTGTGTCATCAGCCTTTGCTATTCTAAGTGAGTTTCATTTCTAATTGTGTAGTTAATCCTGTCTTCAACACACTGCCTAAAGTTTTCTTTGTTTTTTGTTGTTTGTTTGTTTGTTTGTTGTCCCTCTATCTTTGTATTTCTTTTGAATGTCCACTCGTCAAGCCAGAATTAACTTATATCTTTAAGAGTTCAAATAACTTACTTTTTCTACTATTTCCAAAATTGTTCCATTAAAACAAAATTTTAACATAATCACTTTGGGGACTTGTAAGTTAAAGTAAAGATGAGAGACAGTACAGTTGCCTTCTTAATGCTTTGTGATAATTTTTACAGATTGTCAAATTGACAGGATTTAAAATATCCATCAAAACAAAGGCTCTTCTTATGTCTGTAAGGAATTACCTAGATTAGGTGAACTGAGGTAGAAAGACACAACATAAATATGGAGGCACCATTCCATGGGCTGGAGTCCAGGACTGATTTAAAAAGAGATCTGAGCCGAGAGGGTCCTGCAGAGACTGATGTATCAATGGAGGACCATGCATGGAGAGGTCCTAGACCCTCTGCTCAGATGTGGTCCATTGGCAGCTCAGTGTCCATGTGGATCCCTGAGTGAGGGGATCAGGGGCTGCCTCTGCCATGAACTCAGTTGACTGATCTCTGATCACTTGCCCCTGATGATGCAGCCTTGCCAGGCCACAGAGGAAGAGGATCCAGGCAGTCCTGATGAGAGATAACAAGTTATGGGCAGATGACAATAGTGGAGAACTCTCCCTTTCAGTGGACTAGGGGAAGGGGATGAGGGGAAGAGGGAGGAAGGTGGGACTGGGGGAGTTGAGGGAGGGGGCTTCAATCGGGATACATAATGAATAAATTGTGACAAAAAACAATAATTTTTTTAAAAAGAGAGATTGAGAGAGCAAGCAGGACCCAAGCAGTCATCACTCTACTTCCTGACTGTGGACACAGTACCTCTGACTGCCTGCTGTTCCTGACCACATAACTCGGCTGCTATAAGTGACCATATTCCCTGGAACTTTCAAGTAAAATAAACCCTTCTTTAAATTGCTTTTATCAGGGTACTTTATTACCACAACAGGAAAAGTAAGGTATGTCTCTTCTGCCGTGTTCTTCTTTACAAGTATTAATCAAAACATTCTGAAGTCATAATTCCTATGCATATATGTTTCATAGTGTGTTCCTCCAGGAAATATTTAATAAATATTCACTGAACTCCCACTTGCAAGAGGCATTATGGTAGGCACTGGGGAAATACTGAAAAATATTAAAACTTACCTGTCCTCAAAGCTCCAACCTACTGGGAGCCTGAAAAAAACTCTTGCAGCAAATAGAAGACAAGAACAACCTAGCTAGAGGTGAAAGTGAAACACAATGCATAAATAACTTTGTAAAGGCCTAGAATCTATTAAATAAAATCACAGCAGCAATGGTAACATTAGAGTACCATTGGTGCCCTCGCCCAGCAGAATCCATGACTTACTCAGAAAGGATCGCATTGTCAAATACCCATTCACATGAACTCATGTAGCTGTGCTCTCCTTAGCGTATCTCTTACTATCCATATTTTTCAGAAAAAAAAAAAAAAAAGAACCACAGTAAGCTTCAGAATGGCTGCTGGCAGAAACTTTGTCTCCAAATCCAGGTCTCTACTGGCTTTCAGCTAGAGGTGGAAATGGTGCCCCTGTCTTCAGTCATTGAATCAGGATTCATCTGACTTGAGCGTTCTCTACTTTGCCTGACCCAATGAGATCATAGTCATATACCTGAAGTTCACCAGAGCAAGGTTGGTGCCACATCCATCCTGGTCCCCAAGATTGATCTCTTGGGTCTGTCTCTTCCACCCCTCACAAAAAATAAATAAATAAAGACAGTAATGACATCTCCACAGCAACCTGTGACTAGAAAGGTCTAAGGATGACAGTGAACTTTACCACCCAGAATAGACAGGTCCAGACGGAGCTTGTACCTTCTGCCTCTGCCCTGATCATCAAAACATTTAAGAAACCATCAAGAAACAGAAAGAAGCAGAAAAACATTAAACATGGTAGAAATACCACCATTGAAGAGAGTGTCAACATTGCTCCAAAGATGCAGCACTGGTCTTCATCCAGAGAACTCTCTGAAACTATTAAGGCAATCCTGAATATTGCAGTCTGTGGCCCGCAATGTTAGTGGGCACTACCCTCATGACATCATAGATGACATCATAGATGACATGAGGTGGCGATGTGGAAGTCCCAGCTAGTTAAGAAGGCAATGAGAGAAAATAATCTCAAAAAGAACCCTCTAACAAAAACTAATAATGACAGATGAATAAATAATCTTCCCAAGACGCAAGCTGTAGCCTCTCCATATATTTACTCCTATTTTAATCACTGGAATTTGAAACAACCCTGTATTAATCTGTCTTCAGGTTATCTTGGTGAAAATCCCCAAGGGAGATACATACCAGTACAAGTTTTGTAGAAAGAGTCTTTAGGAACAACGTCTGTGATGAAGTGAGAAAAATCAATATTGACGGGGTAGGAAAGTCAGGTTTAAGTATAGTTGCCACAAGCAACATTAAGTTTGCTGCTTATATGTCTTCTCTGTTCACGCAAGGACGTTGCCTTTACGCCACTCAACTGTCAGTCCCTGAATGCATGGGTGCTTCGTTGTGACAGTTCTGGGCCAGTAAATTTCCATCAATGCTCAGAAAAGTAATCAATCAAGTAGAAAGTTAGAAGCCATTATTAAGAGTGAGCCCTCCAGCTGTGGGAGTCTGGCTGGTGTATCACAGTCTCTGCTATAACTAGTCAGAGAAGCTAAGCGATACTAGGATAACAAACTCAAAATGCCAGCGAACGCACCTCAGAACATATACAATGAAATGAGATTTCTTACACAGGCAGCTGTCCTCTCCACGATGACTTAGTTATCTGTGGTGCTAAATTTTCTATCTCTGTCTTCCCTCAAGAGCTTTTAACTGACTAGGTCTGATGATGACATATAACTTACTCACCAGCTATTTGCCTGGGTTAATCACATAGCTCTGAAAGAAAATTGGGAAGTATGTTTCCATGTGTTTGGAACGGAGAGCCTGACAAGGGTATCAGAAGTGTATTGACATAACCTCTTGCAATACTACAATGAATTACACTAAAACAGAAACTTTCCAGTCAATCAATAAGTAATAGTCACATTTTATATAATAATGCCACATTAAGGATTTTGGTAAGGATAAAGAACAGGAGAATATTAAACTACCTAGATGGGGTGGGGAAGTCCAGAGATAGCTCAGCTGTTAAGGTTGCACATCCCGAGCAGGGTCCGATCCCTGAACCCACAGAACAAGCTGAGCATCCCGCAAACACTGTAACTCCACACAGCATATTCACACATGTGCACACACACACACACACACACACACACACACACACACACACAATTTCTTTTTCTAAAAAAGATCTTGGTACAAAGAATTCACACTACAATATTTTAAAAGTTATTAATATTTCAACAGTTATTAGTGAGCTAGGTGATTGGGTATTAAGTTATGATCGTTTATGCTAAAACAAATGGCTAAGAAGAGAGAAGTAAGAAACATTTTCATGAAATTGTGATTCTTGGAAATTTAAAGACTTCGAAGGGAAAATTTGTCTTCACAATTAGAATGATTGTCTTCATGAGGCTCACAAATTTTTTTTAGGATTGTGGAGTGGCTCAGGGTTAAGAGACTACTGTTCTTCCAAAGGATCTTGGTTCGGTTTCCAGAACCCACGTTAGACAGCTCACAGTCTCCTGCAACCTAGGTCCAGAGAATCCAATGCCTGGGCCAGCAACTGTACATACATGCTACACATAAACTCACACAAGCACACACATACACATAAACGCACACAA
>NW_026592890.1:14507009-14640523 GCF_907164565.1 Psammomys obesus | reverse complement strand
AGCACACACATACACATAAACGCACACAAGCACACACATACACATAAGAAAACTTAATAAATAATTGTTTAAAATATTTTTGAGAAAGAAAGGACGGAAAGGGAAGAGAAAGGAGATCTATCTCGTGATCTGCCATGTTTTGAATCTCCGTTCCAAAACTCTTGCTAAAGTTAAGGTATAATGGTCCTGGGCAGAAAGGTCTTGAAATGGTGACACTGTGACCTCCACCTTCATGAACAGATTAATTCCACTATTACATGGGGTGTGGGGGCTATTGTAGGAGTCATAAACTGAGAAACAATTGTCAAGTAGCAAAACCGGTGAGCTAAACACGTGCCCCCAGAAAATATGCTATGATGAAATTGTCTGCACAATAACATGCCTTCTATTCTAAAAGGTCAACTGAATTGCATATTTTGGCAGTGTGTGTGACATGCCTCCATGTGTCCAATTTCACTATCTGCATAATTCCTGGCATTATTATGATCTTTCCTACTTCTTTAAAATTTTAGAGGTGGGGGAGGGACAGTTTGACCCATAGTTTTTAACAGAATCATCTCAGGACACAGTACAGTTTTACCTACCTCTTCTATTGTGGAAGGAGTTTGAAAATCTATACCAGATGGTTTAGCACACCACCTGCTTTCTAACTTGATTCTCACCATCCCTTACGGCAGAGGTTTTATCCCAACTTTAGGTATGGTAATATTTAGGTTTAGTGAGTTTAAACTACTTTTTCCAGGGTAAAATTAGCTAAATTCTTATATTTAGCTAATAGAAGTATTTCAAATCTGTATGTGTCTTACTCTAAAATTTAACACCTTTTAACTATAAAAGTTCCAACAAAGTCAGGTTACACAAGATCCCAACTATATTCCAGAAATTTTATCATGTGACCTTCAATTTGAATTTTAAAGTAGCTAATGTTCCTAATGGAGAATTTCCTGAAGTTTCTGTACCATAGGGTGATACTGAGATACAGTCTTTCAGAGACCGTATTAGGGAAGCTAAACATAATTCACTACGCAATTGTCTACATTAACCCCACACTGATAATCTGCAAGAAATTAAGCTCAGACCACCCAGTTTGTTAAACTGAGCCTAAAGTTGTTTCTGACCTGAACCATACACTAATAACCATACGATAAAACATGCCATGTTCCGTTCTCATTCTCCTGGACAATGCTGTTCCATTTGTACCCACTGAAAAACACACGTTTTAAAACCATCTGCCCATACTGCTATACAACAACAGTTCTCAATGGACCATGCTTGGGATGAATGGAAACGCAGGATGTGTCTATCACATAGAGTGAGGCACTGGAGATTAATGAGGCCAGATGGTCCCAGGAGCTGTGAGGAAGGAACAATGGAATGCTTCTCTGCTCTTTCTATTGATTTTTCCCTGCCTCTTCTTTTTTCAAACACAGTGTATAATACAATGTAGCTACATGAGCAAAGCTCTTCCATATCATTTAGAACGTGTTACATTCAGGTTGCTAGGTGACTGGAACAGGAAATTCAAAGATCTCTCTCAGTTCAATAAGTAAATAAACAACATACAAATGAGTAGAACAATTCATAATAGATAAGAACTTAAGAGATGATCCATGTTACCAAAAAAATGTACTCTTAAAAAAAACTGCATTTAGAGGGAACAGCACCAGCACTGAAAGCAGACTGCAAATGAATTTGAATTTTGAGGTAAAGTGGAAAATGGTCACCTCTAAGCCAAAGCACTATTTGCATTTTTCATAGACCTGCCTTTATGGGTAACCTGGCTCTTAGGATGACGGCTGATTCTGAAATCCCCAGTGAGATGCATCTCACTGAAAGCCTATTTCCATCCAGAGCAAAATGATACCCAAAGGGCTGAGTCAGGGTACCTATCAACACTGGCCTTTCGGTCCTCTGCATGCTTCAGAAGTCAAAAGCAAGACCAAGTGTGTGTGAGGGAAATGTAATCACCCTTCTCACCACGATGTTTAAAATCCCTTCTGTGGTAATCACCAGGAAGCTACTGGGAGAAAGAACATTTAATCTAAATGTAAAACAGAAAGTGTTCTTGGACACCCAGGGTTCAATCCACTGATGGAAAACATGTCATTTTCTTACCTTTCTCCTCCCTGGAAATGATTCAGCTCGTTCAGCTTTGAAACTCATCAGTACACCCATGCTTCCACTTCCTCACAAATAGATAAGAAGTCTGTAATGTTGTCTAAGAATGAACACCCTGCAGGCACGATGATTTGTGGCAGGTAATGCAATTGATTCCACCAGGGAGATGTGAGATCACAGGTGATGTGAGCAATCAATCTGTAGAATAAGATTTCTTCAGGTACAGAACTGCCCATCAGACTTACAAGGCGTGGCTCATGTGGAGCACACCCTCACCACAGGTATCAGCTCTGATGACCTGTCTCTTGATAACATCGTGATGACTACGGGTCAAAAAAAAAAGGACATGTTCTAAGGGTGAATAAGTAATGGGGGAGATTTGCATTGCAAACAACAAGCATTTCGAGACCCCCGCTCCATGACAACCGTAGGAAATATATGTTTTCTAAAAAATTCATACCTAAACTACTCTGCTTTACCACCATACTATGAGATGCTTCTGTATTTTTGCTCATCTCCATATTAACATTTTTTTCTCTGGAAGAGGAAAAAGTTATTGTCCTGTCTTGATCTTCCCTTCCACGGAGCTGCAATGGTACCACAAGCCTGGCCTCTTCACCTGTTCAGTGCTTAGTGATTAGTGTAAGCAAAGGCTCCGTTCCTCCTTGCTCCTGAATAACTCATAAAGAGCTCTTTTTTCTCTCTTATGACACTCTTACCTGACCCAGACGCTCTACATTCAAGAGGCTACCCCAGACAGAAGAACATAACATATCTTTGCAGGAATATTCCTCTCTCCCTATATTCCTCTATCATCTCTACATATATCTTTATCTGTTTGTATCCTCAACTCCCCACCTTACTAGTTTATCCACATGTAGCAGGAAAATTTAAAACTTTAAGTTTATACCCATAGGCTTGAGCTGTTCTTGACTTTGGTCAGAGAAACCTCTTTTTGCTGTGGGTAAGAGTTAATTCAGAGACTCATTACTGATCAAAGCACTGAGTATAAGTACCTATAAGTGCTTAGCTGTGAAGGGATCATCTTTATTAACATCCCATTACCCAAGGTTGAGGGAACTTCACAGTTCCCAGAAAAGGTTCAGGAAGAATGTAAAAACTAAGAGATGGTCATGGGAGAGGACATGGCATCAGCTCACAACAGCTGCAGTCACATGGCCAAGACCTGCATGAACTCAAGCCAGTCAAAACTTCACCATTGCTGAGGGAGGAGTCTCTAAACCCCAACCCTATCAGAGGAGTTATTGGCTCCCCTATCAGTGGACTTGGAGAGGGGCATGGGAGGAGAAAAAGGAGGGAGGATGGGATTGGGAGGGAATGAGGAAGGGGGCTACAGCTGGGATACAAAGTAAATGAACTGTAATTAATTAAAAAATAAAAAAGATCACTAAAGGGAGGAAAAGTCAGGAGTTTTTGAATATGTAAGTGATAAGTTGTTCATGCCTTAATGGATGACTATATACCAATGTTCATATGGACAGAACTAAATAGACCTGGGGGGTTATTAACAACAAAAATAAATAAATAGATAAATAGATAGATAGATAAATAGATAGATAAATAAATAAAGGCAGGACATGAAGCTGGGGAACTATAAATGGGGGTATAAGGAAAGTTGGAAGAAGATGGGCAATATTCATTGCATAAATGTGTGGAACATTCAAAGAAGAAAACACTTTTGAAGTTCATTTGTTTATCATACTAAGCTACATCATACAACTTACCATTACAGATAATATAATAATATTTAGACAATATTACTAGTCTTATTCCCAGTTCATTGGTGTGAGTAGGAATTGCCCCCAAAGACTCGAGTGTTTGAATGCTTGGATGAAAGGGGTGGCACTACTAGGAGGCGTGGTCTTGTTGCAGGAAGTGTGTCACTGTGGAGGTGGGCTTTGAAGTCTCATATGCTCAAACCAGGCTTAGGATAGCAGTCTCCTTCTGCTTCCTGCAGATTAAGAGGAAGAACTCTCAGCTCCTTCTCCAGCATCATGTCTGCCTGCCTAACACCATACTTCTCGCAATGACGTTAATGTGTTAAGCCTCTGAAACTGTAAACCAGCCCCAATTAAATGATTTTCTTTATAAGATTTTCTGTCATCATGGTGTCTTCACAGCAATAGAAACCCAACTAAGACTGTCAAAAACTAATATTTTTTTATTAAAATTCAGAAATTTCTAGTTGTACATTTGAAAAATTCCAAACACCAAAACACACACACATACCATAAAATTTGAGGTTTGGGTAATTTTTTTGTTTGATCACCTACATTAACTCTCAGTGTCTGCGTCTCTGGAATTCAGACACTGGAAGAACCTTTTGAATTGGTATTAGAATTAGCGACCTCTAAGTAAATGGGCCATTTAATTTGAACCAGAAAACATCTGAGACTTTTGTTGGGTGGCAGGAAAAGTTACTAGTGATGCTGGGACAAACAGGACCCAGGGACGTTCCAGGAAGGAGGCCCTATTTCACCACTTACTAAATGAGACTTTCCAGCCTTAGAATGTATGGTTTCTCAACTCTGCCTTTTTCCTCTTCTGCCTCTGATGAAAATTCAACACAGCCACCTAACTCAAATGAGGAACTCTACTAACAAAGCTCTTAATTAGCTCTTCTATTAGCATGTAATTAATTTTACAAAATAATTGGTCTCATATTTTCATGCACATATATGATGTACTTACATCACACAGTCCCACTTGCATTAATCACTAAGCTGTTTAAGTAGTTTAAAATATCTCAGTTGTGTCCATGACCATACAATTTGTTTACGTTCTGGTTTTTTCTTTACAAAAATTCCCTGACAGTGAGTGCTTTACTTGCCCAGGGGAGTATTCAGATGGTTGCAGGCCCCATGTGACACCAAACTAATTAAGTCCCAGACTGCTTTGTGATCAGCTCTGTCTGGAAAGCAGCCTCAGTTCACCACTTTGTTCTGGTGTTGACACAACCATCGTGGGTGGGGTTGAGAACAGCTGTTGTTAGGATTCCCAAGGAACAATGTCGTGAGTCACTGTTCCCCAAAAGACTTCCATTTTACTTGAGGTCTTAAAAGTCCCAGAAGATGAATTAAAGATCCGCTTCCAGGATCTTTGCAGTAAACAATTAATGTTTTGTGACCTGAGACTGACAAGAGTCACCATGTTACTTTAGGGAAACGAAACAATGGAGGTTTCAGGACAGGGGATCTCCCTTCATTTCACCCTTGCTTTCCTCAGAACACCCATTACTGAAAGCTCAGGAGAAGTCTGAGACTCAGAAAAGTTTTTCTCTGGGTTGAGACTGTTGCTGAGTGATTAAGTAAAAAAACAAAACAAACAAACAAAAAACTTCCATAAGAGAAAAGAAAATATAATTATATGCTGTCAAATTCCAAATTCTCCTCTAAGCAAAACAAGATGTGTTTTAAGAAAAGTTCAGTAAAAGAATTGTTGTTTTTGCCTGCTGCTGAGAAACTTAATATAATCCATGAAAATAAGAGTTGTAACCCATCTAGAGGTTGTAAATCTAAGCATTTTTTTTTAAGTGAGATACAAATAGTGTGGGTGAGATTATTGTCCTTGTATTGAGTTCAAAATTAAAACCAATTAATCAAGACAGATTGCTTAGATTTCAAGGGTCTAGACCGGTTATAAAACGAAACACCAATCTTCCCTTTAAAAACATGCCCCTTGTAGCTGGAGAGATGGTTCAATGGTTAACAGCCCTTACTGCTCGTGCAAAAGATCTACATTCAATTCCCAGCACCTACAACTCATAACCATTCATAGCATCAGTTCCATGGGATCTAATGCTCTCTTTCGTATCCACTGGCATCAGCCACATATGTGTACCACTGACATACGTACACATAAAATACTCATACACATAAAATCAAGGGAAAAAAATTTTAATTTAAATAAAATTATGTTCCTGGTCTCTGTTATAGTTATAAACTGTAGGCAGCATCATCTAACCTAACAAGCATCAAGGCCTTATCTGAAGTGGATAGACAGCAAAGTGAAAATAAAATATAAAAATCGCTCCTATTCACTGTTGCCATTTTTTCTTAATCTTCATTTCTCTGAAAAACACTTTATTTTTAAACTATTTATACCACTTCATACCTCTCTGTCTTTTGTGAGTAATTATAATCAGAAAGTAATATTTTTATCTTTTGTGTTAATATTTAGAATAGTTTCGTGTTTATGTAAATGCAAAGGTACAAAGTATTTTCCAGAATATCCTGATTTGAGTTTCCTTATTTTGTTATTTTACCATAATATAGTACATATAGCATGACCAATAGTTAATACTGGTCTGACACAACTGGTCTCTTTGTATATATGTGTGTGTGTATGTGTGTGTGTGTGTGTGTGTATGTGTGTGTGAATGCAACATGCTGGTTGGCTGTTCTCAGCACCCACATGATAATTCACAACCACTCATAACTCCAATTCTAGGAGTTTTGACATCCTTTTCTGTTCTCCATGGAAACCAGGCACATACCTGTAGGCAAACACTCATACACATAAAAATAGATAAACCAGCAGTATTTCTTTGCCAGCTAATTGAATAATTTTCAAGTAATACATATAAAGCAAAGATATAAGAAGAAACTATGGCAAGGACTAGAAAATTACTCCGTGTACAAATCAGTGGCTGCCCCCCCCCCAATTTTCCACCTTTGTCTCATCTTCTGAGGTTCTAAAAAAGTCAGTATCTGTGGTGGACTGATTGTGAGATGTTTTTCACACGTTTATGTCTTTGAAAACATGATCCCCAGGTGAGGGTGCTAATTTGGAGGGTTGTCGAGGCAACAGGAGGGGAGATCTGTGGAGAAGTGAGCCAATGGGGCTCTTGGCAGGATGGTCCCACCTCCTTATTTGTCCTCTGCTCTGTGACTAGATATGTTTCCTGCCATAAGTTGACTGTTGTCAGGTGTTTGGTCACAGAAACTTTCTAGTTACTTTCTTGTAATTAGAACAGCATCTTTACAGGTCTTTCGATAGGAAGAACACTGATGGTGAAATGAGAGTAGACGTGAGAATGATCCTGCTGGTCTTTTAGTAAATCGTTCTGAAAACAAAACAGTAATGGTTTATGAACTGTTTACTGAGTTATCTAATCATCAGTTCATGTTCCAATGAGAATAGAGAATCAGCACGAAGTAAATAACTCAGTTTTCTAAACGCCCTCATAGCCATGTCCCAAACACAATCTTCTGTTTGCAGAAGACATGGTTCCTACCCAGTGGTAGTTGCTTTAAAGCATGGCGATTGATTTCTATTCATCATCACTGAAAGGCACAGTTGGGACTCGGACTACGATTTCTCCCAGTGCACCCCTTGACCCTCCTGAGTTTACCGTGCCCACTCAAGAGTGCTACACACATACCTGCACACGTTACTGAAATGATACACACCTGTATATGAGTGTGTCAGAAGCACTCACGTGTACTGTGCTTTGCACTCACACCTCAACAATGTATGAGAGAGAGTTCACACTTGTGCCATACTCTTGTCAATACTTTTTCTCAGTCGCCTTTTTCACCTTAGTTGTCACGTTGGACATGCAGCCATATAATCATATTTCTTTACGCTGGTTGGTTAGGTTTTTGTCACCTTGACACAAGCTAGGGTCATCCTGGAAGACGGAACCTCAATTGAAAAACTGTTTCCATATTATTGGCAAGTCTGTGGGAATGTTTTATTAAGGCGGTGTGGGAGGGCTCAGCTCACTGTGAATGGTGCCATTCCCAGGCAAGTGGGTGCTGGGCTGTATATGAAAAAGAAAACTGAGCAGGCCACAGAGAGCAAACCAGTGGGCAAGTGGTCCTCTATGGCCTCAGTTCTGGTTCCTGCCCTGAATTCTTTTTATGATGGAGTATAAACTCTGAACAATAAAATAAGCCCTTTCCTCTTCAAGTCGCTGCTGGTGGTGGTGTTTTTATCACAGCAATAGAAGTTTAACTAAAATATTCAATATCCATGAAGACTGGAGAAGTTTGACTTTTTTTAAACTTTGGCATTAGAAATAATGAACAAAGATTTGTCTAAAGTTAAGAGGGAATTGGCTGCAAATAAACATGAGGAAATGTATTGTTGAAAATGTTTTTCACTTCAATTATGTTATATATTTCAGAACTACAGAAAGTTGTCTGAACTCACTGAACTATACTATTAAAAAGTGATATTCAGTTCCTAGCACCCACAAAGAAGCTAATAACTGCCTGCAACTCTAGTTGTTGAAGGTCTGATGACCTCTTCTGGCCTCCTTTAGTGATGCAGGACAAACACCCAGACATATAAAAGTAAATAAAAATCATTTTAAGTGATTTCCTAGCTTCTAGACCATAACATTTCAATGTGTTTTAAAATAAAATAAGTCTGAGTATAGCATAAAGGAAGAATACAGTTAACATAAGTGAACAAAATTAATAAATTAAATTTATTTTGAATTGTCATATTTAGCAGACTAGTCTTTTCTGACAGGCTCTTGGGAATAAAATGAGTACAAGACAGCCTCTGCATTGCCTTCTGAACAGAAAACCCTAGGATAAGTAATTGATGAAAATAGGAGGAAAGAAAGAAGGGGTAGAAAAAGACAAGATCTTATATGTATAACAAGATCTTATCATATATCCTCTCACTATTTTTTTCAGTAAGTTGCTCAGTCACCTGACATATTTCAGCTCCAAATACTGTTATTTTTAATAAACAATGATTCTTTAGGCAACTATCCTTATGCATGAAATCTTCCATATTGGACTAAGAATTTGGAATGATCAGTCAGTATTTGGTGAAAACTTTAGAATGGCAGAGATAATATGATATACTACATAGGGAAACTTATCTTTGGAAAAAGATGACTAGGTTCCCAGAAGTATTAGATTATGCTAGTAGTTGTGAGACATGGTAGTTTTGTTAAGTTAAAAATAAGCATTTAATTTTTAAACTTCTCTTTTGTTTATCCATTTTTTGAAAATTGCATACATGTATAAAAAATTTTTATCTAATCACCCTCCTCCAATTTCTTCCAGATACCCTTCTGTGTCCCCATCTGGTTTCATGTTCACTTCTCTTTTTTTCTTTTGTAACCCACTGAGTTCAATTAGAGTTGCCCATTAATGTATATCTATGATTATGAGCATAGGGTCATTGACTGGGGCATGAGCTACCCATAGATAGATCATACCTCTGAAGAAAGTGACTCTCCCTCTTACAGCAGCCATCAACTATCAACAGTTCAAGGCTAGAGTCCTCATCATGCCCTTCTCATCCTTGATGGAATGTTGACTGGTTTGATGTTGTGAAGGTATTTTGCAGACAATTGCAGCTGCTGTGAGCTCATGACATCCGTATTACGTCCAGAGGCCACTATTTCACAATCATCTTCCTAAAACGCTGGCTCTCACAATGTCCTATACAATTTTCCCTGAGACCTAAGGAGGTTGAGTTATGTGATACAGGTGTCCCATTTGGGGTTGAGCAGTCCATAGCCACTCTCTGCACTTTGACTAGAGTCTTTGTGTTTAAGCCGCCATTTATTACAACTTCAAGCTACCCCTATGAGAGATATGATCTGTGCTGTCACTAGTTATAAGGGTGTGTATTAAGATGACAGTTTGATGCTGCCGATCTGAATGTATTTCACAAACACAATTATCAAAATCAATGTCTAAACACCTGTTGCATATAAGAGTCATATCAATCAACTACATACCTAGAAGCTACACATGTAAACTTGAGCCTCTTGAATTTTAACATGTTCAGAGCTCTGACTGTGAGCCATAAACAATCCTCTTGGAATGGCAGATTTTTTTTTAATGAATTCTAGTTATAAAAATGTATTAGTGCTAAGATCAGAAAGAAGGAGAGGAGGACCTCCCCTATCAGTGGACTTGGGGAGGGGCTTGCATGCAGAAAGGGGGCAGAGGGTGGGACTGGGAGGGGCGGAGGGAGGGGCTTATGGGGGGATACAAAAGGAATAAAATGTAATTAATAAAAGTTAAATAAAAAATTAAAAAATGTATTAGTGCATCTATGATACTGTATATGAACATATTCATACAGCTCAGTGGCAAAGAACTTGTGATGCTATGGGTTTAATCCCTAGAACTACAAGAGTCATAAACAAGACAAAAGAAATGCAGCTATCACCCACATCTTGCTGTGGCGCTTGCTGTTGGTCCTTTCATTTCTACAATTTCCTAAACTCCTAGAACTTCTGTGATGTGACATCCTTCCCTAAGTTCACCAAGTAGTCAAGGGGCATGTGGAAAATTAGATCAGGAGTGGTTTGCTGTATACCTTCTTTTTTGTACTGGAAAAAATAAACACATTAATTTTAACACAAAAGAACACCGGACAATAATTTGTGAAGCTTTGCTTGGTCTTCTCCAAACTGGCTAAGAGACTCTAAGCTATTTATGCAGCCTGAATGGGAGCTTTTCTCTGTTAAAAATGTGAAAGTTGAATTAAATGCTGAGGTCTCTTTAGCTATAGCATTCCAAGATTCTAACATTTTATCTCACCAAGTTACAGAGCTGAAGTAAACAATACACTTTCTCCAACTGTTGTTTGCTAAAGTAACAACTAAGTGAGGCATATTAATCTACTGCGGATCCTAAGTTCATAAGATGGAGCTACTCATGGTTTCTCTGTTCCATCTTCTCTAAAATCCCCATTACAACATAATCCAAAGGATTTCCATTGTTCAGCAACCCATGATGTATGTTGAGCCTTTTCATCAAGACTTTAAATCTCTGCTGGTGTTGGTTGCAAATGTTCATCACCTCAGCTACTTAAGGAAATCTCAAGTGCAATGTAAGTTACATAGTATGACTATCTCAAAACACAACAGAAGATTTTAAATTCTAAAATCCCACCCAGAGCCGTTTCATTTTCCTTATGTCTTTATTAAAATCAATTTGAAACTTGGAGTTCTAATTTTCTAGGGTATTAGTGTCTTAAAAGCAACCCTGATTCACATTAAAGTTCAGGGGAAAAAAACCCACTTGTTCCAGTTGAAATAATAGTCTGAAGTCTGTTTTATAGACAAAAATGAAGCAATGGCAAATAATTTCAAATTGTATTTAAAATTCTTGAATGATAGGGTTCCTATTTTGATGTCTCAAGAATTGAGAAAGGGCATGTTAATTATCTTTTCTGTTGTTGTAATGAAACATGACATCCAAAAGCAACTCAAGGAAGAAAGAGTTTATTTTTGGCTTATGGTTCTATAGTGTTAGGGTCCATCATGGGGACAGCAAGTGGCAAGCCTGGTGGCCTTACAGCTTCAAATGTAGACATGGAGCACAGAGAGCAAACTCCAGTTTATGAACTGGAAAGTCCAGTCTATGAACTTCAGTTTTCAATTCCATGCTCCCTCCTGTAAGACTGCATCACTTAAACCTTCCCAAACAGTGCTGCCAACTGGGAACCAAATGTCAAATAGCTAAGCCTATGGGCGATACTTCCCATTAAACTACACAGTTTTGATGAGAATTACTTTGACGCATTAGAGAGGCTTTGACCCAGCATCTGATGGAAACTGATGCAGAGACCTATGGGTAAGCATTAAATGGAGCTTAGGAAATCCTATTGAAGAGGGGGAGGAAGCATTGGAGAAGACAGAGGGGTCAAAAACGCCACAAGAAAACCTACAGAATCAACTAAGCTGGACCCATAGGGGTTCATAGAGAATGAACTCAAAGAGAGTGTGCACGGGACTGAACTAGGCCCTCTACACATATGTAACAGTTGTGCAGCTGAGACCTCATGTGGGACTCCTCCTGTGGGAGCAGGGACTGTCTCTGACTCTTGCCTGCCTTTGGATTCCTTTCCCTTAACCAGGCTGCCTTGTATGGCCTCACTAGAAGATGCACCTAGTCTTACTGAAACTTGATATGCCAAGGCTGATTGATATCCATGGGAGGCTGCCTTTTTAGGGATGATGGGAGAGGGGAGGGAGAAAGTGAAAGAGAAGGACTTGGAGGATAGGAGGAAAAGAAAGCTGCAGTCAGAGTGTAAAGTAAATAAATAACAATACAAAACATATGTGGAACTATTTGAAGTCAGAAGGCTGAAAAGTGCTGTCACCTGCCTACCTTACATTTGCCCTTATCAGTCCATTAGGCATCATTAGGAGAATCCTTTCGTACTTAATGTAATATGTTATGAGTACTCTTGACTTACCTTAGAGGATGAAAAGAAATGGAAAAGAGTAAGGGAGAAACTGAACGCACTGCAATAAAAAGGATTTAAAAAAATAAGAATACAGTTATGGCACCACCGTAAATGTAACCCTCATAGCCTGCCAAAACGGAGGCACTGGATCAAGAGTTAGGTGCCCTGCCTATGAATAGAAACACTTAACTGTTTATCAGAAGTGGGTGAGTGGGTACGTCCAGAGAGAAAAGCGCGTTAGGATCTGATGGGCTTCTGCAGATTGCCTGAGGTAAGTGGAGGCTATTACTAGATTTTGAAAGAAGGTTATTTAGATATATTAAGAAGCCAAAATAGTGTTGGGGACAATATAAAACTTATCTACCACAAACCCTAAAAATTTGTCATCAAATGCAAGACTGTTTTGAGCTATCAAAAATGAGTTGGAAATAAATCATGTAGGCAAAGAAAATACGATTACAGAGTTTACTATAGCTATCAGGAAATTGTTTTTATTATCTTGGCAGTGATCTCTGGGTAACATAAATTTAGAATGAATACAAATATATTACATATACAATGAAATAATAATGCCACAGAATATTCTATTTTGGGATCTTTCTTTCTCACCCATTTAATTAACTAGGAATATGATTCATTGTGGTGAATGAGCCTCTTACAAGTTTGTGCTCCAAGGCTGGGCTCTAAGTGTTCTTTCCTGAGAGGTACCTATCACTGTTGGTATTTTTCACAGAGCCTAACAATATGGCTGCTCACTCTGCCTCTGGATTGCCCATCCACCGACCTCACCAGAACCCCCTTTCAGGTAAAATGCTGTTATTTTTTTGGTCTTTCCCCTGACTGCCTTTGTAAGACAAACCACGATGATGACCTTCACCCAAGAAAATTAAAATAAGCAAAAAGTAACTTAGATGTTATGATAAACCTTCAAAATGCTAGTAGCACAGGCCTGGGTTTCAAGGCAAGAGGAATGGGACAGGCAGGCTCTCTTCCCTGTTCTTTCTTCCTTTTAGACATTGTTGTTCAGTTATCAAGCCATTACAGACTGGCTCCAGTTCAAGGCATTTATCCAATTCATGGATTTCCAGTCTCTCCTTTCTAGTCTTTACTCATCTTAATGCAAGAAGAGCTCCTCTAGACTGGCCTGCTATCTGTTCTACGAGCTCAGCTTTGCTTATTTCCTAAGGAAAAAGACAGAATTGCCTGCCAATCAATGACTTCTGCTTTGATTTTGAAGGCACCTTCACCTCATCTGACCTTTCTACGTGAGCTAACACAAACCTAGCATTTCTTCAGGGCCAATGTTCTCTATCTATGTTTGCTTCTCTGGTCATTTATTAAGATTGAAAATTTGCTCATTTACCACTTGTTTTTTAAACAAACACAGTCTTGTTGAGAGCTGTATATGTGCCTATCACGATGGAAGGCATGGAGTGTACTACAGCAAACATAAGAGAGCCTAACTTGAAAAAGCCCAATAAGAAAAAATTCACAATTGCAATATTTGTATAGTGAGAGATAAGAAAGTCCCAGTAGTAAAGAATAAGAGAAATCTATATCATTGAATGCTCTGAGTAAAACAACCTGAAAAACACGATTTAACTAAACCATAAAAGATAAGAGAAAGTCAACACTTTAAACGATCAGGACATGAAAAACATTAAAAATAGAGTGGATACCTGATACAGTCTTCACACAACGGCTGGGCTGTGGATCAGCAGGGACTACTGGGGACCATGCAGGTCTGGGAATGGCTTGTTCCATGCAGCATTGTTATCCAGTGCTAGATAGGCTCTAAATTAGGCTCAGAGTCTGTCTCACACAGGAACAGGAAGTCAGGATTGTCCTCATTCAGAACATGAAGCTGCCACTGATCTCTTAAAACAGCAGTCTCCTACTGTGCTCAAGGTTCATGTCTCCAGCTTGTTTCTAGACAAACTGCTTTCAGGCTTCTGCTCATTTTCAGAGCAGAAGTTTGCAGTCTTGCTTGTTCGGGGTGTTTGCCTTACTCAGAGCACTTTAGGAAACAATCCACAGCTACATCGAAACACCAGAAAGATATTGGCAATGGAAACAATTTACAGACACTATAAAGTATTACTAATTCTGGATTTAAAGACAAGAACAAATTTTAAAATAAGTTTAGTTTTTACTGTACTCAGATCTGTTACAATTCTTCCCTTAAAGATGTTTCAGCATTATCTTTGTTTGTTTGTTTGTTTGTTACTCTCTGTAGTCTTGGCTGTCCTGGACTGGCTTTGCAGAACATACTGGCCTTGAACTCACAGAGATCTGCCTGCCTCTGTCTCCCTAAGTGCTGGGATTACATGTGTATGTGTTGGTGGCTGGTTCGGTATTATCTTTATACTGAAAAGAGGTATAATACCACAATAGCATATTTCAGGGATAAGAATCCAAAGATTGTATTAAATGTATGCAGAGATAACATTTATCCATAGCTGGAAGTAATAATACAAATTTACATGTCACATGATAATGCAAATTGATAGACTAATTTAGAGTAATGTAGACCGGGGAGTTATACAATTAGAATCTTTAACTTTAAAGAATAAGAAAAGGTTTAAATAATACTAGGTAGAAATTTCTGAATTCTTATCCATTTTTGAAGTGTTTCAATAAATTTTGAATTAATGGAATATAAAATTTGAAATTAGGAAAATATTTCATGGTGACCTATAACCTCTTTTAGAATTATCTTTTAGAATCATGTGCCAATAATTTCACATGAAGATTTCATGTGGAATTATTGGCATGTTTTACCTGAAAAGCCTGTTGATGATGATGTCAGTAAAGTTTTCTATTAAAGATGATTATTTTTTTTACATTTAAAAAAATTTATTACACTCTATTCACGTTGTACCCAGATGTAGGCCCTCCCTCATCCACTCCCAATCCCACACTTCCTCCCTCTTCTCCTCTCATGCCCTTTCCCTAGTCCACTGATAGGGGAGGTCCTCCTCCCCTTCCCTCTGACCCTAACCTATCAGGTCTCATCAGGACTGGCTGCATTGTCTTCTTCTGTGGCCTGGTAAGGCTGCTCTCCCCTCAGGTGGGGGTGGTCAAAGAGACAGCCACTGAGTTCATGTCAGAGACATACCCTACTCTTCTTACTAGGGCACCCACTTGGAGACTGAGCTGCCATGGGCTACATCTGAGCAGGGGTTCTAGGTTATCTCCATGAATGATCCTTGGTTGGAGAATCAGTCTTAGAAAAGACCTCTGGGCCCAGATATATTGGTTCTGTTGCTCTCTCTATGGAACTCCTGCTCTTCAACATAGTTCTTGAAGTCCTTGCTAGAGCAATAAGACAATTGAAGGAGATCAAGGGGATTCAAATCGGAAAGGAAGAAGTCAAAGTATCACTATAAGGATGATTCTTTTTTTTTCCTTTTTTTATTATTATCATTTATTACAATTTATTTACCTTGTATCCTGGTTATTGCCCCCTCCCTCATCTTCTCCCAATCCCAATCTCCCTACCTCTTCTCCCCTTATGCCCCTCCCCTAGTCCACTGAGAGGGGAGATCCTCCTCCCCTTCTTTTTGACCCTAGCCTATCAGGTCTCTTTAGGAATGGCTAAGATAAAAAACTCAAGTGTCAACACATGCTGAAGAGGATGTGGAGAAAGGGGAACCCTCCTCCATTGCTAGTGGGAGAGTAAACTTGTACAACCACTTTGGAAATCAACCTGGAGCTTTCTCAGAAAGTTACGAATAGTGCTTCCTCAATATACAGCTATACCACTCTTAGGCATATATCCAAAATATGCTCAACCATACAACAAGGACATTTGCTCAACCATGTTCATAGCAGCTCTATAAGGATGATTCTTAACATGGAAACATCAAATGTTCACATTCATGTTTGTGACTAAAAAATTAATTATTTTCTCAGATCCAAACCTCAATAAAATAGTAACGCTTTCAGAACACAGCAAAATCCCAATGAGGCTACTGATTAATTAACTTTTCCCAATATCTTAAGATAATTATGTTTATAAAAGAGAACTAGATTAATAATCCTAAATCTCCAAAAATAGAAAAACAAAATTTGTAAAATAGCTCCATCATGTATCTCTACCCACAAAGATGTCACCTGCATTTCTAGCCCTCAGGAGCTGAGGAAGTAGGATTTCAGGTTGGAAGCAAGCCTGGGCTTCATGGTGAGACACTGAGGAGATGGCTCAGTGGACAACACACTTGCCTGCAAGCATGAACCTGGGATTTCTGGAACCCACAGAAAAGCCAGGCAGGCATGGCAGAGTTTAGGAAGACAGAGATGGGCAATTCCCCAGGGCAAATGGGCTAGGTTGACTAACCTAATTGGTAAACGCTAGTTCTGTAAGCTTCAATCTCAGAGGGAGCCTCTGCCTTAATAAAGAGAAAAGCAGTCAAGATACCAGATAGCAGTCCCTTGCTTACAGACACACACACACATGCACAGGCACACACACATGCACAGTCACACACACACACACACATACAAACATGTGTTCTCTTTCATTTTAGAGCTTACGATCAAATCCTATGCAGTACATCCCCTCCAATATAAGTAGCAAAATTTTATGTTTTTTTGTTAAGATATGTATTTAAGACAGAAAGTTGAGTCATGAAACATTATAGAACTTATCAAGTGAAACAAGTTTGAAATGTACCAATATGAATCATCTGCCATCTCCCTATTTTACTACACACGTTTACAAAAACATTCTTGAATACTGGTGTCACATAGCTCAAATGTTAACCGGTTGTTTTCTTTGGGTGACAACAACAGACTTGTGTCACTACTTTTTTATGGACCATATAGTACTTTGGCCCACCTGATGAACATCTAACACTTGAGTGATAAAACAATATAACATAAAATAATAAAACTTCTGGTCATCTCTACATAACCCGTTAAAATATTTTCTCTTATGTCTGTAGCCATGCAACATGGATATGGAGCTACAGGAGTTAATCAATTAACCAGAGGGGAGAAAAAAAGGCAAGGCTAAGTAAAACCATACAGACGTTCTATGTCTGCTCCAGCTCTGAATAATGACACAGAGCTTTATATTTATAATAGCTATAGACCTTAGCTTACTGTTGTTTCCTAGTCGCTCTTATATACTATGTTAACCCATTTATATTAATCTATGTCCTGCCACATGGGTCTTTACTCTCCTCAGATTTATATGTCCAACTTCCCCTGCTTTTGATATATAGGCCATTCAGCTCTTTATTCAACTAAGCAGACAGTGGTGGTGTTGGTATAATGTTCTTTTGGAATGTAACAAATGACACCCAACTAATCTAAGTATCCACACCCTTTAAATCATACTTTATCATAATTGGGGGGGGGGAATAAGCTCCCAGTGATAAAACCCAAACTTAAAGCCTAAAAACTCCCAGGTCAATTACTGTCTCTTTAAGAGAGACTCTTAAACCAGCCCAGGAGCAAAAGACAGCCTCCTGTGGGCAAACCTGAAACTTCCATAACAAAACTGGCTACTGCTGCAGTTTAACTGAGGGGTAAACAAGCATGGCTCCTTTATACTATGGCTGGCTCAACTGGCTCAGCTCCACAGCCATGGCAGGAAAGAAAGGAACTGGAGGCAGACAAACCTCTAGACACAGTTTGGCCTAAACTGCATCTAAAATAAAAAATTGCCATGGCAGAGGGTGTTTTAATCTCTTTTGGCTTCGTTTTGGCTGTCATAGTCATGGATTTGGTTGCAATATATGATGGTTCTTCTCCATACTTTCTCCAAGAAAGTTCAAGGAGAAAAGGGGGAAAAAAAACAAGGATTGGAATACTAAATTACAGACAGGAAAAAGGGCACTCTTCCTAATAATAGGATTAATAACAGCTGAAATTCAAAGCTCTTGGGCTGCAAGATAATTGTCAGCTCTTTCTGGTGAGGGTCCGCCAATTCACAGAAACATCAACTAAAAATAACCAACTGGGTTTTGTTTGTTACAGCGTAAATTGACATAACTGGCCCCAAACCTAAAATTTTCTTGTCTCTTTGTTTTATTTTCATTTAAAGGCTTTGAGTAACAATGATATTGATTTGAAAAAAATATATATATTTGAACAAGTTGGTGAAGGCACATGCCTTTATTCCCAACACAAAGTAAACAGGCAGATCTCTGAGTTCTGGATCAAGCTAATTTACATAATAAAAGCCAGGATGGTAACTCCTGCTGTTTAGCCACTTGCAGAGGTAGTCTAAGATTCAAAATGACAAAATTTTCCTTAAGGTTAGCATATAAATTCTTTTTTCTTATTAATAGATGTTATGGGGCTGGAGAGATGGCTCAGAGGCTAAGAGCACTGGCTGTTCTTCCAAAGGTCCTGAGTTCAACATGGTGGCTCACAACCATCTATAACGAGGTCTGGTGCCCTCTTCTGGTGTCTACGCATATGTGCAGACAGAACACTGTATACATAATGAATGAATGAATGAATGAATGAATGAATGAATGAATGAATGAATGAATAAATAATAAATAAAGAAACAAATAAATAGATGAAAAAAAATAGATGTTATGTCCTTACTGCTCCAAAGGTTGGATTCACACATATTTTAGGTTTATGTAAAGAGAGATAATGTCACACTGCTCTGGAAACTGCCTTATCCTTTTAAAAGTGAGACATTTTCACCGGGGAAAAATGTTAGTAGTGACTGTGTAAAAAAAGACACAAGAGGCTTACAGATGGAAGAGTACATGCCAGACTAGTTAAGTCCTAAAAACTCAAAAATTATATTCATATGTTTTAAAAAACAAAACTGTCCATCCCATATCAAAAAGGGGAGAAGCCAAAGATAGCCAAAACCAATGTAAAAATCCAGGTACAAGGTGCCTAGGAAATACTTAAGTGCTAAAAGTAAAAGAGAGTTTATACAAAGTTTGGCTACAAAGGCATAACTGCCCATCCTGTATAAATAAGGGGCAAGCCAAAGAATAGCCAAAACCAATGTAAAAACCCAGGTACAAGATGCCTAGGATATACTTAAATGCTAAGGGTAAGAGAGTTTATATGGTAATGCCAAAAGAGTTTATATAAAGTTTGTCTATAAAGGCATAACTGCCCATCCTGTATAAAAAAGGGGGCAAGCCAAAAAATAGGCACTATCAATGTAAAGCCCAGGTACAAGATGCCTAGGGTATGCTTAAATGCTAAAGGTAAGAGGGAATTTAAATAAAGTTTGGCTATAAAGGCATAACCACCATCATATATATATGATATGGGACAACATATGATATGATAGCTACAACATATATAAAAATCTAGGGCTAAACTCAAAACAGGTACAATATACCTATGGCATGCTTATATTCTAAATTAAAAAGGAGTTTGTATAAAGTTTACTTAAAACATGAGTTGTTCTATTGCTCAAGGTAACCAGCTTGTCTCTCTAATGGGAGGCTTCTCTAGGGAAATAGGTAGGAACTTGGCCTAATACAACAGGCACGCAAGAGCCCAAAAAGATATTTTAATCTATCCAACCTTGTTTTAATTTCAACATGATAATGATTATATGTTCAATAATAATGGTAACTTATATTGCTGATCCCTTTACATGGGAACAACTCTAAAACTGACTGAGACATAAAATATGTCTCCAGAACTCCAACAATACTTAGCCAACAAATCCTTGGCTATAATTGCCTCAAAATGTATTATGCTAATCTTTTAATTGCATAGATAAAATTGGTGTACAGTTTAGTTTCATCCTGCACATCTCATACATTTATAATTTTAGAACTCTATAATACTTGTGAGAAATTATATGTTTGCAGAACAAAAGAACTGAACACCAAAGATGCTGGATCAAACCTGACAGGATTCATCCTTAAGCATGCTGACACATTGACACATCTGTTCCAGCATCTTGCATGTTCCAGCATTCTGCTTGTTCCTGCCTCAACTGCTTCAATTGCAGTTTTCTCATCAAAGCCGCTCCCAAGAGATCTTTGAAGAAAGCTGATCTTAATTGGTCCAGCATTTTAGACTGTTCCCAACAGGACTTTTATTAAGCCTGAAATTTCTCAACATTCAAAGACTGGACCACAAATGTTATTGCTTGCTTAATTAACCAATTTTCCCCAATTTTCTTTGGGCTCCCTAACAGGATTTCTACATGTCCAAAATGTCAGCTAGAAGAAGTCCATGAGATCCTTTCCTTAAAGAGGGTTGGCTATGTTTTGGGTTGTTTTCTGTGGCTACAAATTTTTATTGTCATTGGGAGATGTTTATAAATTATTAATGGTCTTATTCAGAGTGAAACAAGGAATATACAGGGATATCTTATAGGAATAAGACAAAAGGTAGATTATTGAATCTACTCAACTTAGGGTTTTATTTGTTCTCATCAATATGCAAAAATAAGTATTTTTGATACATTGGTGTAAGCTCTAGTACATTGATAAAATTTCAAGGTTACTTCCAATACTTTTATACTTCTATCAAAAACTGGTTAGGATATTAAGTAATGCAAGTTAATTGCTAGTTATTCAACTCATAGTCATGTCAGACACTAGTCTAGTTTATCACAGGAATATACATCCTAGGTTTAACAGATAGATATGATTTTGTAGACAGATCGATTATATAAAGATAGGTAGTCTTCAAAAACTTCAGAGAATATGGCATTTTAAAATGACTTTATTATAATTTTAAAGCTTCTTTGACAATGAGACAGGTCATCTCCTGGCAGCACCCAGCCTAGCTCAAAGAAGGTGATGAGCATCGAAGAACCTCCATATGGAGATGGCTTCAAATGTGGCAAACAAGCCACTTGGGTAAAGAAAATACCCTCGCTTCAAGACAGACAGATTTCTGCCAAAAATGGGCAAGCTTAAATGTAGGACAAGTTGACTGCCAAACTCTGCCAAGACAGGGTAAGCAAGTCCTAAATAGTTCCTGCTTCACATATATGTCTGTCAAATATTCTGAGCCAGAAGGCTGAAGATGATGCTCCAACATTATAAAGAGTTATGGGAGACTGTTCAGGCAGCAAACTATCTCTGTCAATTTTTTATTTATTGGAAGCTGCTAACATGCACTTCCTAATTACTCTAAAAACTTATTTTATTCCATCTCAAGTCTCTGATGGGGTTGAAGACCAAATAGTCATAGTGCCACATTTAACCTTACATTGTTTAGAAGTTAAGAAATGCTTTCTTATAGGTAATACCAATAAAGTTAAAAGTTAATTTAGGTATAGAACTTGTCAAGATAGCTAGGATAATCAGATACTTTCTCCTAAGTTGCTAAATACACATGGACTGGACATTGCTCATGTAGATTTTACCTAACAGTTTTCATAATTTCATAATTATTATTGTATTGAAAGAAAAGGAGCCTTTTATTGGACTTAAAGAGGGAAATGTTGGTATAACGTTCTTTTGGAATGTATACACTTTACCCTTTTTCATTCAAATGCTGATTTATCTCCCCCACTCTCTGGTTTCAATCCGGACATTGCAATGTGATATTTATTCTAAGCATCACCTGTCTCAACTTTGTGTAAACGTGCCAAAGTAAAGCATCTAGCCACAATGTTGAGCAAGGGAAAGGAAGCAGGAAGAGAGGGAGGAGCCGGAGGACAGAAAGCTGAGAGAGCAAAGCTGGAGCGGAGATCTTGGAACGACATGGCAAGATGGACTGGACCTATATATCACTAAAAGCAAGTATAATGTGGGAAATCTAAATGTTAAGAAACTATGAGGGCTTGGAGGTTTAGGATGGAGTATCTATTGCCCAGCATTGTGTTCTAGGTTAACTGAATAAATCTTAGTTTCAACGTGGTGATTTGGTTATTGTTGGCATCAGTAAGCAGGCATCTCTACGGCCAGCTCCAAAGGACCTGACAAACCGGTTATCAGACATTTGTGAAGCCACCAACAAGACCACCTGCACATGCCCTGGGTCACCTTATAAAAGAGCCCCTCCTCTCTCTCTTTTTCTTCCACCTCATCTCTCTGCGACCCCCTTTCCCTTCCCCTAATAAACCTCCCACGTGGAACCTGTCTCATGGTGTGATTTGTGAACCCGTCGTGTAACCTTCACAGCCACACGTTTCCTAACAGTTACACAGCTGTTAGGACTAACAGCAGCGTTAATAAAAGATAAACCAGTAGTAAATATTAATTGTCACTTACAACATGGTGGAGAATAACGTTTATAAAATACTGAGATAGGAGAGTCTTCATAAAAATGACAATAGCAAAGTCCAGCCTGTATTCGGCAATCTAGGGTCAGAAATCAGCATTTGAATATGAAAAAAACCTTTACACAGTGCATAAAAAATATCACTCCAATAGCTGAGAGTAATCCTGGGTGTTGCTGTATATACACAGATGAACAAAATGTCTAACACTCATTTATCCCAAATACTCTAGTGGCATCTGTTTGTATCAATAAACTTAGAATCTACCAGAAAATCAGTACTATCCTGTTGGGTACAAAGTCAGCCTTGGTATCCTAGTGATAAGTTGTTTGCCCCAAATGACAAGTTGTAGAGATAAAAATTGATAAATATGCAATAAATGTTTTTAAAGTATAACTTACCACTAACATATCCAAGTAAACTTGCTTCAGTTAAACTTTGATATACTCTTGAGACCTTCTCTGGGGAAAAGAAAACCATGACCTGTGAAAGTATTCTAATGATACAGGCACTGGATTTTATTATTAATTGATTGATTTGGGGGGGCACTACATACCAATTTCTAAGGCCTATGACTTAGTTTACTTTTTAGATTGAAAATACATTTTAAATGCTAGAATTAAAAGTGTATGGCACAGCCCCTGGCTATTTTTACTTTTTTGAAGAAAGGGGAGAAATGTCTATAAATCCTGAAAGATATCTGTGTGTTTGGCTGCTCTAGAGCCATGACATAAGAACTTATTATTTATTCATTAAGTATCTTTAGCTCTCTACTCAACCTCTCATCCTTTGTTTTTTGTTTTTTTTTATCTTTGAAAGAGGAACAATAAGATTACAATATCTCTAAAGTATTAAATGAGCTAATTTGTATAGAGAATTCAAAAACTTCTACGCTTTTACATATGCTCAACAAATGTTATTATGTCTGCCCTGGGGGATAAACACTGCTGTGTTTCACCTTCTGAAATGGCAAATTAGTGTAGGTCAGAAGCACATAAGTGAAAGAATATGAAGCATAAGGTCAAGCTAAAACTGGTTACAAAGAACTTCAACTTCAGATAAATACTCATATAAAGTCAGTTCATAGAAATAGATAAAATAAACCAGGCATGGTGGCACAAATCTGTAATCTCAGCACTCAGGGAAGCAGAGGCAGACAGATCTCTGTGAGGTCCAGGCCGGTCTGGTCTACAAAGTGAATCCAGGACAGCCAAGGCTACACAGAGAAACCCTCTCTCAAAAAAAAAAAAAGAAAAAAAAAAAAAAAAAAAAGAAAAACCCTCAAAAAAAAAAAAAAAAAAGAAAAAAAAAAGAAATAGCTAAAATTCATAAAATTCACAGTATGAAATTTATGTTTTTTAATTTAATTTTTTTATAATTTATTCAGTTTATATCCCAATTTTAGGCCCCTACCCTATCTCCTCCAGGTCCAACCCTCACTTCCTCTTCACCCCAATTTTGCTCCTCTAGTCTTCCAAAAGGGGAAGTCCTCCTCCCCTGCTAACTCAAGCAAGCCTGTCAAGTCTCACCAGGATCCTTTTCCTCTGTGCCCTACCTAGGCTGCCCTGCCAGGGGGAGTGGTCAGTGAGCTGGCAACAAGTCCATGTCAGAGACCGCCCCTGCTGCCCTAAAGAACGCACGTGGAGACTGTGGGCTAAATCTGAGTCGTGGGTTTAAGGTCTCTCCATGAATGGTCCTCGGTTGATGCATCAGTCTCTGCAGGACCTCCAGGGCCCAGATTTATAGGCTTTGTTTGTCTCTTTGTGGAGCACCTGTCCCCTCCTGGTCAGTCTATCCTCCACACTCATCTATAACACTCCCTGTGCTCTGCCCAAAGTTTGGCTTTGACTCTCAGCTTCCATGTCCTGCTGAGAGGAGTCTTTCAGAGGACATCTACGGAAGGCTCCCATCCTGTTTCCTCTCTTCAACCACTTCCAGTGTCTAATCTGTTTGTCCTTCTGAATGAAAATTAAGCATCCTCCCTAGGGTCCTCCTTGTTATTTAGCTTCTTTAAGCCTGAGGATTTTAGTGTGGATATTCTGTATTATACAACTAATATCTGTTTATAAGCTAGAATATGGAAACAACCAAGATGTCCTTCAACCAAACAATGGATACAGAAAAAATTGTGGTACATTTACACAATAGAATACTAATCAGCTATTAAAAACAATGAAATCTTGAAATCTGCAGCCAAATGGATGGAACCAGAAAAGATCATCCTGAGTGAGGTAACCCAGGACCAGAAAGACACGCATGGAATATACTCACAATATGACATTTAACAACTGGAATGCTAGTTTTATAAGAGAAAACATCGTTTTGCAAATATTTAAATTTAGTTTCCATGTACATAAGACATGTTTATGTCTATATCGCTTTTTATTCAAAGAAAATCTGTTGAGGATCCTGTCTGGAACAACTCTACTTATTTTTTTCAACAATAAGACATTTCTCCATTACTGCTTTTATCCTGTCTAATCCTGCATCATTGTCCATAGCAAATCATAAGCTCTGCCTAAAAACCCAGAGGTCGTTTATGCTTACATTCAGCATTTATATACTTAGAAATTACCAAAAAAAAAACTCAAGAGATCTTTAGTTGATACATAGTACATCTATGGATGTTAACTATAATATAAATTAAACCTGAGAAAACATACATATAGTTGTTAATTTTTTAAGTGATCACAGTAAACTATATTACTATTAATAGCATACTTTATGAAAAATTATTATAGTCTCGAAAAGAAAACTCAATAAGAAAATATTTACATGTTTACTACTTTCTTAATGATTTAGCTAATAGACCCACACTGTTTAGATGCCCATATCTGTTTGTCCACATAATCGCTGGAAAACTCCATGGCTCATTTCAGATAAATAGAAAAATGACAAACAACATTTTCTTATTATAATTAAAGTCATCTTAAACGCTCAGATCTCCAGGAGGGTCTGAGGATTTACAGAATTCTCAGTAGTCTACTCTATTCAAGATCCCATCTGTTATTTTCCAAAGATTTATGCTGCTGTGTTACGATTCGTGGTGGAATGCATCTATAAGAAACATGAGATAGACAAAAATCTCTTCGTAAAGTCATTTCCTGGCTAAGGAGATTAGAATATAATTACAACATTTCTTCTTTCCCTTTTTCTCTCTCCCAACTTTCCTTCCCCAAATGCCTTAAACTCAGGGGCCACATTTTTAATAATTGTTATCACATGCAAATATGTATTTGCACATATATATTTCTAAATATGGATTGTTAAACTGTACAATTTTAGTTGCATGTATGTTCTCAGGGCTAACCATTCGGCACTAGACAACAAATTGTTGTGCTTTTCCCTGGAGAGGACCATTTCCCTTGCTCTCAGCATTCCTTGGTAACCACTGGTTCTTTGTATAGGTTTGAGGCCTTACGGGCTTTTCCCCATCCAAATTGGCACATACATTGGGGTCAATCTTGTTTAGCTCACATTAGGGCAGTCATGTTAATGAGAATTTATTGTAGAGAAAATTTAATCCAGCAACATGGCTGCTCTGGCTTGGTATCACATCCAAAACTTTTCCAGATTTTTTTATCTTCCAGGTATGTGATCTAGCTGGAATGCAGACACACTCTGGATTACAATATGATCTGCCTGGAATACAGACATGCTGTTAGTGCACACCTTTAATCCCAAAAAAATGAATGTAAGGTTAGTTTCTAGAAGGAGGCAGCCATGTTTGAAAGAGATATCTAACTGGGAGGCAGACAAAGTGACAAATCGGAAGAAGGTTTGACAGAATGAATCAGTGATAGGATATATCTAACTCTCACAAGAACAGAACAGGAAAGAGATGCTACTTAAGAGCAGTCCGGGGAGAGAGAGGAGAGTTCTTTTCCAAAAGATTTTACTGGGACAGTTTTATAGAACAGGTTGCAGAAAGGACTAGCTACACATAGGTGAAGACAGAAAGAGAAAGAGCCAGAACATTAAAACATACTGCCAGAATCAGCTTGAGGCCAGGCAGAGCAATTCAGTCAGAAGGCCAAAAAAAAAAAAAAGTTTGAATTTGAATCTTTCAGTTTGGAGGGGAGTTTGGGCGAGAACAGCTGAGTTGAACTAGCCAAGGAGAGTTCAGAAAGAGATAGAAAGGATTGGGAATGGCTCTTATCTCATCCCTTCATCTGAGAATATAAAAACAACATTGACAATTTATAAGTGTCACTTCTGATGTTGCTAGAACAATCTCACAGCCAGTTCATTGGTTGTCTGTCTCTTAGAGTCTTTCTGTCCCCTTTTCTGCAATATTCCTTGAGTCCTAGGGGTGGAAGTGTTTTGTACAATTATTCATTAGGACTGGTTTCTACAACTCTGCATTTTTATTCATTGTGAGTTTCTATAGTGGCCTCGTTCTATTGTAAAGGGAAGTTTTCTTTCTTTATTTAATTGTTTTTATTAATTACAGCTTATTCACTTTGTATCCCAGCTGTAGCCCCCTTTCTCATTCCCTCCCTATCCCAACCTTCCTTCCCCATCTTCTCCTATGCCCCTCTCCAAGTTCACTGATAGGGGAGGTCCTCTTCCCATTCCATCTGACCCTAGCTTATCAGGACTCATCAGGACTGGCTGCATTGTCTTCCTCTGTGACCTGGCAAGGCTGCACCTCCATTGGGAGGGGGGCTGGTCAAAGAGCCAGCCATGTCAGAGACAGTCCCTGTTCCACTTACTAGGGTACCCACTTGGACACTGAGCTGCCAGGGGCTACATCTGAGCAGGGGTTCTAGATTATCTCCATGAATAGCCCTTGGTTGGAGTATCAGTCTCAGAAAAGGCCCCTGTGCCCAGATACTTTGGTTCTGTTGCTCTCCTTGTGGAGCTCCTGTCCCCTCCAGGTCTTACTTCTCCCCCTTCTTTCTTAAGATTCCCTGCACTCTGCCCAAAGTTTGGTTATGAGCCTCAGCATCTGCTTTGATACACTGCTGGGTAGATTCTCTCAGAGAAGTATTCTTGATGAGGGATGAGGACTACACTTCTCTGTGAGTATAAGCACAAATGTTTATAGGTTGTTGTTAGGAATTTTGCTGGTTAAGTAAATTAGTGGTTATAGATTCTCTCCCAACAACCATGACTTCACTAGCAAATAATACTTTAAGACAATTCCTTTTCTTCTTTGTTCTATCATTCTATGCTAAATGATTTATATATACAGAATCTTCTTAGGTACGCTTTCAGGCATAAAATTAAAAAGAGAGTCTTACCAGTTCAAAGAAGAAAAAAGACACAGTGACCTAAGAGATGTCAAGAATAGAGGAAGGATTTGAATTGAGTCCAGGAAAAGCAATGCGACATAAATGGAAATTCAATACTGGGAAGGGGATTCGAACTATATCAACAAATTGTGATTTGTTTATAGCACGTTGAAAAGAACAAAATGGCTGCAGAGAAAAGCATGCATAAAGACAAGATTACAGGATTACACTGGGCTTAATGTAGAAAATTTTGAATTTTACAATAATAAGAAGAAAAATTGCTTTTGAGAACTGCAATAACACAAAATATGTTTGGCATAGAGCGATATTAAAGTGGGATTAGAAAGTGGAGATTCAATTGGGAGGTAATGAAGTGGTATGGGTATGGCATAGCCATCCAGAAATGTTTTCAATAAATTTAGGTTTCATGGAATAAAGCTGGATATACAGTCCATTGCCAGTTCACCCCATTATGCCGGCACTGTTAGTCAAGCTCTCTCCACACACAAAGCTGACAAATATTGGAGAGCATAGGTCAGACACACACATGTATCCACATACGTTCTTAAAAGCATCCATTCACAACTATAGAGGGACCCATAATTTTGTTACTCACAAGTTTCATTCCTGTCCACAAGTTGTACAGTAATTGATGGTTTTGCTTTAGTCATTGCCTGCTTCTACAAGAAAATGACCAGAGTCTGTGGGGCTTGCATTGTGATTGACAACAGCTGTTTCTAAGGATGCTACCTTTCGGAAGACTCCTATGATTCCTATGGCAGAATCATATTTTCTGAATCCAAGGATTAATCTACAAATGGAAAATTAATACTAACATCCAACATGCCATTCTGTTCTTTCTTGTAATTTCAATAACAAAATAGTTACTATTATCATGTGGTATTTTATAACTAAAACATTATTGTGAAATAACTTTCAAACTAAAAAAAAAAACAACAACAACAACAAAAAAAAAAAAAACATAATTCAATGAGTTTTGCCATACCCAAAGGTTAGACATCTCAATTAACTTCTGTACAATTAGAACAGCTGGTATGAAGCTGTGGAGCTTCACATTTTATTTTACATTTTCACCATTAATTACACTTCTATTTTTATACACTTCTCCTCTATCATAAAAACAAAGACATAGTTGAAAATATGAAAACAATTAGCTTTGTGTCCTCTTTCCGGAATCATGTGTCCACTACATATCACCTAATATTTACTCTTTCTTGTTCTTTTTTAGATGTTATTCTGTATTCATGTGTACATTTTACACACACACACACACACACACACACACACACACACACACGCAAGCACTTCTGTGCATGTAACACGAAGAGATTATAGGTTAGAATCCAAGTTTTCCCTAAGCAGAGGGAATTCTCTCCTCTCCTTCCCCTCTCTTTCTCTCAACACAGATAAAGAACTAGGGACATAATCTATACCCCCAAACTCGTAAAGCTATATTTTGAACATTCCCTTCAACAACTCTTGTCCCCACTCTATCTAGAATATTGAGTCAGTTGCACAGCAGAGAGTTAAAAACTTTCACTTTTAATTTAGAAGTCTTTCTTGGTTTTCCCTTTGAGGTATTTTTTAAAATGTACTATTTAGTGAGTGTCTTGTATTATGGTAGCTTGCACTGAACACATGCCACTCAACTGTAAGAGTTCCTGGGTAAATAAACCTTCCACTCTTGAAGCCTTTTAGTGGAGAAAACAGGGAAAGGGTGGCTATAAATGCTAAAAATTAATCTGTCACAGTGCCAAGGTATGGTAGTATTATAACTTTCATGGGTCTGGAGAACCTTTGAGTTTGTAAAACTCCTCCTTAAAATGAAAAAAAAAAAAAACCTAATGAATATATATATATATATATATATATATATATATATACATTTATTTAAACTATGGAACAGAGAATGTATACCAAAAATAGGTATAGTGACGTCGTATTTTATAATAACAAATCATACAGATAAACATATTAAAATAAACATAACAAAATAATTTTTCAACCAGAAAGTTTACTCTTTTCCTTTTGAAAGAAGCTCAAAGAAAATCTTTGTAAGACCCTCGTGGGTTATAGGCTATTGGATCTAACGCTACATTGACTCTCCCTCGACTCCCTATTATACCTACATTTGTTTTCCTTCATGCCCACTCTCTGATGGCTTCAGCCCTCTTGTCTATTAACTGCTTGCTTGTTCTCTGACTTCAAATTTGCATTTCCCAAGGGCGGAAGAGGTTTTTGTTTCTGTTCTGTACTTCCAACTGTGTAATTACTTAGCCCTCTGCTCTGAGAATAATCCAGCCCTATCTAAAAAGAATGATAGCTCGACAATCAGGTGGGCTTGTTCTTTGCCTTATTCATTTCAGTGCTAGTTCGATTTCTAGTAAGTAGGGCACTCTTATTCATTAGAAAAAACCTCTGATCTCAGACTCAGTTATGGCAGTTTTGTGATTAATGGATGATTCTTTGTTGTAAAAAATTATCTTCCTTATCTTTTTAGACTGGAATTCATTCTATTTCACTCTCAGTATTGACAAACTTCATCTCTTGCTCGGGTCACACTGACCTTTGCTGACAGATACCCATTATCCCCAATTCTGCTGACCCAGACATACAAATACTGTGTGGTTTCAAACTTCTGCCATGCACTTGCTTGAAAAACTAGTGGCTAAGATATAACCCTTAGTTGTACTTGGCTTAAATTAAAACAGAAATACTGGCTAATTATAAAGAATAAATTTGACTTTACACTGTAGTGCCAAATATTCAGAGAATTATGTGTTGGCTCCACCCCTCCTTCCTGTCTCCCCCTTCCCCCTCCTTTCTTTCTTCCCTTCCTCTATTGGTTCTTTCTTTTTATTCTATTTGGCTCTGTATAGGCAAGTACCAAATTATAATAGCAAAAAAAAAAAAAAAAACAAAAACACTGTTTTTACTAAGACCCAGTTATTTTCTCATTCACCTAACCAGAACCATAAAGCTGTCTTTAAAACAATCCTTGGATATGTGTTCTATTTCTCTTGAATAAACCTAGGTCATAGGTTGACTTTTAAAGCCAAAGGAATAGTGGACTCTTTTTTTTTTTTTTTTATAGTGGACTCTTTTAAACTGTATAAAGTGGGAATATAGGTACAATCTCCCCCCACCTGAAAGAATCAGATACTTATAGAGAAGTTTTCAGTAGGCAAACAAATCTAAAAATGAATGTTTCTTTAAACATTTATTTGTTTGCCACTTTGTTCTCACTCATTCATCTATAGCCAAACACTGGATTCCAAGAACACTGCTTTGCCTGCCTAGGTAGTTTTCCATTCCTTTCAAGAAGTTGCCTCTGACTTGTGAGTTCTGAGTTCACAGCATCTCAGGTGTGATTTGGCTATCTTGTGACTAAAACAGCATGCACAGGCTTAGAAATGCACAGGAACTACCAGGATGAGCCAGCAGGGTGCCCCAGGCAGAACAGAGTCCTGCCTAGCTGGAGGAAAAGAGGAAAAGCAAGTCTGTAGAATCAGTGCTTATCCGGGATACAAAGAGAACCCAGTCCTAGCCTAAATGATCTACCGAGTCTACCTGAGCAAACTTACAAAAGACAACCCAAGGAGCGGGAGGAACCTCACTCAGAAAATAGAGAAGAAGGAAAAATTTCCCTGAAAAAAAGGGAAAGGAGACCTGAATAAAAATAAATAAACAAATGAAACTCAATCAACAAGCCAATTCCAAACGTGCAAGTCTCCATGCAGAAAAAGCAACAGAAAAGGTCTAAACAATGTGTTGTCTCCAAAAGTTACAGACCCACAGTAAGGCTCCTTAATGGGTCTGACGTAGAATAAACTTTACTGGAGGAATTCAAAAGAATGAATATAAACATGTTCAGAGAATTCAGAGAGGATATGAAGGTGTTCCAAGGAAACGAAGGCAAACATCTAAATGAAATAAGGAAGTCAATTCAGGGCATGAAAATAGAATTTAATAAAGACATAGATGTGCTGAAGAAAAAAAACTGAATTTATGCTGGAAATGAAAATTTCACCAAGTTAAATGGAATTCTCAGTAAAGCATCATCAATAGAATGGACCATGCAGAGGGTGTCATGTCAGAGTTTGAAACAGAGGTGGGGGAAAATGTCACTCAATAAAAGCCAATGATTCATTTAAGAAAAAACATGAACAGAACATGGAATAGTGCCAGAAAATTGTGAAAAGTCCAAATCCATCAATTACGGGCATAGAAGAGGGAGAACAATTCCACAATTCCATGCAAACACACAAAGTATTTTCAATAAAATAAAAGGAAAAAAAAATCTCAAGCCTAGAGAAAGAGATACCTATACAGACACAAAGGGCATATAGAACACCAAGTAGACAGGACAAGAAATCCCACCATTGTATTATAGTTAAGAAACCAAAATTAGGGCTAGAAAAATGGCCCTAAATGGGGTTGGGAGCACCACAGTTTTATAAAACTAACTTTAACAAGAAATATCAAAATATACCAATAAAGTGGAAGGGAAGTAAAACTAGACATATCAGATATTGGAACTGAGGTAAAATTTAAGTATCTGAGGTAATGGCTAAGGCTTAGGAGTAGATATGTATCAAGTCAGTAAGACTTTTATAATAATAAACTATAGACCAGAGATCTTTCCATTCATACATACATACAATAGGTTTCTAACTTAAAATCAGTCTCAATTTTTATTTGTACATTGGGCTAGGAGTACACACGTTTAATGAATCTAAATGAATGATGTGAGAGTGGAGAGATACCCCCGTGTTTAAGAGCATAAACAGCTCATGCAGAGGATCCAAGTTTGGCTTCCAGCCCCCATGTCAAGTGGCTGACAGTTTCCTGTCAGTGTCAGGAGATCTAACACGCTCTTCTAGCCTCTGCCTCCAATGCACACACTGGACACATAGACACACATACATACACATGTGATTTAAAAGAAAATCCTTTTAAAGTTTTATTTGTTTACTATGTGTGCCTGCATTTTGTCTCATGTATGTCTGTGCACCACTGTATACAGTGTCCACAGAGGCTAGAAGAAGCTGTCAGGTCCTCTGGTCCACAAGTTACAAAACAGTCACTAGCAGCCATGTAAGTGATGGGAAGTGAATTGTGGTCCTCTGAAAGAGCAGCGCGTGCTCTTAACCACTGTCTTCAGCCCCAATAAAATCCTTTATAAAAATATAGAATAAATGAATGTTGATATTGAGGCTCAGTTATACTTAAATGCCCATTTATACACAGGGCAATATTTACTGCCCCATAATCTCCATCTTTATCCTAAAGATGATATAATCTCCAGCTTTATCCTATCCAATTGCCATCTTATACTTTCTGTGAATCAAGCTTCTAAATGTATATTATATTACATACACACACACACACAATTTTAAGTACAAAAAGATTTAAATTCTTCCTGCCTTTGAGTTCCTTTCAGAGATAATCATATATCACTTCCAAATTCTTTTTTCACACCTACTGAATGCTATTGTACAATCCAGATGAAGAAAAGAATGTAATGGTTTTCAAATATATCATGCTGGCTCATGTTTCCTGAACTTTGAAATATTCATTTAAACTATTCCCTTGCATGTTAGAAAGTGTACAATAAAAAATCATTTTTACCAGTATATTATTATATCAGATAACATTTGGAACTTCACCAAGTATAAGAATATTCATCTGTTGAATTTCAGTCTTTAATCAAACTAACTAGGCATTAGAATATAAATCTCATGAAGAGGCAGAAGTTTGTGTATCCAATCATTGAAATACCCAGGACATTGTCAAATAACTAATGGGTAATGTAGAGTTTTATTGAAAGGGTTGCATGAAATCACTGTAATTTGTCTTCAGAGGCATCACAATCCGTGTTCCTCAGGTGACCCTGATTTGATGTTCACAAGATAGAAGCCCAGTTTCAAAGTAGGGAATGTTTGCCTCACATGCAGTGAGCCTTATCACATAAAGCAGATTACTGGACCACATCTGTCATCCTAACATAAGGGAGAGAAGTAGTGGTAGAAAGATCAGGAGTTCAAAATCATCCTCAGCCGCATCCATAGCTACATACCTGAAGCCAACTTGGAAAATGGTGCCTCAAAACAAAATGATATCTCAGAAAGCTTAGATGAACTTTAAAAACATCACTTGTAGGCTTCTTAAAAGTCTCATTAACTAAATAAATGTTCATAGCTAAGACTCATAAACAGTGTGTAGTGAATTTAGAAATTACTTTACAGTGAAGCACTTTTAAAGACTGATGAATATTTAATCCATGGAAAGACAACTAAAAGGAAATTTCTCTGTAAAACAAACATGACAAACTGCAAACAGACTTGTGGTAATAAAAAGTGTAATATGATATTATAAACAGATTTTTTTTAGGTTGCATTATCTTATTGCAAAATAATTCAGGCAAAATAATGACTTTAATTCTACTTCCACACATGCTGATGATTTAGTCTTCTCATCAGGACTGAATTCATTTCATCTATCAATAATGACATTCTCAAAAAACAAAGAAACCAACTGTATGTATTTCCTCGGCCTCAAAGCTCTAAACCATGTGTATTTCTTCTTAGCCTTCTAAATTGGAGGCATCATTTTATAAAAGAAACTTAGTTCTACGTGAGGACATGGTCCATTGGTCTATGATCTGTGCTAATAGACACATGCAAGATGTTCTGCGAGGGCCATTTTATTGTTTTTTAATATATTACATGCTTAACACTATGTTTGAACTGCACACGTGTTTAATAAAGGAATGAATAATAAATGATACAATAATGAATGGAATAACCCATAGGGAGAGATTTCTAGTGTTCTCTGAACAATGAGAGCAGGAACTCTTGAGAAATTCTACCATATAGGATGAGGCAAACAGCAGCTCACCCTACTTATCAATCTTAATATACTAAAGAGAATGGCAATTAGGCACATGTGCCTCCTGGTGCAATCAAAAGAAATCGTACAAAACTCAGATGAATATTCTACAAAAATCTACTCTGAGCACACTAATTTCTCTAGGTTTATGAAAAATAAAAAACAAAAAAACAGAGATGTAGTAAATAGAACCTTAAGATGGGAGAGATGGCTCAGCTCACAACCATAAATACAAAATTCAAGATGTAAAGAAACACATTACAAAGAAACAAAAAAAAATATTTTAACAAATAATTTATAAGAAAAAGTGGTAATGTTTATTAGATGAGGAAGAAAAGTCTTATAATAATAAGAGAGAAAATGGATAACATCAAGAAAGCACTTCTTGTTTTCTTTTATTTGGGGGATTATAATATAATTACAGCATTTCTCCCTTCCCTTTCCTACCTTCAAGGTAGGAAAAAGAAAACCAAAAACCAACCAACCAAACAAAACATCTCATTGTCTTTGTCTCTTTCAAATGCATGGCCTCTTTTTAATTAATTATTATATGCATTACATTTATGTGTGTGTATATATACATATATACATGTATATATACATATATATGTATATATATACATATATATGTGTGTGTGTATGTATATATATATATATATATATATATATATATATATTCCTAAATATCACCTGTTCGGCCTGTATACTTGTAGGCATGTTTTCAAGGCTGATTATCTGTTATTGAATAAACAGTTTAGATACTGTTACCTGGATAAGACTAATTCTCCAGCTTTTCTCGTGCCTTAGTTGCCATAGTTCTTTGTATAGGGTTGAGGTCTTGTGGGCTTTTTCTGGTCTACTTTAGCATGTCTACTTGGTGTCTTCTTTGTCCAGCTCATGTTTAGGCAATCATGCTGGTGAGACATTATGGGTGTAACTTCTGCTGTTATTAGGAAACACAATCTCACAGAAAATTCCCTGTGGCTCTTGGGATTTTTCCACCTCCCCTTTTTCAACATTCCCCGAGCCTTAGGTGTGGTAGTGTTTTGTAGATAAACCCACTGGGACTGGGCTCCGCAACTCTGCATTATGATTGGTTATGGCTTTCTCTAAAGGTCTACATCTGCTCTGGTGAAAAGCTTTCTCGATGAGCTACTCAGATACAGTCTACACTTATCGGTGGATGCCAGGACAAATGTTTAGAATGTAGTTAGAGATTATGCCCATTCAGAAAAGTAGTGGCTGTAGGTTCTCCTACAAGATCCATGGCTTCACTAGCCCTGAGTAGTTTACTAGGTTTCTAGAATCAGACGTAGTTTCCCTCTTGTTGGGTGAGTCATAACTCCAGTTAAAGAGCTGTAGGTTTCCACCAAGATATGTATACCACTACTACAAATTTAGGATTATTATGCCATGGTGGTTGCTGTTGTGCTTCATATGCATCACAGACAGGTAGGACTTTTGGCTGCTCTCCTTTGAAAGCCTGAACAATGGCTTCTGGTACCATGAAAGCTAGTCTTCATGAGGAGGCATTCAAAGCTCGGGGCCCTGTCTGCAAAATACACAGCCATAGGGGATTGTCTTCCATCTCTAGTGTCAACCAAGGGCAATAGAAATAGACTTTGTGATTTAGGAGCCTCTTGGAAAACCCTGGCAACAACCCGAAAGAAGGCTTCTTGTGCCTGATATTGGTCTTTTTTGTTTGTGTTTTTTTGTTTGTTTTGTTTTGTTTTGTTGAGTGGGCTTTGGCTCGTGGAGAGAGCATTGTCAGCCCAGATGGGAACTTTTCATTTAAACTCTGTATTTATACTTATACACAGAATTATGTGTATTATAGGCAACTAAAGAAGATTTGGACCGAGGAAACGGGCACTACTCTGCTATGTGTTAGTGGTTATCGGAGTTGCTTAGCTGGCACTTTAGGGTGATTTGTGCTTTTATCATAGATGTTTTATAACTGTTCAAACATAAGTCAATAACTATAAAGTTCCAGGACTCTACCTATCACAACGCAATTAGTAAATGGTAACTAATCTAGTTTCAAAAGAAGAGAGAAGCTCTATGTGGGTGGCATTATATACATCTAGGTACCTTGTACGTATGTATAAATAGCCCCTTTAATATTTAAAGTTTACATTTTTCTGCTGGTACTTGCAGAATAGCTTACTTATAGCAAATTAACTCTCCTACCAATATAAACTTTGAGCAAAATATTTAAAGCAATTTGAATATACGAAAGGAAGTATGCACCAGAGAGGACACAAAGCTTGAAGAAGGGTAGCAAAAGAGATTAGCAACAGATTTATTCACTAACCCCTTGAGCACATTCCCTAGCTTTTCATGGAGTCCACTGATACAGAGACCAGATAGAAATCAGTAGCCCTAATGGGCAAAAGAGAAATACTTTAAGCTGCCAGCAAAAATCTGAAAAGGAAGATTCTACAGACAGGAAGGACAAAATCTGCGTCGCTTCTTGCTTTCAATCATTGCCTTTTAAATGGCCGCACATATGATACAAAATATAAAGAAAGCAACAGTTAGATTGTGAAAATTTCCTCAGTGACCCAGTCACATCAGAGGAACTTGGAAGGACCTCAGACTCCCCATGAAAAATGCCATAAAGGCCACAACCTGTGACTCTGCCTACTACTAAGGGGTCTATCCAAGACCTAACCAGTCTTAAACCAATCATCCACATGCCACCAATGAACTAACAGAAAGAAATTTAAAAAAAACATAAAGGAAAGAATAAAACACAGAATCTGTCAACTCTGTTAATCATCATACCCAACATACAACAGAACAATGATAGACACAGGAAATCTGATCTAAAACTGAGGATAGGACCATCAATGGAAGCATCCTTTAAATGGTCTAGCTGTTTTTATTAGCAGACATGGGCTTTAAAGCAGCTGTTACAAACATGTTAAAGAATTTATAGGAAAGAATGTCAGAGTGGGAAATCTTGGCAAAGGCATGGAAAGTGTGAAGAAGTTTTGCTTACTTTTAAAAAGAAAGCTTGACAGACAAATATACCGACTAATAAATACAGGAAGGACATAATGCATGTAAGGCTGTTATGTGGCAGTGAATTTCTGCTTAGGGCTGAAGATCAAAGTTTTGCTGCTAATATTCTTTTTTAAAGCTTCTAGTCTCTCTGTTTCATGTTCTGTAAGTCAAGGCTATGGATAAATCCAGGCAGATAAATATCTACTGTGCTCCAGATCAGGCAGGTGGCTTCTACACTCCCATAAGTGAATGGAATTAAATATTAACTACAGTTCTATCAAATAATAACACCAGATTCTTGTCTCCTTAGCTCCTTTATATTTAGCCAGAGCTACTACATTCATCTTCCCAATGTTGAGAGCATCTGGGCGAGATAAATGCCATGGCCCTTTTATAAAATGACTATCCCATAGATAAGATTTCAAAAGACTTCCGTATCTTCAGCATCATAAAATGTTTTCTAAACAATTAACTCTGAGACAATTGGGCAAAAACCCAAGCTTCATTAGAAAGAATGGGACTAGCTCCTAGCTAAGGGACCCCGAACATATGGGGGTACCAGGTGATCTCCTGCTTTGCAATTATCCAAGAGTGGATGGCTAAAAGGTAATTGACAGTCCCCTGGGTGCCAGAAGTTGGATTATTTAAGTTGCAGCTTTAGAATCTCACTGATTCTCAGCTCTGATAACAGAAGTGTTAAAAGAATAATTCACTATAGGCTTATGATTCACAAATCATCACATATCATAACCTAATTCTATCATTCTCTGAAACTCCTAAGGTTGTCTTATAATACATTAAAATTTTCCAGTGTATTTTATCCAAGTATCATTTAAAGTTCATGCTTTCATCTGCAAAATAATATACGGTTCAGAAGAAAACATCCAGGATGTGTCTTAACTTGCCCTTGTATGCTGGTAAGTCATGGGAATTTCTGAGTTAAATGCTTAATAACAGTAATAGCAGGAGGTGGAGGTCTGAGAGGCCAAAAATCAGACAGTTTAGGCTAAATCCAGAGGCAACCAAAATTAAGTTCTTCCTCCTGTCAACTAACCACTGAATGATATATTTAGCTTCCTTTTGCCTGGTCAGGTCATTGAAATGTCATATAAAAATATCATGTGTGACTATCTTAAGAGTATTTCCAGAATTTATTCAATGATAGTTCCTCCAACTTATCACTTGAAAGAATAAAATCAGTCAATGCTTTCTTTCCAGAGCATATCCTAAAGATCTAATTTCAGTACTTGAGCTCACAGAAAGTAAACCTCAGAGCCTCAGGATGAATACTCGTGTGACCTGGGGAAAAGCCACTGAAACCAGATGGCATCACAGCAGAGGAACTCACTTAAAGTGAAGCCTACAAAGTCATTAAGAATCTGTCACCTTTTATTCCCTGTGTGTGTGTGTGCAGGTTGTCAACCCCTGCCGCCCCAGAGACCAGGAGTAAGAGTAAGCTCCACCGGTGGGCTTGCACGCAGTTGTGAGCTGCCCAGTGAAGCCCTGGGAACCGACCCTCTGGAGGAGCAACAGGGGCTGTTAAATACTGATTTGTCACTCCAGCCAGTATTAGGTTCTTCTCCTAGTCAAAGAGAGTACAAAGGTGGTTTCCAGAAGCAGAAAGGAAGCTTGAAGAAATGCTCATCTGAGGGTAAGTTAGGTCACAGTTAGGTGAAGCAATAAACTTCAAAAGATTACAGAGAGATGCAACTATAAGTAACGACGCTATAATGTGCTCTTGAAAGCCGAGGCGAATGTGTGTTATATCTGCCACTATGTGACGTAATGCGTTTGTTTAGCTACATTTATCATTCAACAATGCATCTATATTTTAAAATGCCATGCTGTACATTATAATATATATCATCCTCCAATTTCAAATAACTTTTTAAATAGGAAAAAAAAATAAAAAATAATCTACCAAGAGGTAAATCTGGCTAGATAGTTCTGTGGGTACAGGTACTTTCCTTCAAGGTTGACTACCTGCACTCTGTTCTCAGCACCCAAATGGTAGAAGAGAACTGACCGATGAGGGCTGCCCTTTGACCTCTGCATACTTGGCATGGCACATGTGTCTACACAAACACACACACATGCACACACACATAAAACAAACAAACAAATAAACAAACCATACATTTAAATTTTTATCAACTTAAAAAAAATCATGCTATAGAAACTTAAGAGTGAAAAGTTGAACTTAATGCTGACCCTAACATATAGAAACATAATTTACAACTACATTTGTACAATGCTGAATAAGTTATTTAGCTTCTAAGGATTGATCAGGATATGACATTCACACTGCTTATATCTAGGAAAGGATAGGATAAGATAGGACTCTATCCATCCACCCTAAACAGCATGAGTTTGACTAGGGAGCTATTAACTGAATTGCTTGTTAATCAAAGGAGGATTCAGAAGAACATTTCCCCTGATTTCCCAGGAAAGTTACTAGTCCCACATACAAGCTTTCTGGTGGTCAGGAAGTCAGTGGGAAAACAGTCTAGGAACTTCAAGAGGTATTTGAGAAAGGATAGGCATTCCTTCTTTGTCAAGACTACCGCTGTTAGAAATTCATTATGTCTGTTGCCTAATTGACTATTCTTGGCCAGCTTCTCTGTCTGCCCTCCAAACTTCCAGACCTGTCTGCAATCAGGATGGCAGTAGTTTTAAATATATGGACACAAAATTTATCAGGTAATGTCAAGATAGCAACAGTTAAGTGCATCAGTTTCACAATGAATTATGAGAAAGGACTGTGTTCTAAAACAAAACAAAAAAAATACAATATATAAGGAGAACAAAATTGTCTTGCTGTTGTTCCAAATTTCAACATATAAGTCTAGCATTCTGAGTTTTTCCCCTTAAATTCTAGTGCTATCATTTTTGCAAGAATTTTATTATTTCTATAAGAATTTCATACATTTGAACATATCCCCCCAACTCCTCCCCTGACCACTTTCTCTGCCCTTCACCCAAGTTTGAGATTACTTTTATTTTCTTATTTTCCTGACAGGTCCTATTTGTGTTGTTGTGTGGTCAATTTACCAAGGCTCACATCTTTAAAGGAAACGGATTCTCCTTCTTCCATCAGCTCTCAAGTGCCAAGCATTCCTTACTTAGCTAGTGGTGGGGTAGCGTGTCCTTCCCCTTTCTATGTTGGCTTTTTGTCTGACTGGAACTTGAGCATGCCTTGTACATATTTTCACAGTCATTGTGAGTTCATATATGTAACTGTCTCATTATGTCTAGAAAACACTGTTTCTTTGATGCCATCAACCACCTGTGGCTCTTGGAATCTTTCTGCTTCCTCTTCCACAAAGATCCCTGAACCTTGGCGACAAGAAGTGTGGCACAAATGTCACATTTAGAACTGAGCACTCCACAGATTTTTGTTCTCTGCATGTTGGCCTGTTGGAGGTGTCTGTGTTAATTGCCATGTACTGTAAGGAAAGGCTTTTCTGATGAGGTGACAGAGGTGGGCATAGAAACAACTCATTGAGAGTCATTTAATACTGCATCTATTTAGCAGAATAAAAGCACTGATTTCTGCCTCAGAACCTATGACCTCTCTAGCCACAGGTTCTTGGCACCTTTATTAGCGCCAGGCATGGATGTCATCTCACAAAGCAGGCCTATGTCCTAAAAACTATTCAGTTACTTATACAAGATTTGTGCCACTTTTGCACCAGTTAATCCTATCTTGCTAGGTCAGTCATTGTTGTATTTGCAGAGTTTATAGCTGGGTGAGACTGAGGCTCACTTTTCTCCTCTGGTTGTACATTAGTGTCTTCCAGTATCATTACTACTAGCCAGTAGGAAATGATGTTTCAAGGTGAGTACTGGATTGTTATCTCCATATTCTATGACTGAAGTCTGTAGTATTGTCAGCCATAGGCCTTCCTGTGAAGTTCTAAAGTATAGACAGACATATTGGCACCAGCTTTTAATGCTAGGTGATGTATGTAATCACAACTGGCCATAAAACTCAAAAAGAGGTAATCCATTCCTGATACCTGGATTTTTGTTTGCTAGAGATGCTACTGTTTTTAAAGTATATGACACAACATTGGATTTTTTTCAGGGTAGGAAAGAATCTACTGAATTACCACTGAAAATAATAATAATAATGTCCACTAAAAAAAATACATCATAGAAAAATAAAATTTTCTTTCCAGAGAAAGGAATTTGTGTGGCATTTGCAACTGGATAGATGTAGTATATGGGGAGAGAGGACAGACGGCATTTAGAATGCATCTTCGATTCTATGCAGTACACAGATGAAATGAAATGAGATTCGTCTGTCCCAAGCTAGACAAAGAATGTAGCAGAATTAAAGAAAGTTCTCTGTACAGTAACGAGGCAGGATCACTGGGCGCATCCTTTGAGGCTGTTATTTTCAATGAAGAAAATTAAATTAGGAAAGGAAGAAACATATAATTGAGAAACCGTGGCTCTCCCCGCACTAAGTTATCTGAAGGGTGAAGTCGGGAAGTACCGAGCTATAAGTCAACCGTGCGGAAGTATTTTGGCTACGGAGTCACCTGGTCTTGGAGAAATTTGAAAACCATTTAGACTTTTGTGACAGTTTCCTACATCTTCTCAAAGCTGCTCCTCACAGAAAGAGTGACAACTGGTGAAAGATGAAAATCACATGTACAGTATGATCAGTCACATACAGCAATCTGAATCTAACTATTACCATGACCCCGTGGAGTACTGGCTGCGCAGGTGTGTACCCACAGTGAGGGTGAGGAAATGAGAGCTCAGAGTGACTGCTGGGGGCGCTCGGTGACAGAGCTGAAGCACAGAGCCTTACAGCCACAATTTGTGTTTCCAGTTCCCTGTTTTACACATCATGGTACAACTGCCTTTGCAGCAGAGGAAAAGAGTAAAAATAATTTAATTTCATCTGAATTTATTTCTGTTCAATGACAGAATTGAGTACCTACTGCATAATAAATGTTATATTATGTGCATTGTAATATATTAGTAAATTGTATTTTTAGACTTTCAAAATCTTTCTAGGAAAAAATATAAGTAATGATATACATGATTAAGTAGATAGGTGATAGACATCTATGATAGATAGACAGAAATTGATAGATAATAGAGATGATAGATAGATGATAGGTAACTAGATATAGATAGATAATATTAATATACATTAAACACAGATTTATTTTTGTAAACTTTACAAATTGTGAAAAATTACCAGCAATGGGGATGTTTGTAAGAAAATTTAAAATATATTTTCCAAACTTAAGTGATGACAATACTAACAATATCAGCAATTAAAAAATGCTAAATGTGAACCAAACATTCTTCTAAATACCCTTATCCATTAACTCATTTGATGCTTACAACTTTAATGATTGCATCCAACAGATTTTATAAGGAAATAATCTGACTAAGGACACACCACTGATAAAACACAGAATTGAGATTCAAACACCTCCCCAAGATATTTTTGCTTTTTCATCTTTTTAGGTATTTTATTTTCCTTCCACCTTTTTCCCCTCTGCTTTGGTGTCTGCAGAGATGCTCAGGACCACTCAGTGGTGACTCCAACCCACTCGGTAGCCTGCACTGTGGTTGCTGCTGGCCAGTCCTCAGTGGCTGGCTAGGCACTCCAGTTTTCAGTAGGAAACTGTTGGGTGAGTACAGAGGGCACCTGCACACCCTCAGACCAGTCTGCCACCTCTGCTGAGCAGCAGTGAACTCAGGTGCTCGTGCAATTCATTCGCCCTGGAATTCCTCCCTGGTCACGGCCTTCTCAGCAGCTGCCTGCTCCTCCTTCTCAGTCTCCGAAGGGTCTCTGTAGAGGTAAAGATCAGGCATAACATCCCATGGGTGCTCACAGGAGATAATGCCACGCATGAGGAATAATTCCTGGGCCAGCACCCACCACATCAGACCCACCGAGTGAGCACCCTTGTTGCACGGGATGGCAATGTCCACATAGCGCAGAGGAGAATCTGTGTTTCACTGAGCGATGGTGGGCAGGTTGACATAATAGGCCTCCCTCAGGAGCTAGTGGTCAGCCCTGGGATCAGTCACCACCAGAAGCCGTGACTCCCTAAAGGCTGCCTGGATCTGGTTTGTGAAGGTCCCAGGTGTGAAGCGGCCAACAATTGGAGTGGCTCCAGTGGCAGCGGCAAACTTCAGCCCAGATCGCTGGCCAGTGTTCTTGGAGGAGATGACGCTGACTTCAGCAGGGTTCTCAATGGCAACAATAGCTCTAGCTGCAAGCAACAGCTTCTCCCAGATCCTCTTCAGATTTATGATGTAGATATCATGACTCTATCTTTTGTAGATGTATTACTTCATCTGAAAGTTAAGGTTGGTGCCACCTAACTGGGTTCCCACAGTGAGGAATTTTAGGAAATCCTCCTCCTTAATCTGCAGGACATCAAGAGCTCTGGACATTGTGTAAGTTTCCCCTTTAAGTTACTCCCAGAATCAAGAACAATGCCATATGGACTCATCCCCGGCCAGTGTGCTAAGGGTCCTCAAAAAGGTCTTATAAAGCAAGCAACCTTACAAAATATTTAGTCCTGTGCAAATGAGTCCAAGGCTCTTCCCCACTTTTTCTTCTAACAGATTTAGTATTTCTGGTTTTATGTTGAGGTCTTTGATGCTCAACTACACAACAAGGACATTTGCTCAACCATGTATATAGCAGCTTTGTTCGTAACAGCCAGAACTTGGAAACAACCCAGATGTCTCTCAACAGAGGAATGGATACAGAAATTGTGGTACATTTACACAATGAAAATCATGAAATTTGCAAGCAAATGGTGGGATCTAGAAAAGATCATCCTGAGTGAGGGTATCCCAGAAGCAGAAAGACACACGGTAAATACTAACTCATAAGTGGATATTAGACAAATAATATAGGATAAGCATACTAAAATCTGTACACCTAAAGAAGCTAAGCAAGAAGGAGCCTGGGTAAGATGATCAATCCTCACTCAGAAAGGCAAACAGGACAGACATCAGAAGAGGGAGAAAACAGGGAACAGGACAGGAGCCTATCACAGAGGGCCTCTGAAGAACTCTACCCAGCAGTGTATCAAAGCATATGATGAGGCTCATAGCCAAACTTTGGGCAGAGTTTAGGGAATCTTATGAAAGTAGGGTGAGATAGAAAGACCTGGAGGGAACAGGAGCTCCAAAATGAGAGCAACAGAACCAAGAAAGCTGGGCACAGGAGTATTTTCTGAAACTGATACTCCAAACAAGGACCATTCATGGAGATAACCTAGAACCCCTGCACGAATGTAGCCTATGGCAACTCAGTATCCAAGTGGGTACCCTAGTAAGGCAAATAAGGACTGCCTCTGACATAATAGCAGTGGCTGGCTCTTTGATCACCTCCCCCTGAGGGGAGAGCAGCCTTATCAGACCACAGAGGAAGACAATGCAGCCAGTCCTGATGAGACCTGATAGGCTAGGGTCAGATAGGAGAGGAGGATCACCCCTGTCAGTGGACTTGGAGAGGAGCATGGGAGAAAATGAGGGATAGTGGGTGGGATTGGGATGGAATGACCAGAGGGGGCTACACCTGGGATACAAAGTGAATAAACTGTAATTAATATAAAAAATAAAAATTAAAAACTTCAAGTTGTTGTAGTTTTCCTTCTTTTCTAAGTGAGCAATGAAGGTAGACAGCTATGCTTTTGCATTTAAAAAGGGCTGAATATGTGCCAAGTCCCAATCTGCATCTAAAAACCTGTTCCATCTTCCCTCCTTTTCTTTAGGTGATTATATTTACCAAGTGAGATTCCAAACTATGATTTTAGGCACATGAACCCAATCAATGCTTATATCTATAATAGCTGTCCAACAGAAAGGTAAAGCAAGAATATTTTGAGACATAAGCATACCCAGTGCTGGATAATGTCAGTGGTACTTAAATTGGACAAATTACACCAATGTGGCCATCAGAACAACAGAGGATGGCTCAGTTTCCTCATGCCCAAGGGCTCCTATTTTACTAAAAATCTCTTAAAAGCCTGCCATTGATGTTTCACTTCATCAGATACCCTAATAGCCTCTGATCTTTGTATTCTGAAGCAGGCCAATTACCACAAATTAGTACAATCAAATATGTCACACTTTTCTTAAGTAAATATAATATTTTATATTTAGGTTTTTCCCTTCTGTGAATCTATGAATTTTCAAAAAAAATATATTATTATGCAGACATAGTACAACCTCAAAGGAGTCCTCACTCTTGCAAAAAAACAACAGAAAGTGAGCACTACTTCAGTCAAGAAATTACTAATTCGATTCTCATCCCTGTTTACAGATTTGAGAATTACTCAATAATAAATAAGATCGAGCTACAAGTGGGTCCTAAGTTTTGAATCATTTTTTTGCTTTCACTGCCATACTGCTTTTCAAGAGTTGCCACACCTTATGATCTTCTCACTGTTGTATCAGCATTGATAGGCAAAGATTTCTCCCTAAGCAACAGTCTCCAAACAATTTCCTTTGCTCACATCACCCAGCAACTGTAAGAGAATCTGCTATATTAATAGCTTAAGCCATTCAAAGGCCTCTAATTTAACTATCAATACCTTAATGTAGACAAAATTTTAAAGCAAGTGGTTCTTCACAAAACAAAACTCCTAGAGGTAACCTCAGTTTTATCTAAAGAGATGATCTTAGCTGCTCTTTGATGATGTGCCCATTGCAGTGTTTAAGAAATAACAAACTTGACTTTCTGACTGCAATGTTGCAAGCATTTATGCAATGACAGGTTTAGAATGCCAAGAAGTTTATTTTCAACTCTATCCAAGATATGAAAGTAGTAACTGTTACCTGAAGCAACCATAAAATTGGACAAAATATATGAAGAGTAATGATCTCTGAAAGATGAGAAGAGAGTGGTAACCATTATTGCTGTACTCTCCTCTTTGATGAAAGAGCATCACAGCCTTGGCATATAGAGGTCAGATAACTAGACTGGGGCCTGGAGCATTCCAACATAGTAAGGTGAAACCAAGAATCTGGGAAGAGAAAGAAATATAGAATATGAAAGATAGAGTGCCTGAGAGGATGGAGAAGCTTAGAGAAAGTTCCATGGAATTCTGTTTCATGTTTTCATTGATTCTGTTGTTATGTCTTCATTTTCAGTAATTTATTTGGGAATGATCTTCTTTCTGTTACTATATGTATTTGTTTTTGTTCTTTAAAGAAATCCACTTTATTAAGATATAATTCACACCTCATACAATTGATCCTTTTAAACTGTATAACTGGCTTGAGTATAGTGGTACAGTGTAATCCAGCACTCAGGAGGTGGAGGAAGAAAGATGGAGAACTCAAGACCAGCCTGGGATTACAAAAGCAAAATATGTCTCAAAAAAAAAAAAATCAAATAAATTTTAAAAGGAAAAAGTATAATAGAAGATTTTTGTTCGTTCACGAAATTGTAAAACTGTCACAGCAGGTGATTTTATAATATTTTCATCACTCCAGTAAAGAAACTCGGTATCCGGCAGTCTGCGTTCTTTCCTGCCTCAGCTCCACAGCTGCCTATGCTAATCGAGCGTCTATTACTGAATTACACCCTGTCTGTATTTGTTTGCTCTAACTGTTGCTGTATATACTCTGACCAGCCCTTTCCCATTCTGTCTCATCCTGTCCTACCAATGGCTCTGGTAAGCACCATACTACTGCCTATTTTTACAAAATAGAATTGTAAAGCTTTATAAACAGTAAATTCATACAACTTGACTTTTTGTATGTGGCTTTATTTAATTTAATGCAATGGTTTTTTGGACTCACCCATATTACTACCAATAGCTTCCCCTTATCTTTTCTATGGGTGGGTAGCTTTATGGCCTATTGGACTATGTTGCCCTTATGCACTGGTCAGCTGCTGTACACTGAATATGATTCCACAGCTTGGCTGTGGTGAATAGCGCTGCATTAACCATGCGGCTTCAGCTGTTTCTTCAGCAGCTGTACTTCATTTCTCTAAGAAATGTAACCAACAGAAGGGCTTCTAGGCCCTCTGTCAATTATGTCCTTAACTGAGATGACATGTTATTCCCATAAGGCTTCACTAGTGTACATCCTCACCAACATTGTGCAAGGGTTTCTCTTTCTCCACCTCCTCCCTGCACTACAACTTCAGACTATAGCCATTCTAACCAGTGTGGGAGATAGAACATTTTTAATTTTGCTCACGTTTCCCTTATTATTAAGCAATTTGAAAACATATATCAGTTAATCCTTTATGTTTTCTTTTTAGAAATGTGTGCTCAGGTCTTTTGGCTATACTTCAAATTAGGTGGCCTTTTAAAATCTACAATATTAAGTTTCTTATATATTTCTTTATACAACAACTCATAAAAATTCTTGTATATTGACAGAGTAGCACATGGTGTTCTAACTGTGTAATGTCTACAGCAGTCATTTTGTGTGTGTTCTTTTAACGTTCTCACATCAACGTTACAAAGTAATCATGCATGTGTCCCCAGTGTATCATACCCATAGAGCATAATTTTCAGAGTATAAATCTTTCATCTTTTTGGTAGATTTATTCCTCTGTGTCTGTGTGTGTGTGTGTGTGTGTGTGTGTGTGTGTATCTGTGTCTGTCTGTGTATAACAAATGAAATTGTTTTGTTGATTTTCAAGTTTATACCTGAGTACATATCTGAGATATGTACTCATTTGCAGAGCTGGATTTAAAACTTTTTGCATACTATGGCTCTACTTAAAAATTTGAATTTACAGAATAAATCTATGCAAAATGATTTGAAATACTCTTGTTTGCTGATTTTTAACACTCACCTCAAATCTAAGGTGGTTTGATTGGTTTCTCCTTTTATTGTTATTTGTTTCAGGTATCTTTCAGTGCCTGGTGATATTTGGTTGGGTTTAAATATTGTAATATTACCTTTTCACACTCAGTATGTTATGTTTCTGAAATACCAATTTAAGTAATTTGGAGTAGTTTGATGATCATGTATCTTGTTTTTAAATTTGATAAATAAGATAATAATATTTGGTTTAAAGTTATATAGCACTGAAGCAAATCCTCTTTAAGTGCATGCTTTATTTCCCTAAATTCTTACATTATGTACTATAACAGGAAAAACATTGTCACATACCCTAAATGTTCTTCAACCACCATTCACATGTGCCCTTTCTGAAAATTCTTTCTTCTCCTTAGCCTGGTTCTTCACAAACACACTCTGATCTATAAATGTACATTTTAAAAAGGTACATTTTACAATGCCATATTTACAACACCTGAGATATGGGCCAAAATTACTCACATTTGAGAACTATAACCCATATGCTGGAATTAGGACAAAAAAGATTTAAATCAACTTTCATAATCATGTTCAATGAGGCAAAAGAAGATATTCAGATGTGAAAAATTAAAAGTAAGTAACAGAGAAATGGGAAACAAAGAAAGTGAAAATTTTTAGCTAAAAAGATAATCTACCAAAAGAGCTATATAACTGAAAATGACAGAAGAAAGAATCTGTGTACACAATAATAGACCAAAAGAAACTATCCTTTCTGAAAAACAAGATGAATAAAAAAATTAAAAAGAAAGAGAAGAGAAGAGAAGAGAAGAGAAGAGAAGAGAAGAGAAGAGAAGAGAAGAGAAGAGAAGAGAAGAGAATGCTGGAGAGATGGCTCGGTGCTCACAACCTGAGTTTGAACCTTGAAAACACTTAAATATGGAAAGACAGAACTGACCCTTCAAAGCTGTTCTCTCACCTCAATACATGCTTCCACACATGAACATCTCCAGCAGAATACACTCCACATAATAATAATAATAGCTGCTGTAATTTTAAATCATAAAAAATAACTTTAAAAAAATAAAAGAGGGTCAGATCCTGTGGGTCTTCCTCCTCTCTCTTCCTCCCTCCTACTTCTCCTAACCTAAAGAGTAATTTGGAGTTTCAGAAGAAAAGAGAGATAAATGTAAACAAAATATTTGACGACAAAATATCTAACATTTTCTCAAATTACACAAAGGGATAAATATATGAATTCAACATGTTTAGGTCCTCAATACCACAAATATGAAGAAAATTATAAGTGGACAAGTCAAAGTTAGATTGTTTAAAATTAAACATACAGGGAAAGCTATTGAGCAAGAGAGAGTATGAACAGTACAAACAGAAGGACAAAGACTTGAATGCCACATGCATTCTCATTAGGGAAGTCTAAAGCTCAAAGACAGGATATGTCTCCTTAAAGCACCCAAAGAACAAAACTACCAACCAGAATTCTACAGAATGTGAAAATATCCTCTACAAACAAATGTGAAATCCAGACATTTGAAAATCAAGAGAACACCTCTTTTGATTTACCTAAGGTAAAGGCATTGATCTTCAAAGGTACCCCAAATCCTCGGCAACAAAAAAAAAAAAAAAAAGAGCATCACAAGCCGTTAGTAAATTGCATTTCAAGAAAGTCAGTATCTAAGCCATTCAAAAAAAGGTTAATCCAGCTAGCACCATGGTACAAACTAGAAAAATAGCAAACAATAGAAGAATGAGTTTTTAATGTCTGTTTTATAGTAAAATTATCTAATGAGGGTGAGCATCCTAAGATTTCTTTCACTCAGTGTTTCTGAAAGCAATTTTTTTGTATCTTCACTATATTAAAAATAGATGTATACCTATTTAGAATATAAACTCCATGCAAAATTACAGTTCCTAGATTCTAACTGAACTGACTAAAGTTATATCTCATTGTAGAGAGATTTTCAAGGTGTGAAATTCAACCCTGGAATCAAGATAAAGAGAACCTGTGACATCCTGTTTGTTGTCCCTGCACAAATTCTAGTATTTTAGCAAGAATGCTTTCACAAGTTACAGTGGGGATAAAATGCTAGAACTCAGAGTTTTGAAGTTATCTGCCTATATCTAGAAAAAAAAAAAAAAACTTCAGTATGCAATATTAAAGTAGACTTTTCAAATAACAAAAAGCCTAGCAACTTAATGTATGTGAACATAGAAGAAGAAAATTTTAAAAAATATGTAAATAAAATAAAACAAAGTGAAATGATCAAGGACATGAATCAACAGGATATGAACGTGGATTCAATTTTCCTTTGCTGTTCAACTCATCCTTGTTTTATTCATTTTTTAAACTCTGCTTTATCTGGGTGTTTCAAGTGTACTTTAATTTTATTTCAGGTGTACGGGTGTTTTGCCAAGTTGCATGTCTGTACCACGCGTGTGCGGTGCTCACCAGGATTTTTGTTAAACAACCCAGAGCTTCTGACATAGCCATTACCCCACCCCCACAAGCTACTTCCAGTCAAACTCTTCTTTAGAAATTATATTTCAAATTTTGCTTGTAAAGTGTAAGTTTCCACATGGCTTCCTCACATATCCTTAATTTCGGTTAATACTCTTTCCACACTCTATCCCACCTTTTGACACTTACTACCTCAATTATTGTTTTCATCTATTTTCACATCCCAAGAAAGTTAAATGCCGCATGTTCTCATGTTCCTTACTAAATGCTAAACATAATTTTGAATTTGTAAGTTTCGGTGTTTAACTTGGAATGTCTGTAGAGACCTGGAAACTAGGAAGGGCTCAGTGGTGGGGAAGTGGAAGAGAGGCCTTAAGGGAACAGTTACAGTAGAAAATATGTCAGTTTTCTAGTTTGAGCCAGGTTCTTCCTGTATACCCCAAGCTGGCTTCAAACTTGCTTTCCTCCTACCTCAGCTCCACCATGCTGGGGGGTTCTACCATGCCCAACTCAATTTTTTAGAAAGAAAAGAACAGTTGTACAGACCTGGGGGCAGGTACAAACCTCTGAGGAGTCCAAATTTGGGGTCTCATGGCACTGAGGAGCTATTGACAGTTAGCAATAGCTGCTGGGAAGGAAAGGCTCTCTTGTCAGTGGTAGTCACTGGGAAATTGCCCTTGGTTTTATAAATAATTCCTCAACCATGTTCATACAAGCAACTTTAGTTAAGTTCACTAACACACACACACACACACACACACACACACATCATATACACACCCACACATATACACATTCTCACACATATATATACTCATACATGCAAACTCTTGCACAAACACACGCACACACACACATACACACACACAAGCCGGAAGAGAACTGATTGGGTAAAGGAAGAAAATGAGTAGAAGTAGGACAGGACAGGACAAGAAAGTGTAATGGTAGGTAGACGTCCTGATGAAACCTCTTACTATGCCTAATAAAACAAAAGTAAGGAGTATTTCATTTAACTCTGCGTTGCTAATCTCTATCACATAAGAGATGCTAAATAGCATGCCAGTGAACCAATTGCGCTCTGGTCTGTTTATACCACTTAACAACATAAGCTGAGGCTCTACTGAATAATGAAAATAGTGAGACCCTGTCTTAAAATTCACTTTGAATTTTTAGCATGATGACCACAGATAAAAGCTGCTTGGTTCTCTTCTGGATAAAGGACCTACGCAGCTACCTTACGTCAATGGCTTAAAAGTCCATACTACATTCATGCATCAATCATATGTCAGTGATCACGTCTGCTGAACAGAATGCAATTTAGAAATGGTCCTATTCCACAACGGCTAAAAATAATATTAATAATGATGACAGGATATCAAAAAGGCAATGGCTTCTGGCATGGTGCATACTGCAAATTAGAGAGAGTATTTGAGAAGCAGCAGCACAGGTATAGCAATTGAAAAATGGCCAGTTCATAAATGATGACAAAAACGCACAGCAGTAAAATGCAGAGCAAAAAAGCCTCAGAGACATACACCCAACATTTTATAAGTTCTGCCTAAGAAAACATGTTTTTAAAATATTATCATAAAACAGATTGATTAGCTCAGCCTTTAATAACTGCAGATGTTTCTTATACTTGTATATAGGATTCTAATGTCAAATGTTTAGGATACAGAAAAATGTCACTATCTTAAATATATTTATGAATTTTTACATGATCTAAGAGACCCTTGGGCTCTTTAAGGTCACCTTTATGAGATGTCTTTTTCTCTTGGTCCTCAGGTGCAGGGGACTGGGTTAATCAGTCTCCATGGTTCATGGCAAGTTATTAACACTGAGCTATAAATAGGGAGGGCCTCCCTTTATTCCTGCACACCCCCCCCCCGGTCTTCACAGCTCACTTGCCAGGCAGACACCCCATTCTGATCATTGTCTTTCATTCTGTTTCCATGTTTTGTTTCATAAAATAAGGTGTCTGCTTGAATAAACAACTTCAAACGGTGTATCTAGATATATCTAGATAGAGCATGTTTATATTTAGGTATATAGTTTTGAGTACCACACTCAGATTTTATTTCACTAACTACTAAGTTTTAAAGATCTGTCTGTATTTTCCATGTGTGCATAACTTTCTAGCCAGTGATGTTCACCCATCACATTTTCTCCTCTTCTGGTTGTGGTTGTTCAACTCACATTTCCACAAAAACTATGGTCATGGACATGTTAGCTTGTTCCATAACAGATCTGTAGGGGACCTTCCTTGGAATATTACTGGAGGAAAACAACTTTTAGAAATAAGGTAGGACACTGGAGACATGGCTCACCAGTTAAGAATACTTGTCCCCATCACTGCTAGAGGCACATGGCCATCCATGACTCCCGTTCCAGGGAATTGGATTCCCTCTTCTGATTTCCACAAGCACCAGGCATGTATGTAATTCACATACACGCTCAGGTAAAACACTCATACACATCAAAATAAATAATTTTTAGAAGAATGCAGGAGGGGTATTTTGAGTAGGTCAGCCTGTTTGCTATTCTGAAAAGCTGTATCAGTTTTATTTCCTACAAGTAATACAGCCAATTCCTGTGTGCAGTAACTCTGTCAATACCCAGCATACCTTTTTTTCTGTGATATCCTTCACTAAACATATTTAGTTTCTTCTTATGCTTTATAGTTTAAAAGCCATTTTAACCTTAAATTTATTTTTTTTTCGTACAACTAAATGAAATGCTTTTGTGTATTTACATCTATTACTTTTTGGCACGCTCGGGTTTGGTTCTGTTTGGTTTGTTTGTGACGGGGCCCCACAGTGTGATACAGGCTGATCTTGAACTCGAGAGGCCAAGCATTACAGATGTGCACCCACTGCAACCTAATGTCCTATTACGTACGATAGCTCTTTTTCTTATTTTAATGTCAGGCATTTAAATAAGATGTGCACAGTAAAGTACTAAATCAGCACAAAGAACCAAACTTACTGATATAATCAATAAACAGTCTGTTCTTTCCCACTGGTTTGTGTCCTTATTTCTTTCTTCTATCACGTAGAACCTACTTGAGAGTAAATAAAATAGTTCTGCAATTATTTTAGCATCTGAGTTTCCAGTTCAAAGAAACTAATTCTTTAATGTTCACTGTTGTGTCTTTTTTAAAAATATTCCTGTAATTATATCAAATGTTTTGGGCTCAAAGTTTTATCAAGTAATTATGCATACACCTTCAAATATAAAATATCCAATGAGTGTCTCCTGTGTCCAGCCTACTCTTGCTCATCTGAGCAAATTTCTAGGCTCAGTTCTTCAAAGAAAGTAGACTTCTTCTTGCAAGGTTTCCAAGGAACTCATGAACTGTCCTTGAAGACATAAAAAATGAAGTCTGGAATGATTCACCCATGCTGTGTTTCATCGCTTTTAAGTGTATCAAGAGCTTTTTCTACATAGTAAGTACTCCGCAGTTATTTCTATATATTCTTACATTTATTTTCCTTTAAGCAACTCTCCAGTGATAAATTTTAGATGCACGTAGTTTTTAATTTAAAAAGTCCACAAATTCTAATTTTAAATATTTCTGGGACAAAAGAAAAGAAAAAAAGCTAGGAAGGCTATATCTCTCAAAAGCTGTTGCCACTACACAAAAGGCTATGCCAAAGTTCCTATCCTGCCTCTCCCCAGATGGTCCTTCATGTAAGACACTGAAAAATTGACTTTAAAATTACACTTCGTGTTATTTTGCCTCTTCCTGAAACTTCAGAGATACAGCTCAAATTAGAAAGATGTCCACAGATTTCCATCAAACCTAAGTAGGGATCTGCAGATAATGAACCCATTAGTAATGGAAAAGTGCATTTGCACAATAATTGTGTGGGGAAGACTGCATTACTGAACTGTATTACTGTCTGGCACTATTAGACCAATGAAATGACTAGGTCTATAGGAAGATGCTGTTTGATTTTCTAATTATTATTAAAGAATACCTCCTGAGCCCAGCCTCCGAGGGTTCGCTTTTGAATTGCCTGCCGCTCATGGGGACTCTCATGCATTATACATCAAACCCATATGGCCATGTGAGATGCAAGGTCTCTGGAGGGAAGTCTCATAGCATTCTCTTCCCTGCCAGAGGAAGAAAGGTGAGAAAAACAACAAAAGAGGGAGAAAACTGGGAATAGGGAGGGGAGGAAAAGAACACCACAGGCAACACTGAAAACTCAGACAAAGGTGAGTTAAGTCAATAAACATACGTATTTCAAAAGCACTAAAGAGAGGGTTTCAGTGCTGTTGCTACAAAGAAATGACAGATACTTGAGGTGAGGGTGTGCTCATTACCTGGGTCTGATCGTTCCACGAACTTCGCAAAGGCTCGAAACATCCCCAATATTCTGCAGCATGCGTACAGTTATGCCAATTTAAAGAACAATAAAAGAAAAGAAAAAAAGAAAGATAGAAAGAAAAAAAGAAGGAAAAAAAGGAAGGAAGGGAGGAAGGAAGAAGTAATAAGAGAACAGGCTTCATTTTCCGAAGAATTCTGCTTTATATTTTTGCGACTAAACTCAAGAGAGCTCTTAAGCAAACTGGTCTCTGCCACATCTAATGAGTAACACATTCCTGTCATTTGCTAAGGTAAGAAAATTCCATGGGTACTAGAGAGAGGGCTCAGCGGTTAAGAGATCATTCTGCTCTTTCATTTCCTATAAAAAAAAATTACTCCCATCATTTCCAATTTATAAACGATGAAAATAAGTCTCATACATTTTTATACCTTACCTCTGCACATTTATTTAGTGTGTGTTTGTCTCTTTACACATGTACATGCCGTAGCATATGTGGGAAATCAGGGAGCTAATCTGTGAGTTCTGTCCTTTCAAAATGTATACTTCAGAGAGTGAACTCAGGTCATGGAGCCCAGAGGCAGTGCCTCTATCCTATGAGCCATCTGCTCAACCATATATTTACAATTTCTTTTAAATATAAACTAAACATTTTAATTTTGTTCATGTAATTGCATTAGTAAGCTAATGCAATGTTGTCTTTACCTTGCTCTGTCATATTGCCCACAGTATTGAAACCTGACAGGTCATTTTTTTCTTTTTTGGTTACTTTCTTTCTCTCAGAAAAAAGAGCGAACTAAGTAACTCCATAAAACCATGAGTAGTGATATTCATAACATCTTAGCCAATTGAGCTATTGAATGTCATACTGCTCTCATGTTTCATTTTCAAAACCTTCTTATACATTGTACTACATTGCTTTTCAAACACAAATGTTAATCTTCCAATTAAATATTTACCATATTAAAAATATTTTTTCAAAAAATTTGATACAGGTTAGCAGCACTGCGTAGAACATAGGCACATAAGTAAGTCTGTACAAGTTTTCTAGATTTGTTTTGAAATGGAGCAGGACTCCAGGGAGTCATTCAGTTTACTATTCCCATAAAGGCGGTATTTTTTCCTTTATGGCTCTGGCTTCCTGCCATGACTCCTACGTAGTTAGAAGCTTAAGCAAGCTCAAGATTCTATGTTCTCACCCTGCTTTCTTTAGTAATAGACGATGCCTTGCCCTTATGACCATCATGACTCAACTTAGGCCTGGCACATCATTGATCCCTTAGTAATTGGACAAGACACTTACCTGATCTCCCAATGACTGAGTTTATGAACTACTGTGCATAAGCTGAAAAGTGAAAAGGACATTTTCTTTTGTAATAATGAAATCACAGTTTAGCATGTTGTATGTTTTTCTAAAGGAAAAATGATGCTCAGGAAATACTAGTTCAATTATAATTTAAAAAAAAAAAAAGTTTGGGCTGCACAGGTGACACAGCAGTTATGAGCTTACACTGTTTTTCCAGAAGATATAAGTTTTGTTTCCAGCACGCACACTGGGAAGCCCCACAACTGCCAACTCCGGGGATCTAATACCCTTTTCTGGCCTCCACTAGCACTGGCGCTCACATACAGAAACTCACACATAGACATGCACACACGCATGATTTAAAACAAAAACAAAATCTTCAAAAAAGTCTAGAAAGATTTTAAAGCCATACACTATTAAACATTGTAGTATTACACTTCTTAAAAGTGTTAATATGTGTTAGCTGTGCAAAATAGTTGTTTCATTGTTAAGTTTTCATACAGCATATAATGTAGTAACATCACACCCACCCCTCCCCCAATATTTTCTCCTGTTCCCTTCCCCCCTCTCTGGTCCCCTTCTCTTCCTGAACTGAATACAGTCTGCCTTCATTCATTTTTCAAAATCCAGATTCTATATACAAGAGAAAACATGGATTATTTGTACTCCTGAGTTGACCTCACTTCACTTCACATGGTTTTTAGTTTAAAACGACATGATTTTTTTTCCATCTTTAAGACCACTGTAAATCCATACAGGAAATGCCTCTGTACTTGTTGCTTTACTTTTTAAGGTAGGAAACTGAAGGTTAAAGCTCCTATCTTCTAGGTATGATCATGTGCACTGTAGTTGTCTCTGTGTTCTCTGCCAAGCTGAATGAAAGACAAGAAACATTTCGTTTGCCTTAATTGTATGACATACTCCTAATTGCGCTTCCCACAAGACCTAGTAAATAATAGAATCTTAACAAAATTTATTAACATAAGTAACAAGCATATAAACACATAAATAGAAGGAAGAGTGCACAAAACGTCAGGAGAGGGAACTCTAGTGGGCCTGTAGTTTAGCAAACAGGAAACAGATGCTTTAAAAGCAAAGAGAATATTCTGATCCGCGGTCACACGCATTATCCAGGGACATTTGCTCAACCATGTTCGTAGCAGCTTTATTTGTAATAGCCAGAATCTGGAATCAACCTAGATGTCCCTCAGTTGAGGAATGGATACAGTACAGTTACACAACGGAATACTGCTCAGCAATTAAAGACAAGAAAATCATGAAATTTTCAGACAAATGGTGGGAACTAGAAAAGATCATCCTGAGTGAGATATCCCAGAAGCAGAAAGACACACATGGTATATACTCACTTATAAGTAGATATTGGTCATATAATATAAGATAAACATACTAAAATCTGTACACCTAAAGAAACTAAGCAAGAAGGAGGACCCTGGGTAAGATGCTCAATACTCATTCAGAAAGGCAAACAGAACAGACATCAGAAGAGGGAGAAAACGGAACAGGACAGAAGCCTACCACAGAGGGCCTCTGAAAGACTCTACCCAGCAGGGTATTAAAGCAGATGCTGAGGCTCATAGCCAAACTTGGGGCAGAGTTCAGGGAATCTTATGAAAGTAGGGTGAGATAGAAAGACCTGGAGGGAACAGGAGCTCCAAAATGAGAGCAACAGAACCAAGAAAGCTGGGCACAGGAGTATTTTCTGAGACTGATATGCCAACCAAGGACCAATCTTGGAGATAACCTAGAACCCCTGAACCCCTGTAGCCCATGGTAGCTCAGTATCCAAGTGGGTACCCTAGTAAGGGGAACAGGGGTTGTTATCTCTGACATGAACTTAGTGGCTGGCTCTTTGATCGCCTCCCCTTGAGGGGGTGGGGGCAGCATTACTAGGCCACAGAGGAAGATAATGCAGCCAAGTCCTGATGAGACCTGATAGGCTAGGATCAGATGGAAGGGGAGGAGGACCTCCCCTATCAGTGGACTGGGGAAGGGGCATGGGAGGAGAAAAGGGAAGAGTGAGATTGGGAGGAGATTAGGAAGGGGGCTCCAGCTGGGATACAAAGTGAACAAACTGTAATGAATAAAAAGTATTTTTAAAAAGCAAAGAGAGCACACGTCAGGAGAAAGGGTCTAAAATTTGGTTAGGGGAGGAACTAGAACGGAATACCGGTTGTATCCACCCTACTCTCAAACGTTCCAAACTAAACTCTGAAGCATGTCTATACAACAGAAGACACAAGGGAAGCTGCGAGGAACTAGGTGGGAAATGCACAAACAAAAGAAACCGAGGCAAACAGGCAGAGATTGAGAGGGGAGTACAGCGCCACGGTGCTCTCACCCACCGAACGTGACGACCAAATTCAGAGAGAGGCGTCATGACCTGGCGTTCCCACCTTGGTGGTGTTTGGTGTGATTAATGCAAAGCCTTTTGAAGGTCTGTCAAATTTTCATAACAGTAAGTATTCCAGCAACCCTTCGTGGCAGAAGAGAACCAGCTAAGTGAGTTATGTACACAACCGAGGGACACAACCGAATACGACGCAATCGCTGGGTGCATGTCTTGTTCCATGGATGAAACTCAATGTATGAACAAATTTAAGCCCTAAAAACTGCTCAAAAGCAAAAGTCACATGGTGTTAAGCAAACAAAGAGTGGGGCTGGATATTTACCACCATGAATGCTTGAGGAAAATAGAATATTTCTGAAGAAAATGCATGACAATGTGAAGCCTGGTTGATTCTGGATGGAAAACTGAAGCACTAGCAACGAGAGCGAGTCATCTAAAATTTTCCTTGGCAATGTTTTAATTTTTCACTAAATAGGACAAATAATTTACAAAATTGAAAACAAAGATATAGTTTGGGTTATAACTGCTAGAATCCGATTATTGATACTCTTTTGATAATTCTTTTACGTTTTATGAATACTTTTGAATACCAATAATCACAATTCCATAATATAAAAGACATTAGAAATTATGGATTGGATAAAACTATAAATCCCCATTCTGAGCGTAGTGCTAAATATCAAGTATTCAATAAATGACAAAAAGCTGCTGCTGATAAGTGAATTAACTACAGGAGTTATCCTTCCACTCAAAACATTTCCCAAGTCTGCCTACTGTTTCTCAGAGACTACCACCCCTTTAAACATATCTGCCTTGGAACTCATTTTCTGTTAAGACAGCATATGCTGTCACTCTCTTAATTAAGACTCTGATTAGGGACCCTGGCAATGTTATTATGCATGTGGTTTGTTGTGAGCATTTGAACTAACCCATGAGACTAATTATGCTAGACACTTTATCTTCAAGATGGCAAGTATAATAACTCTTGAGAAGAGATTTCTTTCTGAAATGGGCAGCAAGGACAGTAAGGAAAATAAAGAAGCTTATGTGAAAAATAAGCCACAAATTTGAAAAGAAATATGAGTGCAGGATTCTCAGAGGATATTCAAAGGATTTTAAGCAGAAATGTCATAGTTCCTTACATCATTCTTGCAATAATTTGAACTGCAAATATTTATTTATTTAGTCTTGTCGGTTGTGTTATACATCTCTACCAAAAAGAGAAGAAAGATCCTCATATTGCCATGACATTACTTATTGGGTAATATGTAGGCTCCATCCTTAGGAATTCTCAGGCACATTATAGACAGACCTGGTTATCAAAAATTGTTATTCCACACAACTTAAAAGTCCAATTACGTATTACATACACCCTCTACAACTACAGCATCTACATCTGCTTTCCCCGTGTCACGGTGGAAACCCCACCTAGTGAGAAATTGGAAAACTAACATCTAAATATACCTCAAAATCTGCCCTTGATGACCTCGTTCTTAGAGTGTCTTTCCAGTGTTCCTTTACCTAATTGGATTAGTAATATCACATCTTTGCTAATGAGTGATTATCAGACCTATACTTTCGTTAATTGCCAGACTACAGCTGCAAAATCATGTAAACACTCTTCAGGCAACTCATTCACAGGTTTCAAATGCCTCTAAAGGAAACAGGAAACTGATAGCATTAGGTTTTTACTTCCTTCTCTGGACACAATTCACTCAGCAATAGACTTGAATTTAATTTACCTAGGCATAGAAACCAAAACCCCCTCCTCCTAGATCCAGGTTCATGTATGGGATTAACTTTGCTGCTCCTCTTCAACCAGTCTTTAAATTCCGCGTTGTTATAACAGCCTCCATTTTCATTCCAGTACAAATCCTCCATTCGTTGGGGGTCACCGAATCAAGATGATTTTACTTCCTTCCCCCTTTCATCACCCTCATCATAAGCTGTTTTTTTTTTTTTATAAAAACCAACCTAATTGTGGCCCTGTCTATTTTAAACTGAGCTTTCTACATTCTACAGATACAGATGCATGTTTATCTATAGATAAACATGAAAGAACCATGTTGATATTCACATAACCTCTTCTCCATTCTTCCATGTTTTCTAAAACCATTTTCACTTGTTTCTTTGACAAGTCAGCACTGCTACACAGCATCCAAACTGTTGTATTAATAAGATCCTTTTTGTCTACCCCCAAACACCTAAGAAAATTTACACCTGAGCCAAGAAAATCTATTTAGGTGCCTGGATGACTAAAAAATGAAGACTGCGAACCAGTTGCAATATGAATGGGGGAAGTCTGTGAGGATATGGATCTCTGAGATGCTCTGGTGTTGGAAAATGTTGTCACAGTGCATCATTAATCAAACTAAAAAGCTCCCTAAGAGAGTCCAGAAGTCCCAGAACCCAACCATCTATTTCCATGCTGTTTTCTGTAAGAGCCAACAGTGTGGGTTTGATGAACACCTTTCTCTAATCTGTTCTTTCAGTCCTGCACCTGTTTTATAAATTATTCTTAGCAGCTAGAGATTGAAGTTAGTTTATTTATCTTCAGAAAAGGTAGAAAAAGGAGAAGGTCTAAACTGCTGTTTCATAAACGGTCATACCTACATACTTATCAAGCTGACTAGCTTTTTGCCTGCAAAGTATGATACTTTGGTATGCAGCACAATTATTTTCTTCCTGGGTTAAATTTAGGTTATCGGAGAACATGAATTGCTACTTTAAAACATAAAAAGACTTGTTGCTCAAATGCCTAGTTAACATCCTGTAAACATGGAGAGTCCTTGTTAGTATAGGCTGACATTCACTCAGGCACTTGCTAAATATGCCTGCTGTGAGAGTCTAAAGCCTGTAAATGTTAGGAATCCTACCGCACCCACCCCAGCCCGGAGCCATAGACATACTCAATGTTCAATATATGTGAGAAAATTAATAATTCAAGTTCTCTAACTTGTCTTTTCCTTGGATGAGCTCTTTAATCAATTTCAGCCCTCCAGTTAATTTTTTTAACTTTCCAACCATAATATATTAGATTATAGAAGTAGAGAGATCACAGATAGCCTCAGCCTCATTTGTTACAGCTATTTATTGTCTAGATAATAACACTGAAGTATTGGGAGAGAGCGTGTTGTCTAAAATCACACAGCTAAGGGGTCACACAGTTAAGGGGTGCAAATCTGGAACAGTCTCAGCCTGCAGTTTTGCTATTTCCCACTGTAAACCACAAGAACTGCTACTTATCAGGGAAACCTAATTATATCTTTAAAATACAACCTAGAGACCTTTACTTTCTGTTTATTCAAAGCAAAAATAACTATTTTCCCTAGTCAGACATAAAATATTCTGAATATTAACAAAGATCATTGATTGCAAGACAACCACCACTTTTTGGTATCATTACAATAGATAGTAGAGGATAAGAAAGTCGTTGAGGTTCTTAACTTGATCCGTGTAGATTTAGTAGGCATATTTATCATTTTGTATGGAATTTTAAGGGAATACAAAAGTGGGAAAAATAACATACTGGTTTCATTGGATTGTTGAGAGAATTTGAGAGTCAACATTGCTAGACTTGGTGTGGGACAGATACGATGAAATTACAAAATTTCAAAAGCCTGGCAGCCTGGCATCGTGAAGTGAGTTCTACATCACCACAATTTAAGTATGTAGTAACAACTGAATATGAAATATTTTGTGTTTGCTGGGATGAAGGTAAATAGTGAATCACTGGGTTGTGATGTATGAGACCCTGGGGTTGATATTCAACCGTGTAAATCTATCCATATGTACATAACAGAGAGAGAGAGAGAGAGAGAGAGAGAGAGAGAGAGTCTGTCCATACTTGACTCTTCCGGTTACTCATTTCCAAAGCAAAATAAATTAACTAAGGTAAAAACCATAGCATCATCTGTGGCCCTAGCAAAAGATCTGCAGTCACTTGCTAGCTATTTCAGACAGAAATGGTAGTCTTCTGGTAATCTGGGGTGCCACATTTGGACGCTAAGCAAGCAGACCTTCACCAAGGCTGACAATCTCTTCCAAGGTTCATTCTGCCCTGATTTCTGAGATATATGCTTGCTTTTCTTTTTCCTGATTATAAACAGCTCGAAAATGGATATCTAAAAACAAACTAACCGTGCTTAGTCCTTAAGCTGGAATCAATTAATATTTTCTCATTGAGAGTTAATTTGAACTGAAATGTATATTACAAATGAATAAATCAACCCATAAGTGCCTGGATTTGGTGATAGCATCATCAAACTATTGCCTGAACTTTGCCATATAACACTTAAACTTTCCCAAACTGACTTCAATCAGTTTGCTTTCTCTGTGCTGTACTCCACTGAAATAAATCTCGGAATATTTTCACCTATTTGCATCCTCCTTTAAGGGTAAATGTCTGGGGAAATGAAGCTATAAGAGCATTACAAAGTGTGTAACTTCCAAGTATGCTAATACTGATACAGAAAGTTACAAATTAACAGGCAGTAAAGGTTGTTATATGCTAAAATCATTACAATATTACTCTAACAAGATTTTTCTGATGTTTAATGAATACTTTCACTTCATATGCAATCGCCTGTGCTATAGCTATGACCGCTTGCTATGTTTGCTTTGGATTACACTGCAAAGCTGGGTAGGTAATTTGAGAACAGAGAAACAAACTGAAGTATATTATAGGTCTTGATTAAAGAATGTTACTGACCAATGCCCAGTATGTTAGAGCAACACAGTTATTCCCACCATTTCTTTCTCGCCCTGCAACATTCTATTTGCTGTTTTTTCTTGGTTTTGGATGAAGCAGCCTGCATAGGCAGTTTGTATATTGCTATCCCCCCCCCCCCGTTAAATACTGTCCCTCTTGAAACTAATTTGGAAGTATGCTGTTATTTTGTATCTAATCATGGGTTATAGAACAACCTGGGTATTGTGAGCAAACCTCTGGCAGCTGTGATGCAATCAATCTCTTTACTTTCCATTGCCATCCGTTGCAATTTGTAATTTGTAAGAAAAGCAAATTCTACAGTAAATTATCATTTAAGAGAGAAAAACATCCTACACTTGGGTATTTGTATCTCCAAATAACAGTTGTTTACAACATGTTACCTATGACCCGTGATCAAAAGCTAAGCTCACACTGCTGCCCAACACGCACATATAAGCGGGAATAACAAGTTTATAAAACAGTATACCCTTGCTGTGAGCGGCAGACTTTAGTGTCCTCAGTTCAGTATTAGTCTATGTGTTATTTGAAAAACCATTCTTGTCACAACACTAAACTGATTTTATAACCATCTATGGGCCACAGGTTTCAGGATATTTTATGTCAGACTTAAAGCAATGACACCATTAATTAGAACTCAACTACCTTTACTATTTCCTTAAAATTTTCCTATTCTTTTGCAAAAATTTTAATTGTGCATTTAAATTAAAATTTTTAATAATTAATAATTTTTAACTATAGAGCTAAGTTATGTAAATGTAAAAATATGTAACTAGTAAACATTTTGGATAGGTAGACTATCAGTTCTATTCTGAGCTATAGAACCATGAAACTGTTGTTTAAAGATACAAATATTTAATTTTTAACCTACAAAACCAAGATATCTTTAGGTAAATAAGGAAAAAAGAAATGGGGTGGGGAGATTTTGAGATGCAGCTGAGCAAAGACAGAAGTAATAAGTCATCTGTCCTCCTTAGTCGCAGCAAAGGGGGCTCATCTGGCTAGGTGCTTGATTTAATTTGATCCCATTATGATGGAGAAATGTGAAATTTCTCACAAGGCCATATCTGCTTGCCATTTCAAAGTAGAGTTAACATACAATAAAGAAATTACTGAAAGAAATTATAAAGAAAGATTTTTTTCTCATATTTTCTCAATGTCTATACCTGTGAAGTCAAAGGACAGTAAATCCTTTGAAACATAATCTAATACTTGTTACTGTTGCTCTAATTGCACATTAACATTTGATTAATTTATCCTGTCCAGCCTCTAGCTTAAATATTTCATAAAAATTGTATTAATAAATGAATAAATAGCTTCTAAATCAAATGCTTGCAAGTAATTTTCACATGTTCTAGTCTTTCATTAAAAAAGTCATTTAAAATTGTTTTCATTTAAATTTTTCTTTGAGAATTTCATATGCGATTAAAAATGTTAACTCCAACTTCTCTAAATGTGTATTTTTATTTATCCATTCAAATTTACTTACTGTCTACAGTTAAGTTACTTGAGTTCTTAATTTCATGTTCTCTTGCCTCTACTTCATTTAAGTCTCATTCATCAAATTAAACCATGTTCTGGAAAATGAATATAAATTCCACTTTTCTTCTGACTCATATATCTACTGCTGTCTCAATCACTTCCAAGGTCTTCCATGACCTGCCTGTAACAGGACACACCAAACTAACTCCTCAGCTCTATCATCTCACAACACAGATGTTATCTGCATCTCTTTCTTTGCTAATGCCTATCCCTCTTAGAACAAGCGTGAGCCATTTTCTCATTTCCTATTCAAATTTTACCTTGTGACTAAGGCGCAGTAGGACTCTTACTTCTCAGGTCCTTCTAGCCTAGCTGTGAAATTTTATTAGTGTGATTCTATAACTTAAGGATTTAAAACAAATATTGAATCACAGCTGGGTTTTTGCTTTGTGTTTTTATCACCTGGCAGGGTGATACATGTCTTTTTAATCCAGCACTCAGGAGGCAGAGGCAGGTAGGTGGGTGTTGATGAATTCAAGGCCAGTCTGGTTTACATAGCCATTCCTAAAAGAGCCAAGGATCCATAATAACACTCTATCTATAAAACAAAAACAAAAGAAAACAAACTGTTAGGGTCCGGAAGACCGTGGAAGAACAACCCCTGGCTCAAGTAGCATGCAAGCAACAAGGGACGTTTATTCGGCAGAAGTCCAGCATGCTGAGACCACCACCTTCACAAAGTGGAGGCAATCCTGAGAGGAGCTCGAAGGTCCCTTTTAATGGCAGAAAGGGGATCTTCCACTGTGACTATGTATGTAACCTCAAATGGGATTGGCTGATGCCTTCGGAGGCTATGTGACTCTGATTGGGATTGGCTGGTGCCTATGGCGGCTTAGTGACTCTAGTCAGGACTTAGGTGATTTTCAAACTCACGGTTAGCGAGAAAATGAAGCCTGTCATAGAGTTGGTCAGTCTTATTTAGCCATGCTCTCTCTCAAAATAAAAAGTTTTTTGTTTGTTGTTTTTAGAATAATGAGGTTGGAATTTGAAGAGGGTTTTCTGAGTAGATCTTGTTCATCTCTCTCGAGGTTATCAGATGTGACCCTGGGTGATGTCACATGTGAGGGTTTGACAGAAGCTTTGTTGTGTTAACAGTTTTCTCCATATCAAGACATTCCATCCTGCAGAAATCTCCTTAAGCAGGAAGGGAAACAACCCAAAATAGCTTCAGGAAGTCCCTGAAGCTGAGCAGACTGGTTTGGCCCCCTCCTTGCCAGAGCAAGCAATAAAAGCTGAAAGTTCCTCTCAGACAGAAAGAAGGAAGTTAAACTTCTCGGAAGAGTCTCAGAAAAAAACAAACTGCAAAGAAGGCTGAGCCCAGAGCAGCTGCCCGGAAGAGGTTTAGACAAACTGAGGTGCCTGGCAAGGACACCCTCCAGCTGACTGAGCTGCCTGAAGACTGTGTTGTGTGCTTCAGGGTCTCAGCTCTGTGAGTTACCCCCCATGCTGGGGTGGCCTTTGGTGATCCAGTGTCTGAGTCATTTCTGCTCTAGTAAGTAACCCTTCACCCACATTCCTGTAAATAATAACAATAAAACTCATTGGTTTACTAAATTGGACTTTGGTGGTATCCATACTTTAGTCAGTCATGGTTCCCTATCTGGGTGAGAAGATATGGGCGTTGTGTCTCCCCAGGAAAAGTTTCATCACACAACACGCTGCTAAATCTTCATCTAGAATGTCTCCCTCAAGTGACTGGCAAGTGCTGAATTTTGACAAGAGGCTCTATTTAGTCTTCATAGAGCCTTTCTGTCAGATGTTTGGATGTCCTTTGGATGTAGAGGCAGGTTCTTCTCACAGAAAACAAGCTATGTTCTAGCTTCAGAAGTCACATAACTTTTCTTTATGGAAAAGTTTGATTCTTTTGATCATGTGGGTTGGTTTCATTTGTACACTACATTAAACATTCTAACAAGTACTTTAGTTTCAGGAGGCAAGGGGTAGTGGCTGATATCTGAAAGACTTGAGTACCTTGGTAACCACGGCATCATCTTCATAAAGAACCTCCTTACTGTTCTGCCTCTACTTACTCTTCAGGACACCTAGGACCCCTCAAAGTCTGCCATAGTAATATCTAGAGTCACATGGACTTAAGCATGAAGTTCTTTGATTTGATTTTTGAGATTATAATATGATTTCAACATTTCTTCCTTTCCTTTTCTCCCTTCAAATCATCCCATATACTACTCCTTGCTTTCTTTAAAACTAATGGCCTCCTTTTCTTTTCTTTTTTTGTTTGTTTTTTAATTTATTTTTATAAGTTACAGTTTATTCAATTTGTATCCCAGCTGTAGCCCCCTCCATAATCCCCTTTCAATCCTACCCTCCTCCCTCATCTACTCCCATGCCCGTCCCCAAGTCCACTGTTAGGGGAGGTCCTCATCCCCTTCCCTCTGATCCTACTCTATCAGATCTCATCAGACCTGGCTGCATTGTCTTCCTCTGTGACCTGGTAAAGGCTGCTCCCCCGTCAGGAGGAGGTGATCAAAGAGCCAGCCTCTGAGTTCATGTCAGAGACAGGCCCTGTTCCCATTACTGGGAACCCACTTGGACACTGAGCTGCCATGGGCTACATCTGAGCAGGGGTTCTAGGTTATCTCCATGATTGGTCCTTGGTTGGCATATCAGTCTCAGAAAAGACTCCTGGGCCCAGATATTTTAGTTCTCTTACTCTCCTCGTGGCGCTCCTGTCCCCTCCAGGTCTTTCTATCTCCCCCTCTTTCATAAGATCCCTTGAATTCTGCCCAAAATTTGGCTATGAGCCTCAGGATCTGCTTTGATACCTTGCTGGGTAGAGTCTTTCAAAGGCCCTCTATGGTAGCTGCATTTGTAAATGAAACATTATTAAAGCTTAAATCCCAACACCTTAATAGTGGGAGACTTCAACACTCCACTCTCACCAAGGTACAGATCCTCTATACAGAAGTTAGAGAAATAATGACATTTACAGAGGTCCTAAGTCAAATGGACCTAATAGATGTCTATAAAACTTTTTACCCAAACTCAAAAGAGTATACCTTCTTTTCAGCACCTCATGGAACCTTCTCCAAAATTGACTATATAGTTGGGCACAAAGCAAGCCTCAACAGATAAAAGAAGATTGAAATAATCATTTGTATTCTATCAGACCACCATGGCCTAAAACTAGACCTCAACAACAACAGAAATAACAAAAAGCCTACATAAACATGGAAGCTAAACAACTCTCTTCTCTATGACAGCTTGGTCAGGAAAGAAATCAAAAAAGAAATTAGAGACTTCCTAAAATTCAATGAAAATGAAGGCACAACTTACCCAAACCTATGGGACAATATAAAAGCAGTACTAAGAGGAAAGTTCATAGCACTAAGTGCCTCCAGAAAGAAGTTTTAATCTTTTTATTTATTTATTTATTTATTTATGTATTTATTTATTTATTTATTGTTTATACAGTATTCTTCCTGCATATGTGCCTGCAGGCCAGAAGAGGGCATCAGATCTCATTATAGATGGTTTATGAGAGCCAACATGTGGGTGCTGGGATTCAAACTCAGGTTCTTTGCAAGAACAGTCAGTGTTCTTAACCTCTGAGCCATCTCTCCAGCCCTTATGGCCTCCTTTCCATTAATTGTTATTAGGTGATTATATTGATTGTTATTGTATGCATAAATACATCTATACATACATATATATAACCCACCCAGTATGTATGCTGGTACTCACATTGGTATTTTCAGGGTTGACCATTTGGGACTGGGTAACCAGTTGCTGTATCCTTTCCTGGAGGAGACTTTCTCCTACTCTCAGCATTTCATAGTTGCCTGTAATTGGTTTTTTATTTTGTTTTTTTGTTTGTGTGTGTGTGTGTGTCTGTGTGTGTGTTTGTGCAGGGTTAAGCCTCATGGGCTTTTTGCTGGTCTACTTTGGCAAGTCTGTTGATTCTATCCTTGTTCAGCTCATGTTTAGGCAATCATGTAAGATTTTGTGGATGTAGCCTCTGACATGAGTAGGAGACATGGTCTCAAAGAAAATTCACTGATCCTCTGGCTCCACAATGTTCCCTGAGCTCTAGGTATGGAAGCGTTTTGTAGACGTATCCATTGGGATTGTTCTTTATAACCGAATTTTGTCTGGTTGTGCTTTACTGTAATGACTTCCTTCTGTTACAAAGAGAAGTTTCCTTGATGAGGGGTCAGACCACACTTACCTGTGGGTGTAATGACAAATGCTTACATTGCTGTTAGGTGTCATGCTGGTTTGGAAAAGTGGTGGTTGTAGGTCCTCCTCCCAGATCTATGACTTTTTTAGCCCTGAGTACCTGGCTTGATTTCTAGAACAGACAATGATGACTGAATATGCAAAATACAAATGCCTCCCCCATCTCTGGGTCTAAGCCTTCTCTTCTGTGCCAATCATGCTGCAGTACCCAGGAAACTGACTGTATGGAGCCACCTATGTGCTGGTTGGCTTCAGATGACTCTTCTGGGATGTCTTTTCTCTCCACAGCCTTCAAAGAAACCTCAGTCAGAACATGTGCTGTCCTGTACTCCATGTGCAAAGAACTCCACATGGTTCCCATTTTGTTGGAACACCTTTTGTAGAAATAACTCTCATATTGTTATATGATATTACCTAGTATTCATTCTGAATCATTTGGGGCCAAAGAATGAGCTAAGTGATAGGCACAACTCTATGAAAGGAAAGTCTTACTTAGGTGCTGGAGAGCTTGCTCAGTGGTTAAGAGTACTTGTTGTTCTTGCAGAGAACCCAGGTTCAATACACAACACGCACGTGGTGCCTCACAAACATCTGCATTTCCAACTCCACAGACTCCACTGCCTTCTTCTGGCTTCCATGGGTACCAGGCTTGAACACAGTGCACATACATGCATGCTGGCAAAATACTCATATACATTAAAAACAAAATAAAAGCATATTTTTCTCTCTAGCATCTATGAGATTTATGGGCATCACTCTAACTGATTCCCTTCTCCATTTAAGTTTTTATTTCCCTGGAGGCTTATGTTCTCATAAAAAGCAACCTTTGGGAGACCACCACAAAAGGAGTTTGGAGAGAGGAAGGGGAGGTTTTTTTTGAGACAGGGTTTCTCTGTGTAGTCTTGGCTGTTCTGGACTCATTTTGTAGACGAGGATGGTCTCGAACTCAAAGAGAGCCTGCCTCTGCCTCCCCAAGTGCTGGGATTACAGGAATGAGCCACTGCACCTGGTGAAAAATCTTATAATACTTTAAAAAAAAGTTCTGCTTGCAAGGCTAAAGAAATAAAGCAATGTAAAAAAAAAATTAAGTTTTAAAGACTTCTATCCCCAGATATGAATCTTACAGGAATAAACTGAATCTTTTAGCTGGGTTTGACTCTAAACCCAGGACCCTTAGATGCCACACAAGAAGGAGCAGAGTCCCTGGAGAAGCATACACAAAGACCTTCTGGGTTTTTGATGACAGACCCAGTTTATCAACCTTGATTCAGTATCTTCTGGGGAAAGATGAATCCTTTTGGAAGAGTCTTACCAATTCTCTAACATTAGGCTATTTTAGGGAGACAAAGGGGTGACTGATAGCTCCCTGCTTGTGAGATCCGACAGGCTTAGATTAAAGGCCTATTTCTTCTACTTAGCAGTTACATAAGATTGGACAAGTTGCTAATTCTGTCTTTCCTTATCTGATATCATGTGTTTGCCATAAGAATTACTAAGAAAGACTATTTTAGTTCTGTGCTTGACAAATACTAAGTGCTGAGAAACATTAACTATCATTATCATCATAATCACTACTGAAATTTCACAACCTCCATTATTCTGGAAAACTCTGCTTGTAACCTGCAGACTAATGTGAACTGAGCTACCCTAGAGCTGGTTTTACCATCCAGTCTGAACTGTCTCTGCTTTGCATCTTCATGGTGTAAGAAAAGTGGATCCTAGTTTTGCCTCCGCGTATATTCTGTGTTCTGCGCATTCCTTTTCTGGTGCTAATCTTCATGTCAGTGCTTGTCCTCAGAAGTCATCACTCTAAAGACCCTGGAGTCAGGCTCCAAAAAGTGTGCTCCCAACATGACCTCCCGAAAGGAAATATACTAATCGAAATTAGCTTCTGAGTCCCAGCCCAGACTTGTTGAATTCTAATCCAAAAGACGGGCCTCTTAACAACCATGACGTCACTTCTAATTAAAACATAGAGAACTTGGATTCAAACTTTAGTGACAACACTGTTTGGAATAAACTGTTCTTTCTTTTCTTTTTTTTTTTTTTCTCAGTGCTGAAAATCAAACCAGACTTTATACTTACTAGGCAAGTACACAGAGTTTAAGAAACAGGGGTCTTTTCTGAGACTGATACTCCAACCAAGGACCAATCATGGAGATAACCTAGAACCCCTGCTCAGATGTAGCCCATGGCGGCTCAGTGTCCAAGTGGGTTCCCAGTAATGGGAACAGGGCCTGTCTCTGACATGAACTCAGTGGCTGGCTCTATGATCACCTCTCCCTGAGGGAGGAGCAGCCTTACCAGGCCACAGAGGAAGATAATGCAGTCAGTCCTGATGAGACCTGATAGGCTAGGGACAGATGGAAGGAGAGGAGGTCCTTCCCTATCAGTGGACTTGTAGAGGGACAGGGAGGAGATGAGGGAGGGAAGGTCGGATGGGAAGGGAATGAGGGCAGGGGCTACAGCAGGCATACAGAGTTAATAAACTGTAATTAATATTTAAAAATAAAAATTAAAAAAAAAGAACGTAGACATTCAGATTAGTTTAGTCAATCTGGGGGGAGGGGGAGGAGCTTCTCTGAGGAGTTTAGCGTTACAGCTCTATAGTTCAGAGCTCCAAAGAAGCAGTAACTTTTAAATGGTATTTAGTGAAGCAGCTTATGTCCGTTTTTTAGTGAAACAACTTATGTATATCTGTTTATTTGGAATGGATACGGGTGGATATGAACCTTTGGGGATGGGAAGGGCTTCCAGGGTGGGCACATATCATTGGTTGGAGCCTGGCCGCTGGCTATGCTCTATCTACCTGGGGAGGAGTCCCGGGTGCCAGGCTACATGACCACCTTGAGAATTGCAGGGTTGGGGGTCGCCAGGCTGTGTGTCCCAGGGCATGCAGGCAGCGTAGCAGGAGAGAGCGGTCCTACTCCTGCGTGTCTCAGGATGATGATCCGTCTCAAGAATAAGACTTTCGGGGTTTGGACACGTCTCTGAGCTCACTCTCGCTCTATCCCTGATTCCCTGGTGGCATAGTCCACGGGCCGTACATTATCCCAGGGCAAAATTACTCCCCGAGAGCCTAAAACAGTGCTGCCTTGCCCATTTGCCAGAAATTTGGCAAAAATGTTCCTAGAATTTTTTCATGTTCCTCAAAGCGGTCTTGCCTACATTCCTGTTTTTCCAGGCAGGTAGAACACTCAGTGAGTAGGTAAGCTATGTTCTCTTCTCTGCTACTGGGACTTGGATACTGGATCAGATGCTCTGTGAAGTACCCCACAGAAATATATTCTCAACATGACCAACATACAATTCAACGAACATACCCACTGTTGTCTGTTAGAAGGAACTCAGGCGGCCTCGTCCAGCGGTAGGTTGGTTTTTTGTTTTGTTTTGTTTTTTGTTTTTTTCCTGACTTCTGTGAAATTGTCCAAATCCAACAGTAGATTAAAAGTACAGCCTGCAGCTGTTTAATTATTTTTATGAGACTATAACCTACTTAAGGTTGGTGTATTAGTTATTATTATTATTAGTTATCTATTGTTGCTTAACAAACTACCCAGCAAATTTACTGAATATGCAAAGAAACCTTTGTTACCTTAAGGTGGCTGTGAGTCAGAAATCTGTGAGGAGCATGGCTGTACAGGTATGCTTGTGACTCGTAAAGGGAGGTTCCAGCAGGCATTGTCCAGGAGTGCGTTTATCGCCGAGGTCATCCGAGGAAGATTCCCTTCTAGGTCCACTCACCTGAGTGTTGACAGGCCTCTGGTCCTTGATTACTCTTGACTGAATACGTCAATTCTCATCAAATGAATCTCTGTAGAAATGCTCAAAAACCAGAAGCTGGCCTCCATCAGAGTAACCCTACTCTAAGAAAGAGGCAACGACAGAGATGAAGCCAGAAGTTTATATTCCTGAGTCTCACAACACACTACGACAAACAGTTTAAAAACTGTTCTGAAAAGTATTGTTCACATTCTGTAGGGGTTTTTTTTTTATTCTCCTGTATGTTAATCTTTAGACACAAGCCTACATCCAGATGGAATACATTAACCCAACCATATGGCAGAAATAACACCCACCCACTCAATTTGACCCCACAATAAGGAAAAAATGTGAAATATGTGGTCAGAGAAAAAAAATGATAATCGGGGTTAGCTTTGCTGCTTTTCAGGCCCATTACAGTTAACCATATGGAACCCCTTGTTCAAGAATACAGGATGGCAGCAGCACTTCATTAAGTCAGACATGAAGCCCTGGAACTGTAAGGCTATATACATATGAATCGAGCCCTAACTCGATTGGTTTGTTTTTTTATTTACTTCCCGAATTACCAGTTTTTACCAAGAATCCTCCAGCACCTGTCAGCTTTCTGCCTAACAGTTCACATGTGGCTTTAGCCCACTGTAGCGAGGGAAGAGAACCTATAGGTGATGGGCCCCGAGTCCATTCCTCAGCGGAGCTGGACCCAGGCCTGCTCCCCTGGGTTGTTAAGAAAATCCCAGACTCTCACATCTAGTCTCAGCTTGCTCCAGCTTGTTCTAGTTTTGTGATTGCTGCTCTCCTGGCTCCATAAGAACCTTGATATCTGAACCTGGCCTTCAGTAACTAGAGCCGCCTTCTGACACATTAAAACAGTTTCAACTTTGGCTGGTTTCAGTTCTGCTGGTTCCTCGGGTCCCATATTACAAATGAGATGCTTTCTATTACCTTTCCGAATTCCAATTAATCCCATTGGATAAATCAGCCCCTTCTCCTTAGAATCAAGGTTAAAAATAGGTCATCAGAAGACAACATAAGCCACAGCCCTTTCAAACAGAAAGCACTACCATATTATTTTCTTTCTTCTTCTGCTGTCTTCTCAAAATTATCTTCACCTCTCATAAATTATACTCTTCTCTATGCTCCATTCAAGTGTCTTCTAGTTAGCACATTTCTTTCTACTTTACCTCCTACGTGTGTAGCAACATTATTGACATCTTCCTACTTTATTTTGTTTAGGTATGGAGACAGCAGTGTGCATCTGTTAGCTTTTGTTCTGTGACCCCCATTTTGGCTCCTTGGGTCACTGTCTTGATAAAATACCTTAACAAATGTAGATTAAGTAAGCAAGGGTTTACTTTGGCTCATACTTGTGAGGTACAGTCCATCACAGTAAGGACATCATGGCAGCAAGAGCTTGAAACAGTTAGTCGCATTTCTTCTGCAGTCAGGAAGCATAGGAAGACACAGGTCCATGTTCAGCTTACTTTCTTTCCTACACCATCAAGGATCTAATCCCAGGGAAGGGCGCCACTCTCTTTTTCGCCAGGTTTTCAAAGCTCGTTTAACTCAATCAAAATAATCCCTCGCAAAGGTGGCCAGAAGCTAATCAAATCTATAACATCTTATACAAATATCTTCAGAGGCTTATCACGTGATTCCAGATCCTGTTGACTTGGCAGTCAACACTAACTGCCACAACCCCCAACTTTTACATATTTTTCTGTAAGATAATGCAGTATAGAGGGGGCGGAGCCAAGATGGCGACTAGCACACACAGTTTCCGAGCTGTGGAAGAGATAAAGTTCTGAGTTGATGAGTGGAAAAACTTCTGAAGCCAGGGAAACAACGGAGAGACTTTCTAAACAACAGGGAACATCGCAGGAGGTGAAAATCTTGGTCTCGGGTCACCCAGGGACTTGTTTGGGGAAGGTGAGAAACGATCCTTTGATCTCTCGGCACTCCCCTCCCCCAGACCTCCCTCCTCCTCGGCACAGTGGACTCCCCTTTCTCAGCTCAGACCTAACTGCCTGGGGCCTGCAGCCACTGAGGCGGAGCCCCAAGCCCTTTATCGGCAAAGGCCAGCAGTACTGTGTCTCGGAGCCCCAGATTCGCACGGCGGCGGCTGCACCATCCTCCCAGGGCCCGAGTCTGCTAGACGCCATACTAGCTCCGCAGGAGCGCCATCACTGACAGTACAGCCCGCCCAATCCCACAGTGACAGAGAATACGCTATTTACTCACAAAAAACAGACAGAAACGCCATACAAGCTAGACACACCAGGCGCTGGGCCTCCGAAGCTTGGAGAGCACAGTAAAGAGACCCCAGGGCTTCCCAGAAAGCATCTGGACTAGCAACCCAGTCTCCAGTTACAGCGGGACTTTCTAACCAGGCAGTGGAGCAGCACTGAGCTGGCGGGGCACATCAGCCCTCCAGTTTAAGACTAACCAGGGCCAAACCAGAGAACAGAAAGGCTGGTTACCCCGATTCCCACTGACGTGACCACCCTGAAATCTCCAGCTGCAGCAAGACCTCATAACCTGGCAGTGACAGCAGCACGGAACTGGTGGAGCACATCAAAGAAGCAGGGCCAAACCAGAGAGCAGAGAGCCCAGATACTCCGATCTCTGCCAAGTGTCCTGCCTGTAAGTGAGTGCACCCTTGAGAATCTGCAGCTCCACTGATCCTGGTTTCTTCTAAAACAGAAGCCAGGCATCGAACCCCCTCCCACCCATATACCCACTTTGGGAAACAGAGGGGCACTTGGAACATTGAAGTTCCTGCTCTGTGGGTCTAATTGAGGAGTTAAGGCAGTTAATGCCAGAAATTGCGCTGCAATCATCACTAGCGCCTGCGACATATACATTGCAGAGCCCCTCCCACACACTCAAGGGTTCAACATTAGCCATCACTCTGTCCCTCGAGACACATGCCCACACCCACTTACACAGACACACACATATACACACGCACGCACGCTTGCATTTGCCTCTGTTTGTGCCTGCGTACTTTCCTCCCACAGGTACAGCTAGTCCTCAGCATACGCTAAGGACACGGGACCTCTCTCAACTTCCTGAAGAATTCTCCAGACTCGAGAGAGAGACAGTACCAGTCTGATCGGCAGAATCCAAAAACAAACAGGGAAGGTCTCAGATAAGCCAATGGCCAGGGATAGGCGAAAGAACACTTCCAACATAAATCAGGACATCATGACTTCACCAGCAAACCCCAAAATCGATGGATACTCCAATTCATCAGAAGCACAGGAAAATGACCTTAAAGCCATGCTTGCTCAATTATTTGAGGCTCATAAGGAGGAAATGAACAAATCTTTCAAAGAGTTGGCCAGTCAATTGGAGGTAAAGAAAGAAGAAATAGACAAAACCCTTAAAGAAACACAGGCAAACATAGCCAAACAAATAGAGGCACAAGTAGAGAAAAAATTAGTGGCATACAAAAAGGAAATGAACAAAGAAATAGAGTCCATCGTAGAGAGACAGGAATCCAAATTCAAACACATAAAAGAAATGGTGCAAGGCATGAAAACAGAATTAGAATCAATAAAGAAAACACAAAATGAGAAAACTCTTGAGCTGGAGAACTTGGAGAAAAGATCAGGAACCACAAAAGTAAGCATCACCAACAGAATACAAGAGATGGAAGAGAGAATCTCTGGAGCTGAAGACACACTTGCAGAAATTGATACTTCTCTCAAAGAAAAAGTAAAATCAGAAAAATTCCAATCACAAAATATCCAAGAAATCAAGGATGCTATGAAAAGACAAAATCTAAGAATAATAGGAATTGATGAAAAAGAAGACTCCAGGCTCCAAGGTCCAGAAAATATTTTCAAGAAAATCATAGAAGAAAATTTTCCCAACTTAAAGAAAGAGATGTCCATAAATATACAAGAGGCCTACAGAACACCAAATAGACTACACCAGGAAAGAAACACATCACGTCACATCATAGTCAAAACACTAAATCTATAGAACAAAGAAAAGATATTAAAAGCAGCAAGGGAAAAAGGCCAAGTAACATATGAAGGTAGACCTATCAGAATCACACCAGACTTCTCATCAGAAACTATGAAAGCCAGAAGGGCCTGGGCAAGCATCATGGAGACTCTAAGAGATCACAAATGTCAACCGAGACTACTATACCCTGCAAAGCTTTCAATCAACATAGATGGAGAAAACAAAATATTCCATGACAAAACTAAATTTACGCAATATCTATACAGCAAACCAACCCTACAGAAGATACTAGAAGGAAAACTCCAATCCAACGAAAACGAATTCACCCAAGAAAACAGGGCATACAGATAATATCCCAACAAAAAGGAAAAGAAAACAAGCAATGAAACAAGGTAAGATCATCGACTCCATTACAAAAAGAACTAGCATGCATTGGTCAATATTATCTATCAGTATTAATGGACTCAACTCACCAATAAAAAGACACAGGCTAACAGAATGGTTACGGAAACAGGACCCAACATTCTGTTGCATCCAAGAAACACACCTATGCAACAAAGATAAACACTACCTCAGAGTAAAGGGCTGGAAAAATGTTTTTCAAGCAAATGGTTCCAGAAAACAAGCTGGAGTAGCCATCCTAATATCTAATAAAATAGACTTTCAACCCAAGTTAATCAAAAAAGATAAGGAGGGCCACTATATTCTCATCAAAGGAAAAATCCAACAAGAGGACATCACAATTTTGAATATCTATGCCCCAAATACAAGAGCACCTACATTCGTAAATGAAACAATATTAAAGCTTAAATCATACATTGATCCTAATACCTTAATAGTGGGAGACTTCAACACCCCACTCTCATCAAGGGACAGATCAACCAGACAGACACCAAATAGGGAAATGAAAGCACTCACAGAATCCCTAAATCAAATGGACCTAATAGATGTCTACAGATCTTTTCACCCAAACTCAAAAGAGTACACCTTCTTTTCAGCACCGCATGGAACCTTCTCCAAAATAGACCATATAGTTGGTCACAAAGCAAGCCTCAACAGATACAAAAGGATTGAAATAATCCCTTGTATACTATCTGACCACCATGGACTAAAGCTGGACATCAACAACAACAGAAACAACAAAAAGCCGACACGCACATGGAAACTGAACAACTTACTACTCAATGACAGCTGGGTCAAGGAAGAAATAAAGAAAGAAATTAAAGACTTTCTAGAATTCAATGAAAATGAAGGCACAACATACCCAAATTTATGGGACACATTGAAAGCAGTGCTCAGAGGAAAATTTATAGCACTAAGTGCCTACAAGAAGAAATCCGTAACATCACATACAAACAACTTAATGGCCCAACTGAAAAACCTAGAAAAAAAAGAAGCAGATACACCCAAGAAGAGCAGACGGCTGGAAATAATCAAACTAAGGGCAGAAATCAATCAATTAGAAACAAATAAAATTATCCAAAGAATCAATGAAACAAAAAGCTGGTTCTTTGAGAAAATCAACAAGATAGACAAACCCTTAGCCAAACTAACTAAAAAGCAGAGAGAAACCATACAAATCAGCAAAATCAGAAAGGAAAATGGGGACATAACTACAGACACTGAGGAAATCCAAACAATTATTAGGTCATACTACAAAAGCCTATATGGCACAAAATTTGAAAATCTAAATGAAATGGATAACTTTCTTGACAGATTCCATCTACCAAAATTAAGTCAAGATCAGGTAGAAAGACTGAATAGTCCTATATCTCCCAAGGAAATTGAAGCAGTCATTAACAGTCTCCCCTCCAAAAAAAGCCCTGGACCAGATGGCTTCAGCGCAGAATTCTACAAGACCTTCAAAGAAGTACTAACACCAATTCTCCTCAAACTATTCCATAAAATAGAAACAGAAGGAACACTACCAAACTCATTCTATGAAGCCACAGTCACTTTGATACCTAAACCACACAAAGATCCAACAAAAAAAGAGAACTTCAGACCTATCTCTCTTATGAACATTGATGCAAAAATACTCAATAAAATACTTGCAAACCGAATCCAAGAACACATCAAAGATATCATCCACCATGACCAAGTAGGCTTCATCCCAGGAATGCAAGGGTGGTTCAACATACGGAAATCCATCAATGTAATCCACCACATAAACAAAATGAAGGAGAAAAACCACATGATCATCTCCTTAGATGCTGAAAAAGCATTTGACAAAGTCCAACACCCATTTATGTTTAAAGTCTTGGAGAGATCAGGGATACAAGGTACATACCTAAACATAGTAAAGGCAATATACAGCAAGCCTATAGCCAACATCAAACTCAATGGAGAGAAACTTAAATCAATCCCACTGAAATCAGGGACAAGACAAGGCTGCCCACTCTCTCCATATCTCTTTAACATTGTACTTGAAGTCCTAGCCAGAGCAATAAGACAACTAAAGGAGATCAAGGGGATACAAATCGGAAAGGAAGAGGTCAAAGTGTCACTATTTGCAGATGATATGATAGTATACATGAGCGAACCCAAAGATTCAACCAGAGAACTTCTTCAGCTGATAAACACCTTCAGCAAAGTGGCAGGATACAAAATCAACTCAAAAAAATCAGAAGCCCTCTTGTATACCAAAGACAAAAAGGCTGAGAAAGAAATTAGGGAAACAACACCCTTCACAATAGCCACTAATAACATAAAGTACCTTGGTGTGACTCTAACCAAGCAAGTGAAAGACCTGTTTGAGAAAAACTTCAAGTCTTTGAAGAAAGAAATTGAAGAAGATCTCAGAAGATGGAAAGATCTCCCGTGCTCATGGATTGGTAGGATTAACATTGTGAAAATGGCCATCCTGCCAAAAGCAATCTACAGATTCAATGCAATTCCCATCAAAATACCAACTCAATTCTTTACAGACCTTGAAAAAAAGATTCTCAGCTTCATATGGAGAAACAAAACACCCAGAATCTCCAAAACGATCCTGTACAACAACAGATCATCTGGAGGTATCTCCATCCCCGATCTCAAGCTGTACTACAGGGCAACAGTAATAAAAACTGCATGGTATTGGCATAGAAACAGAAAGGAGGATCAATGGAATCGCATAGAAGACCCAGAAATAAACCCACACACCTATGAATACTCAATATTTGACAAAGAAGCCAAATCCATTCAATGGAAAAAAGACAGCATCTTCAACAAATGGTGCTGGACCAACTGGATGTCTACATGCAGAAAAATGAAAATACACCCATATTTATCACCCTGCACAAAACTAAAGTCCAAGTGGATCAAGGACCTCAACATAAAACCAGATACTCTAAATCAGTTGGAAAAAAAAGTGGGAAACAGCCTAGAACTCATTGGCACAGGAGACAACTTCCTGAACAGAACACCAACAGCACAGGCTCTAAGAGCAACAATCAATAAATGGGACCTCATGAAACTGAAAAGCTTCTGTAAAGCAAAAGACACAGTCCTCAAAACAAAACGACTGCCTACAGATTGGGAAAGAATCTTCACCAACCCTTTATCTGACAGAGGGCTAATATCCAGTATATATAAAGAACTAAAGAAGCAGAAAAGCAACAAACCAAGTAATCCACTTAAAAAATGGGGAACAGAGCTAAACAGAGAATTCTCGAAAGAGGAACATCGAATGGCAGAGAAACACTTAAAGAAATGCTCAACCTCATTAGCCATTAGGGAAATGCAAATCAAAACGACCCTGAGATTTCACCTTACACCCATCAGAATGGCCAAGATGAAAAACTCAAGTGATAGCACATGCTGGAGAGGTTGTGGAGAAAAGGGAACCCTCCTCCATTGCTGGTGGGAATGTAAACTGGTTCAACCACTCTGGAAGTCAATCTGGCGCTTTCTCAGACAACTAGGAGTAGTGCTACCTCAAGACCCAGCTATACCACTCCTAGGTATATACCCAAAATTTGCTCAAGTACACAACAAGGACATTTGTTCAACCATGTTCGTAGCAGCTTTATTTGTAATAGCCAGAACTTGGAAACAACCCAGATGTCCATCAACGGAGGAATGGATACAGAAATTGTGGTATTTTTACACAATGGAATACTACTCAGCAATCAAAAAGGAGGAAATCATGAAATTTGCAGGCAAGTGGTGGGATCTAGAAAAGATCATTCTGAGTGAAGTATCCCAGAAGGAGAAAGACAAACTTGGTATATACTCGCTTATATAGACCTACAAGACATGATAAACATAATGAAATCTACACACCTAAAGAAGATAATCAAGAATGTGGACACAGGCGAAGGTGATTAATCCTCATTTAGAAAGACAAATGGGATGTGCATTGAACTTATGACAGGAGTCTACCACAAAAGGCATCTGAAAGACTCTATCTAGCAGTGTTTCAAAGCAGACACTAAGACTCATAACCAAACCCTCGGCAGAGTGCAGGGAATCATATGAAAGAAGGGAAGTTAGTATGATATGGAAAGGATAGGAGCTCTACAAGGACCAAATATATCTGGGCACAGGGTCTTTTTTTGAGACTGACACTCAACCAAGGACCTTCTATGGATATAACCTAGAACTTCTGCTCGGATGTGGCCTGTGGTAGCTCAGTAACCAAGTAGTTTTCCAAAGTAAGGGGAACACGGACTATTTCTAACAGGATCTCAAGGGCAGGCTGTTTGACACCCCCCCCCCAGGGGAGGAGCAGTCTGTTAGGCCACAGAGGAGGACTTTGCAGCCAGCCCTGAAGATACCTGATAAAACAGGGTCAGATGAAAGGGGAGGAGGTCCTCCCCTATCAGTGGACTTGGAAAGGGCAGGGAGGAGACCAGGGAGGGAGTGTGGGGTTAGAGAGGGAATGAGGGAGGGGATACAGCTGGGACACAGAGTTAACAAAATGTAACTAAAAAGAAAAATAAAATAATAATAAAAAAAATGCAGTATAGTCCTTGGTTATACCCTAGCTTCAAGGCTTGTATATTTCTTTGTGTAGCCATGTCTTTTATCTGTAAAAGTGGCATAAACATATTAAAAACACTGTCATATTCTTAGTTTTGTTTATCTCAGAAGGCATCATTATAAACTCTTTCAAGCTGAAAACCGAAAGTAGTCACCATTTTCTCATATCCTCTCTATTACTCACTTAATCCAGTCCCTCACTGAAGCCTGTTGGCTCTTCCTCCAAATATTCCATGTACATATTCCTCACCAAAGCCCTTGTATCTAACTGTGCAGAGTCGTTTTAATGCAGAGTCATCACTTATATCAATTGTATCAATATAGACTATATACATAGTCTCCCATATGATTTTCACCCCCAGAATCCACTCGTGAACTGTAATCAATGATATTAAAAGAAAAACATAAATCATATAGCATAACTATTCTCCAAACTTCCTACAAGTCCACACATTTAACACAAAGTCTAAATGCTTTACAATCCTGCAATTTTTTTCCCTCCAGGTTATCGCAGGGAATGGTGCAACTTCCTTTCAGTAAGTTTGTTCAACATTGTAATTGGGATTTTTTTTTGTGTGTGTGGGATTTTTTTTCAATCACAGAGACTATGAATCACCTTCATCATGTTATCACTTCCCTCAGAACTTTACATATCTGAAACCTTTTCCTCACCTTACGAAGTATTTGCCAACCACACTGTCAAATGCCATTGTAATCAGTTTCTAATAGATACTCACTCCTCATGTTTTGTCTTTTCCTCCCTTGTACCCTTCCTCCCTCTCCTCTTTCTCATTACTTCTTTCATTTTTTACCCCTTTCTTGCTTAACCTATTAGAAGTCTCTGTTACCTTGTCCACAGGTTCATCTTGAGCCCCAGAAGAGTTGGCACCTCGTGAATCCTAAGCAAACTTTTCTAAACATACATGCTTAAAATGTTTTGAAGGATAGTGTGACCCAAAAAGTATCTGCATCAATAATCTTCAACCCACGGGCCAAATCTGGCCAGCATCTGTCTTGAGACATAAAGTTTTACTGGAACACAATTATGTGTGTTTGTTTATACATTGTATGTATACATTGTATACATTGTATGTAGTGTCTTTTCATGCCACAACAAAAGACCTGAGTAGGTACAACCAAAGCCATAAAGCTCAGGAAGCTGCAACTGTTTGCCGTCTGCTCCTTTCCAGGAAGCATTTGCTCATCCCTGCAGTAAAATATGCCAAGCCAAGCCAGCGTGTGATGTGAAGGGAATAGGCCGGCACTACCTGGAAGAGCGGTGGGAGATGGGAAATTCTCTACCCCCACATAACTAAACCTCCTCATCCTCTGGAGTTCATGTATCTTCCCAGCTGTCTATGACAGCAGCCACTTCTGTGTTCAGCCAAGCCAGCATGATGCCAGCAACAGATCCATGGAATGTCAGAGAATTCTTACCACGTTGAAGCATATTGTGAATAATCATGGGACAAATCTACATGTGGATATTGTTGTCCACCACACACAAAACTACTCTTTTTTTTTTTTTTTTCAAAATCAAGTTAGGTAAGGTTCTCTCCAAGTCAACAGCTGAATTCCACATGTTTAAGCCTTTACACATCTATTCTAGTAATAATGTTCAGTATTACAGCTGTAACTGCATTACATTGGTGAATTTGCGGTACTCTACAAGAACTTATACTACCTAATATTTAATTTGACTCTGAAATCTTTAAGAAATCGGATTTGTACTGAGAAATAAATGATGATGTAAGAATTACTATCCTCGTCATCCTTAGTTTTGTAATTGGGGAACTACCGTTGCCTATAAAATGTGGTGAGTAAGAAATATTAGGGGAAAAAGCTCAGTCAGCCACTAAAGTATTTTCAAAATAAGCATGAGAATCCATGTTCAGATCCCCAGCACGCGAGTAAGATGAGCCACACAAAACAACTCCTGTGTGGAACCCCAGCATTGAATGAGAACATTCCCGGATCTCCAGGTTCAGTGAGAAACCCTCTCTCAAAAAATAAGCTGGAAGAAACTGAGAACGATACCCACTGTCAGCTTCTGACCTAAGCATGCATCTGTACGTATGTGCATACACAAACTAATTTCCTGGCAGATCGCAGCCAGGCAAAACACTTTCTGATACTTTCACTTGGCTTAGCCTTCCTCACAATAATCCTTATTGTACAAGTCAGAGAAACAGGTATGTGCTAATCCTCAGGCAAGGATATTATTATACTTAGAGACTGAGAAATAATAAGGTTGTTCTACCCACGGACTCCACAGCCACTATGAGCCGTTCAGCCAGAACACCATTCATCGCTTGTTCTCTGTTCTTTCTTGCTCTCACAGTGGGGCCATCATGAAATGTGAGTCTCCCAGTATGGATATCAGCTAGGTTTCCGCATGAAATAATTCTCAAAATGTCTAGGGAGGCCCCTTCCTCAAGTGTGCAGGCACTTAAGTGACCATGGACCCTTTGGGAAAACTGGGGAACTGTTATACTGTATACTTGCAGGTCTATCTTTGTAGGCCATTTTTGCGGAGGCACCAAAGCACTACTAAAAAATTCATGGAGTAGGCTGGCACCTTGTGTCAGGGAGCATCCATGTGGCAATTCCACTTAAGATCTTTGATTCTTCCTTGGATGGTTCTCAACTCTCATCTTATGCTTCATTTCCTAAATCAAGTCGCCAGGTACATGCATGTTATATTAGGTCCTCTTATAAATAAACACAAGAACAGGAGGTTTTGTTGTGGTTCTGTGCACAAGAAGAGCCTTTAGACTGCTACATAGGCTGAACAAAAAAGATGGTTAGGACTAGCCCCTGAATCGAACTCTGATGTCTCGGCCAGGCCAGTGACTAGACTCTCAAGTAGTTGATGCTGGAGGAATCTCCATTAACACTCTGGTTCTTACACTCTCACTAAAGTGTCACCGATTCACAGAATAATGAGGGGTTAATTCAAGGTTTGAAGAACTGGGACTATTGACCTTTCCCACACCCCACATTTCTTCTGCACGGTGGGGCAGATATTAACATTCTGACTTGATCCCTTCACCTGTCTCTCCTGAGCACTGCGTTTTCCTGCCTCCTTGAGGTTACTGGGATCATATGACTCAGTTAGGCCTGGTGGAATATGCCCATTCCCAAACCTGAGCCCTTAATTATTCCTTTCTCTTCTTATTTTTGAGGCAAACTTTAAGAAAAGTACATGTGTTAATTGTTGTTATTATGATTAATAAAAAGAGAGGCCATAAGCCTAAAATAGAGCAAAGAAAGGTGTATGGGCTTGAAGGGATGAAAGGAAATAAGGAAATTATATAATCCAAAAAATAAAATACGTAAGAATAAAAAAAATGGACATGTAAAACAAATCCCATGAGAAAAAGAGAAGTGCTAATCTCGTCACAGTCCATGTGATGAGAGCAGTGACTCTTGAATGGATTAAGATTCTGACAGTTGACGGCAATCGGCTTGTATTTTCCCAGTAGTTAGCCAACTATGTTGATAGAAACAGTTTAAAATAGGCTATTTTAAAAGTTTCATTATATAAGCAAGATATGTAACCCAACAGCAAATTACTCCTCGAGTGTGGTGTGTGATTAAACTTGGTTTAATCACCAGTAAGCCAAATAATGAAATAATTTTTTAAGTTCAATTTTGATTATTTAGGTAGAAGCTTTATATCAAATATGTGTTAGGTAGACTGAATAACGAGGGGCTGGAAAAGACACCAAGTGAGTCCTCATGCTGTATTCTAGAGCCTGTGAAAGGACTTGGCATGTAAGGGTGCTTGCCCTGAGCATGACAGCCTGAGTTGGATCCCTGGACCCCACATGGTAAAAGAAAAAAAAAAAAAAAACAATTCCTGCAGGTTAATCTCTTACACCTACATATACATGATGGTTTCAGACACACACATTGAGAATAATGGTATTCTACCAAAAGCAGTCCACCTATTCTAAACAATTGGGCAAAATTTTAAGTAAATAATATGTCATCTATTTTGTTTCTATTTCCTATACAAATTATTTGAGATCAGTTTGCAAAATTATCACTCACTAGCCTTTTCTAAAAATGTTTTCTGAGGTGGTGAATGACTACAGTTTCTTCCTAATATCTGAGCTACACCATGCCAGAGCCAAAAAAGCATTTTAAACTCATTCTCAGTCTTTTTCTAATATGTTAGTGTAATAGACTTGGTCTGGTGCCAAGAACCACAGTGCCAGGTGTGTACCGTGTCTAAAGTTACAGGAGTGAAGATGGTTATAGGAAAAGTTCAGCCCAGGGAGATACAATCAAATTTATCCCCAACTTTTCTAGCCTTTAACATGTCATGACCGAATCGTTTTTACATAATTCATAAAGCTAAGAAGCAAATGTTAAATGACAATGTAAAGACATGGGAAATGATTTTTAATCACCTAAAATCTGTTGTACTTTACCTACCCACGAAAGTAGGGGCTAAACACTTTGCAAGCTGCCAGAATAGCATGCTCTCAACGTGTCATGAGAGGCACTCAAGCAGCTCTTTCATTATTTCACTCATTTATTAGTTCTAGGTCTTTCTCATTTATTAGCCCAAAAACACGAATGCAAGTTAATTCTCATAATGTTTTAGTTTTAGCAATTTCTTCTAATAATTTCAACCAGACTAACTAGGCAATTACAATTTAAGATGTCTACATTTCTTTAATTTTTGTTTATATATACTGAGTACCTAATGTTGGTGTAATGTTCTTGTGGAATGTATACAATATATCCTTGTTCATTCAAATGCTGATTTCTCTACCCCACTTTCTGGTTTCAATCAAGACATTGCACTGTGATGCTTATCCTACACATCACCTGTCTCAATTTTGTGTAAACATGCTACAATTTGTTCTCTGTATTGTCAATAAAACAACCAGCTAATGCTGAGCAATAGAGAGAATAGGGTGGGACATCCTGGTCTAGAGGGGAGGAGAAAGAAGCCAGTTGGAGGAGGAGGGAAGAGAGTTTGGAGAGGAGATGACTTAGAACCACCAGGAGAGATGAACCAGACCTAAGATATGACTAAAAGCAAGTAATGTAGGAAATCCAAATAGGAGAAAGCTATGCAGTCTTGGAGGTCTAGGATGGAGTAATCACTGGCCAGCATTGAGCTCTAGGTTAACTAAACACGTCCTAGTCTGTGTGGTGGTTTGGGTACACAGCTGGTTTAGGAATAACTGCTGTTTAACTAAAAGATAAATCAATAATAAATAATAATAATCATTAACAACCTAATAAATTTCAGACAATGTTCCAAACAGTGGAGAGTCCTCAAGTAAAACAGATAGGCACAAACACTTTCAGTAGCTCAAGGGACTAATTATAAAAACTAAAAAGATAAAGAAAAGTAAAAAAAGAAATAAGCAAACACATTAGTTAATAACTGCTTTGAAAGGAATGAAATTGGGCGTAAACAGAGAACGAGAGTGGACAGTGAGATTAACTTCTACCTATGCCCCTCAGTGGCACCAGGCTGCCTGTAGCTGTTCTTCCTCCATCTCCACTCTGTAGGATTGTGTGAACCTTGCCGCACACCCAGACTCCCTCCTTTCTATGGACCCACTTAGCCCTACCGTGTATACCATTTCCATTCTTTTTGTGTCTGCTGCTGATAACTATAAACACTTTCTACCTGGCACCTGAGTAGCCACACTACACCTGACTCAGCCATTTCTCCTAGCCGACTTCTATTCTTCTCTGCCATCCACCAACCTGCAGAAGAACTCCTACCAGGCAACTCAGAGCCACCACAGTTTCCTAAGATCCAGAGAGGGCAACAGAAACATAAGTAACAGAGCAGCCATCCAACAAGGACAGATTAGATATCAGTAATTATAATAATAGACTCGGCTCAATCATCCTAATCCTTAGATGCCCAGATACCAGTGCAAAACTCAAACATTAACAGCCAGGACAATGTGCCTCCACCAGTCATGCCAAGAGATGCAATATAGCTGAAGCACAAAACGAGGACTTCAAAATAACAGTTATGCATATGTTCAAGGGCATGAAAGAAGGTACAAATAGATCCTTCAATGAAACACAAATAAAGGGTGAAAAGAAATAAAGAAAACAGTTCAAGACATGAAAGTACAAATAGAATCTCCTGGGGTTGATCTGAAGCTGCTATATATTTAAATGCTAATAAATGGCCCTGGAGATCCCCTTCCACCCCAAATGAGCACATTCTCTCATACACCAAGAGATGCTGTGTAGCTTTGCTCCCCAATTATGCCTGAATGGTTAATAAAGTTGCTGACAGCCTGGCTGGGCAGAGAGAGGTTGGTGGGGTTTAGGTTCCTGGGCTTGGGGTCTGAGGAGGGTGGAGAAGGAAGAAGGGAAGAAGTAGGAAGAGAGGAGTGGGCCGCCATGGGTTAGTGTGAACTATAAGCACATGGCCAGAAGGAGCTTGCTCTGAGGACTGGCATGATGGAGAGAAGCCTAAATGGAAAACATGTGCAAGTGTTTACGGGGGGAGGGGGTTGGCTGGAAGGTAAACAAGACAGCATAGAGGGTTAATATCTGCCTAGCTCCAGAGTTCTCTTTTTTTTATTGGGTCTTTGTGTGGTTTAAGTGTCAAGGTGACTGTGGCCTCATAGAATGAGTTTGGTAATGTTCCTTCTGTTTCTATTTTGTGAAATAGTTTGAAGAGTATTGGAGTTAGCTCTTCTTCAAAGGTCTGGTAGAATTCTATGCTGAAACCATCTGGCCTGAGGTTTTGTTTTTTTTTTTTTTTTTTTTTTTTTGTTTTGTTTTGTTTTTTGTTTGTTTGTTTGGAAGGGAGACTTTTGATAACTGCTTCTATTTCCTTAGGGGATATAGGACATTTAATCTATTTGCCTGAACTTGATTTAATTTTGGTAAATTGAATCTATCAAGAATATTGTCCATTTCATTTATATTTTCAAATTTTGTGGCATATAGGCGTTTAGTAAGACCTAATGATTGTTTGGATTTCTTCAGTATCTGTTGTTATGTCCCCCTTTTCATTTCTGATTTTGATGATTTGGATGATTTCTCTCTGCCTTTTAGTTAATTTGGCTAAGGGTTTGTCTGTCTTGTTGATTTTCTCAAAGAACCAGATCTTGGTTTCATTGAGTCTTTGAATTGTTTTATTTGTTTCTAACTTATTGATTTCAGCTCTGAGATTGATGATTTCCAATTGTCTACTCCTCTTGGGTGTGTCCGCTTCTTTTTTTTCTCCTAGGGTATTTAGGTATGCTGTTATGTTGCTTGTATAAGATGTCCTGAATTTCTTTCTGAAGGTACTTAGTGCTATGAACTTTCCTCTTAGCACAGCTTTCACTGTGTCCCATAAGTTTGGGTAAATTGTGCCTTCATTTTCATTGAATTTTAGGAAGTCTATAATTTCTTTTTTTTTTCCTGACCCATCTGTCATTGAGTAGAGAGTTATTTAGTTTCCATGTGTGTGTGGGCTTTTTGTTATTTCGTTGTTGTTGAGGTCTAGTTTTAGGCCATGGTGGTCTGATGGGATAGAAGGGATTATTTCAATCTTCTTGTATATGTTGATGCTTGCTTTGTGCCCAACTATATAGTCAATGTTGGAGAAGGTTCCATGAGGTGCTGAAGGTATACTCTTTTGAGTTTGGGTGAAAAGTTCTGTAGACATTTGTTAGGTCTATTTGGTTTAGGACCACTGTAAGTGTCATTGTTTACCTATTTACTTTCTGTCTAGATGATCTGTCCCTTGGTGAGATTAGGGTGTTGAAGCATCTCTTAATAATGTTTTGTTTACAAATGCAGGTGCTCTTGTATTTGGGGCATAGGTGTTCAGGATTTTTCTGGTGGATTTTTCCTTTGATGAGAATGAAGTGTCTCTCTTCATCTTTTTTGATTAATTTAGGTTGGAAGTCTATTTTACTAGATATTAGGATGGCTACTCCAGCTTGTTTTCTGGGTCTGTTTGTTGAAAAAACCTTTTGCCAGTCCTTTACTATGAGGTAGTATTTATTTTTGTTGCAGAGATGTGTTTCTTGGATGCAGCAGAATGTTGGATACTGTTTCCACACCCAATCTGTTAGTCTGTGTCTTTTCATTGGAGAGTTGAGTCCGTTGATGTTGACAGATTATAGTGACCAATGAATGTTAGTTCCTTTTATTGTGGAGTTGGTGCTGATAGTGTGTTTCTGTGCTTGTTTTCTTTAAATTTTTGTTGTGAAGTTATCTTTATCCTGTGTTTTCTTGGTGTAGTTGATTTTGTTAGACTGGAGTTTTCCTTCTAGTATCTTCTGTGGGGCTGGTTTGCTGTGTAAATATTGTTTAAGTTTTGTTTTGTCATGGAATGTTTTGTTTTCTCCATCTATGTTGATTGCAAGCTTTGCTGGGTATAGTAGTCTGGGTTGGCATTTGTGGTCTCTTAGAGTCTGTGTGATATCTGCCCAGGCCCTTCTGGCTTTCAGTTTCTGTTGTGAAGTCTGGGGTGATTTTGATAGATCTACCTTTATATGTTACTTGGCCTTTTCCCCCTGCTGCTTTTAATATTTTTTCTTTGTTCTGTAGATTTAGTGTTTTGACTATGATGTGACATGAGGAGTTTATTTTCTGGTCTAGTCTATTTAGTGTTCTGTAAGCCTCTTGTATGTTTAAGGACATCTCTTTCTTTAAGTTGGGAAAATTTTCTTCTATGATTTTCTTGAAACTATTTTCTGGACCTTGGAGCCTGGAATCTTCTTTTTCATCTATTCCTCTTATTCTTAGGTTTTATCTTTTCATGCTGTCCTTGATTTCCTGGATGTTTTGTGTTAGGACCTTTTTCTGATTTTACGTCTTTTTTGAGAGTTATATTGATTTCTTCAATTGTGTCTTCAGTGCCCCAGATTCTCTCCTCCATATCTTGGATTCTGTTGGTGATGCTCACTTCTGTGGTCTCTGATCTCTTTGCTCGGTTTTCCATCTCCAAGAGTTTCTCTGTGTGTGTGTTTCTTTATTGGTTCTAATTCCATTTTCATGTCTTACACCATTTCCTTCATTTGTTTGTATTTGGATTCCTGTATGTCCATGATGGCCTCTATTTTTTTGTTTGTTTTCTCTCTATATGCCTCTATATGTGCTCCCCAATGGATGCAGTACTCTCACCTCTGGTTTTCCTGGGGAGAGCAGTCCCTGTGCCTTTCCCAGGCAGCACAGTGGAAGCTGGCCCTGATGGCTGGAATGTGAATGAGCCAGCCCTGAGGGCATGCGTATGGGAGAACTGATCTTACCACTTGTCTGCTGGGGGGTATGGCATAGGTAGAGAGATGATGTGCCACTACCACCCCTCACCACCTCCAGGAGTCTTCATGAACTCAGGCAAACTAGCCCTGCCCCTCACCCCTCACCAGCTACAGCATTTGGAAAACCAAACTCTGCACCTCACCTGTACAGCAACACAGAACTAACCCTGGCAGCAGAGGCACAGGTGAACCAGCTCTGAGGATGAGAGCGTGGGGGAGCTGGCCCTGCCATTCCTCTGCCTCAAGGTGGTGTGGGTGCAGAGGTGATGCCTTCCACCCTTTTCCCCTCACCACCTGCAGCAGTCAGGAGAACTGGTCCTGAGGTTGTGAGAGCAGGAGAGCAGACCCTGCACCTCGCTTGGGCAGCAAAGTTGGGCTGGCTCTGCTCAAGAGGCATGGATAAGCCAGCCCCAAGGGCGAGAGCATGGGAGAGCTAGCCCCGAAATTCCTCTCCCATGAGGTGGCATGGGTTCTAGGATGATGCCCTCCCCTCACCCCCTGTGGCAGTTGGGAGAGTTGGTCCTGGGGTCATGAGAGCTGGTGAGCTGGTGAGCTATCCCTGTTACTCTCTGGCTGCAGCATAGGAGAGCTGACCCTGGCTGAGGGAGCACATGTAAGCTTCTAGATATTATAATTCAGTAAGTCTGAGAATCTTTATTTAGAGCAATCCCCCTCATGAGTAGATACATTTGAAATCCTCTCATTAAATGCATGATGTTCTCAAAACCATTTGTCACTGAAGACAGTAGCAGGATTCACACAATTTTCTACAATGTACCTCATTGCAAACTCCAGGCATCTTTCAAAGCAGAAGATAACACACACACACACACACACACACACACACACACACACACACACACACCAAAGCATTCAGGGTAGCAGTTTGATTTTTGATATAGTATCTCAGCTAAAACTAGGTAGATTTAAATGCTCAGAGCAGCACTTGATAAGCATTACATCTTACCTTTCAACTCTCATATGATATTTCATGCTGCTAATTAAAGGCAGGTGAGCAAGAACTTAGACCAGGTTGAGAGTAAAAATATTGTAGAGATTCCTACCAGAAGAGTTGACCCCCTGCCTTCAAGAGAAGGTGAGCAAAAGGAATGTCTTTGAGCCAATATTTTACTAGATGGCATAGAATAAAATAAGCACTTGAAGCCTTACACATTAGTTTTCAATTATAATGAGTCTAAAATGCAGTTTATCATAGTAAATACTAGTTGCAGTTAGTGAGTTCAGAAGGGAGCAAGGTGCTCAACATTTCCATATGGTTTAGTTAGCAACTTTTACTATATGTTCATTTTCCTTTTGTTAACGAAATAACTATGCCCATTTTCTCTCACTTGCTTTGTTCAATTGAATTAATGGATCACTATTATAATACTTGAGCACTCAAAGCCATCTTGACAATAGTCAAGTATTTTGGGAAATATTTATGTAGCAGTATTGATTATACTTCCATTCAACTGAAGGTAGAGAAAAAATACTATAATTGAGCCAAGAAAATGGGCCGGAGACCTGGAGAAATTTTTATTGCAATGATTCCCCATCATCACCAAGACTTGTATTGGTCTTCATAGAAGAAGGTCATATCTTTATGAAAATAACTGGAATTATTTGAAATTTTTCAAAGGTCACTCTATTATTCTTGTAGGCAATATTTGAAAAGAAATGCATAAAATACATGTATAGCCAATTCCCTGTTAAAAGAAAAACTAGTGGCCTTTCAGATTGAAAATACCATCTGGATCATTTTAAGCTTATAAGGCACCAAATACAGGACTAAAATGCCTAATGTCTAAAATACATAAACACAAAAAGTCTTACAAGAGATTTCAAATCTTTTTTTTAAAAAATAACCTCAATAAGACTAATCGACATTTGTAATTTCCTATATTGAACCTGTGTTGTCTTATATCACAGTGTCACATTATCTCCTAGAAGGGATACTCAATTACCTGGTAAAGCTCCCCAAGGTCCTCCAAGAAGCTCTGTAAGCATCCAGTCTATCCTTCACCTGTCACCACAGACATTTCAGTTCCACTGCATATGATTCCAGAGGGAGCAAGTGTACCTTAGGACCTTAAGAGTTACACGAAGTAGAAAAATGAAGCTGGGCAGAGATCAATAATGCTTTAATTAATGAGTACAAACTATGTTAAATAATTGTGGCATTTCCGGTTTCTGGAAGAACATTGAATAGTATAGGAAACAATACCCTTACCAAAGTCGAAATAAGAGAGGGATTTACTCATTGGATCAATTATTTTTTTCATTACTGGAGATGGAACCTAGGACATTCATTGGTGACAACTGCTCTAAGACAAAGGTACAGCTTTGGCAAGTCATTGAATTTTAAAATTGATGGAGAAAGAAAAATGATTGAAATGATTTAAAATTGATGGAGAAAGAAAAAAATGTAGTTCAAAAAAAAACATTTCTAATTCTTTCTTCAGAGACTGGAAATTTTTTTCATACAAGTCTTTGACTTGCTTGGTTAGGTTCACACCAAGGTACTTTATGTCCTTTGTGGCTATTGTGAAGGGTGTTGTTTCCCTAATTTCTTTCTTGGCCCTTTTGTCCTTTGTATACAGGAAGGCAGAAGAAGACAATGCAGCCACTCCTGATGAGACCTAATTGACTAGGATCAGAAGGAAGGAAAAGAAGTCCTCCCCTATTAGTGGACTTGGGGAGGGGCATGCATGCAGAGGATGGAGAGAGGGAGGGATTGGGAAGGGAGGAGGGAGGGAACCACTGGAAGGGGGGGGAGACAAAGTGAATAAAGTGTAATTAATAAAGAAAAAATTAAAAAAAAGAAAAAAAACATTTCAATTACTGTAGAACCCACTTGGACACTGAACTGCCATGGGCTACATCTGTGCAGGGGTTCTAGGTTATCTCCATGCATGGTCCTTGGTTGAGGTATCAGTCTCAGGAAAGACCCCTGTGCTCAGATTTTTTTGGTTCTGTTGCTCTCCTTGTGAAGTTCCTGTTCTCTCCAGATGTTACTATTTCCCACTTCTTTCATAAGATGCCCTGCACTCTGCCCAAAGGTTGGCTGTATGTCTCAGCATCTGCTTAATGGGAACAGGGACTGTCTCTGACATGAACTGATTGGCCTGCTCTTTAATTACCTCCCCCTGAGGGGGAATCAGCCTTACCAGGCCACAGAAGAAGACAATGCACCCACTCCTGATGAGACCTAATTGACTAGGATCAGAAGGAAGGAAAAGAAGACCTCCCCTATCAGTGAACTTGGGGAGGGGCATGCATGAAGAAGGGGGAGGAAGGGAGGGATTGGGAGCGGAGAAGGGAGGGAGCTACAGGGGGGATAAAATGTAATGAATAAAAAATTTAAAAAAGAATAAAAAAACATTTCAAAAAATATGATCTCTTTATTTTAATCAATTGCAGTCAGTCAGTTACATAGATTCAATAGTCTTTGATGTTAGGCATTTTGAGAAATTATAAAAAACAGTAAACTTAACCAAAAAATCAGTGTCACTTGTTTCATTTTAGTGACTTAGATTTCAAATCAAGGGGAAGATTAGACACCTATGCAAACAACGGAGCCTACCGACTAAATTTACTAGGACTCTTAGCCATGTGCTCTCTTTTCTTTCCTTATTTTTGTATTATTATTATTATTATTTATTCACTTTGTATCCACTTGTTGTCCGCTCCCTCATCTCCTCCCGGTCCCACCCTCTCTCTCTCTTCCTCTCCAATACCTCTTTCCTAGTTCACTGATAGGGGAAGTCCTCCTCCCCTACTGTCTGACCCTAACCTATCAGGTCCCATCAGGTCTGCCTGGATCCTCTTTCTCTGTGGGCTGGCGAGGTCACCCCACCAGGAAGAAGTGATCAAGGAGCAGGAAATCAAGTTCGTGTCAAAGACTGTCTCTGACCAACATGGAACCAACATGGAGATTGAGCTGTCTATGGGCTACATTTGAGCCAGGGGTCTAGGTCCTCTCTGTGTATGGTCTTTGGTTGATGTATCAGTCTCTGCAGTACACCCTGGGCCCTGCTCTTTTTAAGCACTGTCAAAAGCAAAGGGCTCTTTATTCAAGTGGTCATCCCTTAAAACATACATACAAGTCACATGATATAGACTGAGTAACTTATACTTCCGTATTTGGGAATACATATGTATATACATATACATATAAGTATGTAACATACATATAAGTATGATTACATATAAGTATGTAATCAATGGAAAAAGAGACCTCAAATTTAAAAGAGAGCTAGAAGAGACATATGGGAGGGCTTGCAGGAAAAAAAAAATGGAAGGGGAAATGATGTTATCATTATTATAATCTCAAATAATAAAAAAGAAAATATGAGAAAGAAACAAGATTGTTAAATTGAAGCTAAAAACAACGAAGAGCTTTCCTTTTCACTTCTATTTATTCATTTAAACAATGTGTTTTGATACCTCCTCTCAAAAATGAACTAAGCTAGAACTACTGACTGATAATCAGACAGTAGGATAGATACTTGGTCACCTCTGGTTCATGCCTGTATGTTAATCTAGCAGAAAAGTCAAGTATGTAAGTATAACATGACTTCGATCTCGTGTGTAAGACACAGTAGCAATTACATGGATAAATAGCCACATGGTACTTACGTGCCAAATAGGACTTTTCAAACTTCAATTCATTTTCTAACCATTTTGGGCCTTTTAATATATATGTGAAATGTAGAGCCCAATTCTGATATAATTGGACTAGAATGGGAAAATAGGGTGTTTTTTTTTTTATTTTTTTTCTTTTTGAATTTTGAATATAGTAGTATTTATCCAGCATTGTGGCATGGTCTATTGAGGTAGCTCATGTCTGGCCAGGCAAGACTGACAGCCTGAGTTTGGTTCCCAACACACACACATGAAGGTATACAGAGGGAACAAGCTTCAAAATGCATTCTTCTCTCCTCTATATATGTGCTATGGCATGTGAGCCCCCACACACACACATCATACACACACGTACACACAAAGCAGAAAAGCCAAAAAAAAAAAAAAAAGCCTTGAAATGATGAGTGGGAACGGGCGGTTATTATGTTTGCATTGAGGTGGCTCCTGAGGAAAGGGACAGGATCCACCTGAGGACACCTGTCCCTGGAATTTATGGTAATGTTGTACACGTGAACACAATCCAGGAACCCCCACACAGGACCAAATAAAACCGTGAGGTTTCTGAATACTGATCCATGGACTTTCATTTTGAAATTCTTCCGAATGCCACATTTCAAGGGCTAGTTCAAGTCTCCGAGGGATGGCTTTGAAGCCCGTGTGAACTGCAAGGTGTTTCCAGGGCTGCATTTAAAATCACACTGCACAGTGTGCCACATCACGGAATCAGCCCAAATTCCTATCGGTGGAGGAACGGAAAAACAAAACGTGATGTATGGACAATATGGAGTACTGTTCAGCTATGGAAAAAAAAAAAAACAAAGGCATGCATTTTCCCTCACCTATGCAACCTCTGTATGTAATGATGCATATGACAACATTTAATACAGAAAAAGAGCAAGGAGGGCCACGTGGGAGGAAAGAAACATGAGGAAGAGATGATGTGATTATATTATTTATCTCAAAAATAAAAGAAAGAATAAAGAAGAACAAAAATAAATCCAACAGGAGGGAGGCTGTAGGGGAAGGCAGGGTGATCAGAGGAGGAGAGACCTAAGCAGCGAGGTAACATGACGAAAAAAGTATATTACATACATGTGTGAATATGACGTAATGCCATCCACTAATTTGTATAGTTAGTATCCTCTAATAGAAAAATGAGACAAAAGGAGAAAATTACTGAAATTCCGGGCCTGACCAAGACCAGGGGCCCGGCCAGATGGAGAAGACTATTTCATAGGTCTGGTGTCTGGGGCTCTTGCTCAGTTTCATTCAGCAATATGTTTAAAAGAGCAAACTAACAGATGAACTAAGTGTACAGAGGTCTTTATTTAAAAGTTATCCAAAGCTAGACAGTACCACATATCTATAATTGTGACACAAATATTGTGGGTGTCACCAATCGCTGTCTGTTTGGATTGAAGGCCCACACCACAAGACGGAACCCATACCTGTTCTGCCAGTCCTGTTCTGCTAAAGTTATGTAGCAATAACCTGTCTCGTAATAACATTCTGCCATATCCATACATGGTTGTCTTATTCAGCCACCATCAGAGACGCTTCCTCCAGTAGCAGACGGGTCCGTAATACGGAGATTCACAACTGGGAAATGTGCGGATACTGTGTGGTACTGTCTTAAATGTTCCGCCTTCACCAAATTGCTCCCCTAAGGGCTCTGGGAACGCCGTGGAAGAGCAAGCAGAGACATTACAAGAACAAGAGAGGATGAACGACACCAAAGAAACAGCGTCTTCCAGACACAGCAGGACTGACGCATATAAGAACCCACAGAGACTGTGTCCTTGCACAGGGCTTGCACAGGTACAGGCAAGATGGAGTCCCAGCGCTAAGAGGGTAATTGGACATGACCTCCTACCCGTAACCAAGAAATTATCTCCAGCTGGCATCTGCTTCCAAAGGACAATTTACATTTTTCCAGTGTAGTCTCCCTGGGTATGTTAACCATGTTAACCAAGGGCATGCCCATGTTCAGGAGTAGCTGGCCAACACAGAGAACTTAATGGTGTTTTTATAGACTCTAACATAATGCTACTTTGGGGGGCATTTTTTTTAATGCTTCTTATCAGGCATTTGCTTGCTATACTATGGTTTCGAAGTCTGGCTTTTATGGGTTTTTGTGTGAGTACGTGCATGTATGTATGTATGGGTTACTTGTGGCTTCTTGTGTTTTGTTTTGTTTTGTTTTGTTTTAATTTCTGGTTTATTTGGGTCCTGTTTCGTTTACCTGCTTTTTTAAAAATTTTTTCTAGAAACATAAAAAAGGGGCATGGAGTTGGGTGGGTGGAAAGGTGGGGAGTCTCTGGAGGGAACCAGGGGGAAAGGAATCTGATCAGGATATATTGTGTGAATTTTTTTCACTAAAAATATTTTAAAAACAAAGTGATGCTATATAAATCCCATGTAATTCTATTTGGTGATTAAAAAATAAAATCTTTTGAGACAAAATGGAGAAATCCTACAGATATTATGTAAAATAAAATAGATCAGTCATCACACATTATATTATTTCACTAATATGCACAATATAAAAAACAATAAAAATTTAAAAAGCAAATAAATTGGTGGCTTGTGAAGGTTGGAGGTCTAAGGTGAGAAAACTGGCCATCCTCTTTGCAAAGGACACATAATGAAAGATGGATAGGAAGAGGAAATTTACTCTGCAGTGTGAGGAGAGCAGGAATGATGACACATTGTATTCTTGAAGAACACTGGAGTAGACGTTACATGTTCTCACCGCAAAAATGACATCGGTGGGAGGTGACTCGGCATTAACCAGCTTAGTTTAATTATTCCACGGTGTATCATGTTGCACATTGCAAAACTATGCCATTTACATCTATTTAAAAGAATTTGGAAATAAATGTTTAGAGGTAGTATTTATAGATAACAAAAAAAAAGTTGTTAAAAGAGATTTGTAAACTATAAATTTCGGTCAAAGAACAGACATTGTAGAGGTACTTTGTTTTCCCTTTATGGTTTTTAGAATTACAAACTAGATAACTATGTAACTCCATCATTGATATTGGCTCCCATGAGGTGTTTCTATTTTTCCTACCTATTTTTAGAATTCTCCCTCATAAAATCACTTATACACTGCATGCTTAACAATGAAGCAGGACCATTTTCTAATGAGATATTGGAAAGTAAGAAGTTCAACAGTCAAGTAAGTATAAGCAGAAAAATATCCAGGTAACTCAGGACATGTGCATGTATTCTACTAAATGAATGGAAATGGTGTTTATTATATTTACAAAAAAAATCCAGTTTTAAAAACAATATTTGGTCAATGAGAGTAATGAGCAAGACACAGAGCATTAAAAGCAAAGCAAAACAAAACAAAAAACCAAAGGGTCTCTTTTGATCTGGCAGCTACAAAATAATGCAGTCTGGTTTCCCCCACAATATAGTAAGGCCACTGGGGCTCTCTGTAGAGATTTAATTTCAGTCTTACACAAGTATAGAGAATACCATTGGTGATGGCATCTTCTGGAACAAAGAACAGCAACTGATACTCCTCTGAGCAGGAGGCAATGTGAATATGACAGCACAGCTCCCTGCAGAGACGGCAAAAGTGTTTTCTCAAGCTGTTGCTGAAATCCATTTTGTCCAATTTTCACAAAGAACATGATGGTTTTGTTTCCCTGACAACACTCTTGAATGTGCCTGGCCTTCATCCTTTTTTCTCTGGTCTATGCCCAAGCAACCACCCAACCCCACAAATTAATCTTTGCATCTAATAAGCAGACACAAAGAAAGATGAACAGATGCTCCTCTGATTATCAGGCATGTTTTATTTAAGACTACAAAGGTAATAACAGCTATCTAAAACTCAATTTTTAGAGTTTCCAGCCCTTTAGGATAGGAAATATATGACTACCCCTTTCGACAAGAGCAGAGAATAAGTATTTTGTAAATATAGGGATTTTGTTTCCGTTGTTTTCAAGAATGTTGAATCCCATACATATACAGTATATGTGTTCAAAAATATACATAAGAAATTGACTGCGAGCCAAACATATGGACTCAGAAGTTGTCTGAGAATAGTAGAGTAGTTCTAGAAAACTACTATATTGTCTTTTAAAAAACTGGTAAAGAATACACAACTGGATGGCATGTTTACTCTACATTATGATGGGTATTTCCATGTCATTCTTTCATTGTTTATAGACTTCAAGGACTCAGGATTAATAACGGAAGAAGATTAGCTAATCACAACCACATTGTACATTCCACCTTTGAAAGAAATTTGTTGCAATTAGATAGAACACTTGTCCTTGTTGTCCAATTAGCAGTTTGCATCAGAGAAACTTTCCCTGAGCATTAATCAGTTCAAGATCACAGTTTTAATTGTACCAGTAACCCTGCTTTTAAATAAATACATTAACAAAGTCATGAGTAAGTGTCCCATATATCCAATTGGCTAGAAGAAAACCCTTAATGTATGCACGCTGCCCTTCATGTGCTCTCAAAGGCAAATGAAGGAGCTAGAATAATTATATCATGATTATATGTTTGAATTTGTCTGTCTTTTATGGAAATGTAGAAAAATTCCCTTAGAAATAACCCAGATATTTGGATATTTTGATCCTTTACAAAGTATACGGCAAAACACAGAAACTGGCAAGCATTGCAAAGCATAAAACAAGGACATTTATTATTAAGAAATTATAAATAGCATTATCATATATAAATGCATCACGTACCAGCTAGTAACTGTACGAACTTCTTTAGGTCTGTGTTGTTTATAAGAGATTTAAAAAATACATCATAAAATTATTGATGACTGTTTATTTTTGGCCCATGAATCATATCCTGAATATATTATACAACTGTGAATCAGCTGGGGACTTTAAGACTTATTCATAATTCCATTTCCTTTTTAAAAATGAGCTGCCATTTCTGCTTTGAGGCTGCCTTTGAGTTTGGCCTATCTCTTGAGATTAACACCAGGCACATCTGTTGATGTCCCCAAACATGATGACAGCAACAATAGTAGGCTTATAAAATGAAAGCTAGAGAGGGAATCTTTTCAAAACACAGCAGGGAAAATAGCCTGAAATGAGATAACCAGCAGATGCTCCAGAGGGTGGAAGTCATCTGCAAGCAGTTAGTGGCACAGAGAATGCTGAAGGAGTTTTCCCCTTGCCAGATGCCTGAAATACAGACAGATGAGCAATTCCTCTGAACTTCAGCAACAGCGCCAGCTGAAAAAGCAGACCCTCCGCCAAGGGTCACTTGTTGAAACTGTTGACTGTAAATCAGAGTTCTCCTTCTGGACTGACGGTACCCAGAAAATACATTCAAAATGTTTATCTGTTCACCTTACTTTTGACACAAAGACCATCATCTGGAGTCACTGAAGTCTAGGAGACTGGGCAGAAATTGTTTACACGTTTTAAAGAAAGGTACCGTTTTTAGAAAGTCACATAACAGTGTCTCTTACCTTTCCCTCATAAGTGAGGAGTAGTCCCAATTTACAAAGAAAACCCACATTGCAAATGCATTAGTACACAGTTTGGGATATGTAGGCCTAGCAACATTCAAAGTCTTTTACGCCTTTTCCTCTCTAAAATAATTATTGATGCATCACCCTGTATCTTCTAACTGGTTTTCGTCTGTGTCAAACGTGCTACCTGGTATCATTTTCCTCCTATATTTTAGATACTGAGTCCCTGAAACAGTAAAAATAATAATGAATAGAAGAACAGCCTGTAGTGACTATGTATGCCTTACGTTTGCCATCACATAAACATCAATTTTGCTTTCTTCAGTGGCGCACCAAGCAAAGATGGATCTGAGCATTGCAGAAAGGTCTTTACATTTTTCAGCTCTGTATCTTCTGGCTCTGCATCATCCCTCTCTGCATATCCCAGCTCTATATCTTACGCTCTCCCCACTTCTGTGTGTACCTTACCAGCCAACCATCCTACTTTATCCCCAGACACATACCTTCTCTTGTTTGTATCAGCTGAGAGGATGGAGTGGGGCCCTCACTGGGGTATCAGACTATACTCTGGATGAGAGATTTCCACAGGAATAGTATAATCCAAGAAGCCCCGAGTCCCGTTAGAAATGCAGGTTTTACAGTTCACCTTATGAACTGGATACTCTGGCTTTAGGGTCCATTGATCTATGTTTTACTAATGTGAAGATCATTGATTGTATTGCTCCACATTTTGAGAAATACTAGTCTAGATGACAGTGCCAACATTTTCTTTAGAAAATCTGCACACCATCTCTTCTCAGAAGCTTCTATGAAATAGTCACAGAGAATTTCCCAGTTGTGAGAGCCTGAGCATTTTCATATGTAATGTTAGCATCTTTACAGTAGCCTCAATACATAAAAAGGATCCACATAACAGAGGATAACAATGCAACCAGCCCTGGTGATACCTGATAGGCTGGGGTCAAACAGAAGGGGAGGAGGTCCTCCCCTATCAGTAGACTAGGGGACGGGCAGAGCAGGGAAGAAGGAGGGAGGGTTAGATTTGGAGGAGATGAGGGAGAGGGCCACAGAAAGGATACAAACTGAATAAATTGTAATAAATGATAATAATAAAAAAAATTTCAACTTAGTGTCAACTTTTTGGAATAAATTAGTGAATTAATTTCGTAAATAAATCACCCTGGCTCAGAAACACACCAAGTAAGTGGCCAACTCAATGATTCTTAAAAATTATAGTCCTTTTGATTTTTCTACAAAGCGGTTGTTCTCAACCTGTGAGTCATGACCCTTCTAGGGGTCACATATCAGATGTCCTGCATATCAGATATTTGTGTATTATAATTCACAACAGTAGAAAAATATAGTTAAAAAATAGGAATGAAAAAAACTTTATGGTTGGGGGATCACCACAACATGAGGAACTACATTTAGGAGTCACAGCATTGGGAAGGCTGAGAATCATTGGACTAGAGCAAGGACAAAGCAAGAGAAATGGTGAGTTGTTAAAGTAACAAATTGTCTGTTTGTTTTGGAAATAAGAACAAGATTTATTTTTTCTTTTAAGACTTCACCATGAAGTATGTTGGGACATGTATTTAAAATGAGTGTGACATTTTTCCCCTTCTATTTTGTGAGAGTTTTTGTGAAAGTTGAAAAGATAATATTGTAATTTTTGTATAGCTGAGGATGCTAGCTGAGTTTTGGAGCTAAAAGTTCAAACATGAGTTCGGCCAGTCTTACAGGTTAGAAACAAAGTCTTGAGTTGTTTTTCTCAGTATCAAAAACATCAGGAAATGCTGAAGTTTGCTTAGCAGGAAGCAGCCAGTGGAACAAAAGAATTCCCAGCCTTTCATGATGTCTGAAATGTACAATATAATGCTCTAATAATTAAATGATGTCTTTAATTATTAAATGTATACTTCAGTGCCTACTGTTTGCAGATATTGAAAGCTATAAAAAATTATGGAAGAAAAAAAAACCCATTCGATACAAGAATAATTTTGAACTCCACTGTGTAGGACAAAGCAATGGGTAAATACGGACAACAGTGCATAAAAGGAGTCAGTTTGCTGCAAGTCAGAGCATCAAGCCTCATTGCTCTGCATTTGGTTCTTGTCTCTCCCAGCTCATTGCTCTGAAAATGGAAAAGAGTGAGTGATCTCACAGCTAACCACATTAAGTATGCTGCTCAGATCTGTTATCTGTAAGTCTGGGAGACATTAATAAAACACAGACAAATAAAATAGACATCAAGAACACAGAGACTGCCTCATTGCTCAACTATTTTTGACAAAACAGTTTATGTCAAACTGTGAACTCAGATATACAGAGCTTGTTGCAGTCTGAATCCTCACAGGAAGAGGAAGAATTCACTAAGCATAATCTCCATACTTTTCTCCTCTTAAGGAAAATTGGGTATTCAGAGAAATTCTGTCTCTAAATAAAAACTGGAAGAATTTGACATTTTTGTTTTGTAATGTTTATTTCTTTATTTCTCCAAACAGATCCTAAATTCTGAGCACTTACACGTAAGAAATATGTATGGACATAAACCTACACAAACAGGTTTAATATAAACTATTTGACTGAATTTTGGGAATGAAATTCCTTTCATGAACTGAATGATACTCAGCAGGTCACTGCATTTCTTAACAATATTCCATAGCATTTCTAGCACACAACATTATGTTCTGAACTTAGAGCTACGTGAACAAATTCACACCCAAAGCAAAACCACCAAAGTGCCTGGCCAGCTTCCAGTTGTACTTTCCACATTCTTTTGCAGGAACGAAGAACAATTTGTGGTTGAAAATGAAAATGCCTTTTCCCAGCTATGACCAACCCTTTGACCTGACAGAAAATGGCATGAAGCCTGTGACTTCCAGGCCTCAGCGTTTTCTGCTTCACAACTTCTGCTCCACAGGACACCCTTTGGAAGTTTCAGTGCATCTCAAGGCCTGGCCTGCACTTTTCAGGTTCCCCTTATTGTTTCTCCTGTACATGTTGTATTCCCTATTCCTGAAGTAGAGTTGGTTCTCATTGTTTCAAAGGATCCCTTGAGAGCAAAATGAGGCCACTTCTGGATGCATAAAGCAATCAGAACTGTATAACAAAGTGTTTACAGGGCCAGATACAGCACAAAATAATTCTTTTTTTTAAGTTTTTTAAAATTATTATCATTTAATTACAATTTATTCAATTTGTATCCTGGCTGTGCTCCCCTCCCTCTTCTCCTCCCAATTCCACCCTCCCTCCCACTTATCACCCTATATCCCTCCCCTAGTCCACTGAGAGGGTAGGACCCCTCCCCCTCTACCTGACACTAGCTATCAGCGCTGTTGGTCTCCTTTTGGACCTCCTATCCCCTCCAGGTCTTTCTATCTCCCCCTTCTTTCATGAAGTTCCCTGTACTCTGCCCAAAGTTTGGCTGTGAGTCTCAGCCTCTGTAGAATCTTTCAGAGGCCGTCTGTGGTAGGCTCCTGTCCTGTTTCCTGTCTTCTCCTAACATACAAAATAAATGGATTTAATTCAAGTCATGACCAAGAGCTCTTTTCAGTGTCAAGTTCATTAATTCTCCTTTTATATATTTAGCTTTATTGGCACAAAACAGAGTACTAGCCAGGGGAAAAGTCACTATTGATTAAAGTAAAATTAATTAACAAATTATATAATTTGACTAATTCTATATTAGTTAAGAGCAAGATAGATGCTACATAAAATATATTTAATTAAACTTTGAAAATATATATTCAAACCTTGCTATTGATTTCTTGAACAGTTTCAACTGAGTATTATATAAGCAACTACATAGAAAAAAACAATAATGAATAAAATATTCTATGTAGGACTTTTTTTTCTTTTAACATACAAGTGTAGAAATGTATGAGATGGGATAAACTTGTGTGAAAATGTTGTACTTATGAAATTAGATTCATAAAGTAATAACATTTTAGTCTCAAAAATAACATATGCAGCTAAGCATATATATGTAAAATATATATGTAAAAAATGTAAAATATATATGTAAAATAGGTCTATAATATGTAAGAGTCAGGCTCAAAATTTTGGGAAACCACTAAATTCAAGTCATTAAAAACTATATACTTTAAAAACAAGAAAATCAGCCATATTGCATAAAACTCAGACTATCTTCTTTTAACTTTCTGGAAGAAAATAACAAACTTGTCTTTCCTATCACTCCCTTTGTCTAAATTTCCTGTCTCTGCTGGTCATCTTCTCCTGGGGCTTCAGTGTTCTTCTCTAGGCAGGAGATTTTGAGGGTTTTCCTGGCTATTTTCATAATTTGTTTGGTATACACATTTATATAAAGGAATAGCATGTTTCAGAGAAAGTACTATTAGATTTTCTCCTACCTGCTCCTAATTAATTATTGCCATACACTGTCATTAGACATGAAAGGACAAATGAGGTACTAGTGATCCAAACATCATACATCCTTCACAGTATGCAATGGTAAAGGATGCAATCACTAGGAGAAAAGGCATTAGAATACTTCAAATATGCTCACAGTTACAACTAAACGCAACTTTTTGAAAGAAGGAAGAACACATGTGACTACTCTACTCTCACCTGTGTTGTCAAATACAGCTTTTCGGGGTAAAATAGCGACAGTGTACAACACAGTAGAAGCAAGGAAAAACTTACAGGGAAATAATGGCTGAGTTTACTTACGCCTGGCTTTGTAGAAAGCTTTTCATAATAGTACCCACTGAAGTAAGACCAGCCCTAAACACAGTATGGAAAAAAAAAAGTTGTACATCAAACATTTTTTTCTTTTTGAATTTCTAAATTTCACAGAATCCTAAAAATAGGAGGCTGGAAAAAATATTAAAAATCAACACATACAAGTGTGTAATAATGACTAATGAAAATGGAAGTTATATTTTGGATATATTTTCAGGAGTGGAATAGCTGGATCTTGACGTAGTGCTATTCCCAATTTTCTGAGAAAGCACCAGGTGATTTCCAAAATGGTTGTACAAGTTTTCACTCCCAACAGCAATGGTAAAAGTTCCCCCTTTCTCTACATCCTCTCCAGCATGTGTTGTCACTTGAATTTTTGATCTTAGTCATTCTGATGGGTGTAAGACGGATTTCCCCGGTAACTAAGGACATTGAACATTTCTTTAAGTGTTTTTCCACCATTCTATATTCCTTTGTTGAGAATTCTCTATTTAGCTCTATACCCCATTTTTAATTGGATTATTTAGTTTGTTGGTGTTTAATTTCTTATTCTGGACGATACAACAAGGACATTTGATGAAGTATGTTCATAGCAGCTTTATTCATAACAGCCAGAATCTGGCAACAACCTAGATGTTCCTCAACCAAAAAATGGATACAGAAATTGTGGTACATTTACACAATGGAATACTACTCAGCTATTTAAAAAAAGGAAATCATAAAATTTGCAGGCAAATGGATGGAACTAGAAAAGATCATCCTGAGTGAGGTAACCCAGAAGCAGAAAGATATACATGGTATATACTCACTTATAAGCAAATATTAGCCACATAATATAAGATAAAATCTACAGACCTAACGAAATAACAAGGAGGACCCTAGGGAAGATGCTTAATTCTCATTCAGAAGGGCAAACACGATTGACACCAGAACCAGTATTAGAAAGGGAACAGGATGGGAGCCTACCACAGATGTCCTCTAAAAGACTCCACCCAGCAGGGGATCAAACCAGATTCAGAGACTCACTTTGGGAAGAGCACAAGGAGTCTTATGGAAGAAAGGAGAGATAGAAAGACTCAAAGGGGATAGGAGCTCCACAAGGAAACCAACAAAGCTAAAAAAAAGCTTGATCCAAGGGGCACTACAGAGATTGATGCATCAACCAAGGACCATGCATAGAGAGGACCTAGACTCCCACTCCCCTGCTCAGATGTAGCCCATAGTTAGCTCAGTCTCCAGTGGGTTCCCTAGTAAGGAGAATAGGAGCAGTCTCTGATATGAACTTTATTGCCTTCTCTTTGATCACTTCCCCCCAGTGGGGTGACCTAGCCAGTCCACAGAAAAGAGGATCCAGGCAGTCCTGATGAGACCTGATAGGCTATGGTCAGATAGTAGGGAAGGAAGACTTTCCCTATCAGTGGACTACATGAGAGGAATAGGGAGAGAAGACAGAGGGAGGGTGGGACCAGGAAGAAATGAGGAAGGGGGCTATAATTGGGATACAGTGTGACTAAATTGTAAAAACATAAAATAAAATAAAAAGCTATGAATTTGAAACATTAAAAAAAAGAAAATCGAGATTATAAATTTGAAGAAAAGCGAGGAGGAGTATATAAGAGGGTTTGAAGGGCAGGAAGAAAGGGGAAAATATTGTAATTATACTATTATTGCAAAAAAGTTTTAAAAAATATTGATCTAGAGTCAGTGAGGTAATCCAACCTATAAAAGGGTTTGTGATGCAGCCTGACTACCTGGGTTTGATTCCAAAACCTAAGTGGTAGAAGAGAAGTGGCTCCTAAGTTGTCCTCTGACCTCCAGGTGCATACCATGGCAGGCACAGGTATCCACATACACAATAAATCAATCAATGAATGTAAAAACCATCATGTAACTCAATTTATGGGAGTCATATCTTCACAAATAAGCTGACATATCCCATATCACATAGTTAAACTATGAGAACTCTTCTTGGGCAAGTCTTCCTTCTTAGAAGCAATACAGGACTCTTGCCAGAGGTATAGTATTGAGGCACCATCTCAACGGGAAACCAGCAACTGCCAGTGTTTCCAATTTCTTTCATAAGCATTCCAACCCTTTCCAGTTAACAAAAATTATAAAGAAGAATTAATATAAATGTATTCTTTGATCAAAATGTTAGATAGCCAGAAGGGTGTAAAAGTGTTGGAGGCCACCGAAGGTAAACACCGCCCTCAAAATCAGTTGACTTAGACCCTACCTTCTACTTCCCTGGTAATTCTGGAAAGGGATGCAGGCCAACTGATCCTCTTTTTTTTTTTATTTCTAATTTAGTATTCATTGGGCATTTTTTTTTTATTTTTTTTAATTTTATTTTTTTCTTATCAGTTACATTTTATTAACTCTGTATCCCAGCGGTGTCCTGATCCCTCATTCCCTCCCAGTCCCTCCCTCCCTCATCTCCACCATGCCCCTTGCCAAGTCCACTGATAGGGGGAACCTCCTCCCCATTCATCCGATCCTGTTTTATCAGGTATCTTCAGGACTGGCTGCAAAGCTCGCCAACTGATCCTCTTAAGGTTAAAGTATTATATGAAAAGGTGTATTTTCAGAATTATGTAGAGTCCTAGTTAAGATAAAACTTTCTCTAAGAATCTGGCTTCTACCTCAAGCCCAGGGTGGAGACATGACATTCTGATCTGCCCCAAAGAGTAGGGCAGCATTTATTATTGTCTTTAAACGAAGTCTGAGAACTCCAAGAGGAAACAGACCTTCCCCAGCATCACGTGACAACCATGAAGGGTCTCCCCATCGTTTCTACTAATTGATCTTCTCTATATTCAGCAATAAAACTTAGGAGTCCAAAGCCAATGAGGATATTGGAATTAAGTGGCCAACCAATATTTAGGCTACTGTCCCAGGTCAACTTGGTTTCAGAGGATGACAGGATACTCCTCAAAGGGCCCTTCAGCTATGATAAGTCATCAGTCCTCTTGCTCGGGAAATCCACAGAGATACAGAGATTGTATATTCACCAGTGTAGATTCTGCAAATAAAATCAGTAGGGATGAAAATGCCCTCAATTCATCCAAGGGAAGACACATGGTCACCAAGACCCCAACTGATCTTAGCAGATGGCACAAAAGTAAATGAAAAACTAAAGAAGCCAGGACGTCTTCCCAAGACCCAAGTAACCTCTAAGGACTGGACCCTCAACTCATTTTGACCACCTAAATGATCTTAAATACCCAGCAGGAAAGTATAGCCAAAGAGTAAAAGAGTTGATAATAATACAGATAATAATACAAACCAAAGGACTGGAGTAGGAATGGCAGAGAGATGGCAATAGTGATTAAGTATTTGTGCTCTTTCAGAGGACCTGGGTTTAATTCCTAGCATGGTCATGGTAGCTCACAACTATCTGTAAAACGGACTGCACTTTTGAAAGGGAAAAATAGTCATCAAGGTTTTAAATGTCTTCCATTAAACCCTAAGTATGGCTAATGAAATACCAGGCTGTCCAGTCAGAACCTCCATGGCTGATAATAAAGTTAAAGAACCCCCATGCTTTTCCTACCTATAAACAAGATGTCCTGTGTCTGTCCCTGATAACTCTAATAATGTCCACGCTGCTTTGCAAGATCTGCAAAGTCATACCGAGCCTATGACAGATAACATCATACTTTTGGATAAACAGATATTGAATTGGATCTCTTGATGTTCATGATGGAGGTGTGTTGTAACTATTACAATGTTAGTAGTGATGCTATTCATCCACGTGTACTTAACTGCTGTCTTAATTTTGCCTCTTATTTATAATTGATCTACACTCATGATAGGCTTGCAATAATCTAATTCTACCTATTGGGGTCTCCTTGAGCACCCCTAAGTCCCCAAAAGTCAGAGAGAGTGGAGATTCTAAAACTTTCTATGCCCTGGTTTTAGCTAGAAGTAACCCAGTGTTTTGACATCAATCTCCTAAATAATTTTAGAGTCTCGACTCTTGGGGTTATATTAAGTTGCTAGACAGGCATTATTAGCAAGCTTTGACACCATAGAAGATAGACCCTTCCCTAATGATCAGTTTTGGTCCCCATTTTTAACTTCCTAATGGTGATATGATATGGGTAGAATCTAAAATGCGCTTCTGCTATGCAGAAGATTCAAGAATCAGCAAAGACATTCGGAGTCTTCAGTTGATTGTTTGAGATATGACTGCCTACACACAAGCATCTACAACTCACATTAAGTCAGTTCCATAAAGCACAAGGCCCAAAAGAGATTCAAGGAAGATAGCTCTCTAGGAAACAAGAAATCATTACAGTATCAAAAGAATTTGAAGTGAAACTTAGATGCATTCATAGCCTGGATTTTCAGGGAAGACTGACAATATTTAGGGTTGATGTGTCAGCTCAGACTCTTTTATTTATTGGAAAAAATTATTCAGTATATTTTGATCATGTTTTGCCTCCCCCCAAAAAATAAGTGAATACATCGACAAAACATTTACCACACTAAAGGCTCAGGCAACATGACAGACAAAAAGGAAGGGGCAGAAAAATTACAAGAGCCAAAGGATCAAGGAGTTTGCTGTGAGATTGTGTCTCTTACTAATATCAGAAGCTATACTCATAAAATCTCACAAACATGACTCCCTAAACGTGAGCTGAACAAAGACAACAACAGTAGGCATTCCAAAACAGACGAGAGGAAAACCTATTAGACTTCAACCCTACAAAAATTACTACAGGGAACTAAAGAGTGCTGAGAGTGCAAGAAATAACTTTCTCCAGTGAGGAGCACACCAATTGGTTGTCTAATACCAATGGTCAGCCCTGAAAACATACATACAAGTAATGTTATTCAGATTGAGCAGGTTATCTTTAGGTATACACACACGTATACACACACACACACACATATATAAACATATACATATTTGCATGTAACAATAAAAAACATGCCATGAATTTAAAGGAGAGAAAAGAGGGTGTATGGAAAGGTTTGGAGAGATGAAAGGAAGAGGAAAATAATATAATTATCATAATCTCAAAAATAAAAGAAAAAAAAATCAAATAAAATGTATTATTTTTCCATACACTACATTTTAATCATGTTTTTCTACTCACCCAATGAACTCAGACCCTGTTATCTCTATTTTCTCATTTTCCCACCTTTATGCTTTTGTACATTATGTTTACTTTTCCGAGATTCTTGCTCCCATGTCTTTACCTCTCTATCTAATTATGGAGCAGATGTATCTCACTGGCCAATCAGCTCCACAACTGAAGTTACTTTGCAAAGGTTGTACCATCTTTGTTCCCTCAATGGACATCCTCATTCACACCTGAAAAAATGCCACAATTGTAGTAGCTGATCAGTACTCATCTATTTATTCAATAATTGCTTACTGTAAACTTTTGATTTTTCAAGAATAAGCAGGAATTAAGAGGTACCTAACCACAATGTAAATACCAGCACAGTGGAAAACCTATAGTTTTATAGAAAAGCACATCTGGAGACCTCAGCAACTAGGAAAAGCCTACAAAAGAATTGCTGCCTGACACCTGCGAGTGAAAAGCTTACAATTACACCAGGATTATGAGCCTATTGACCAATGGTCAAAAGAAGGGGAAAGGGAGCCAAGGCTTTCCTAGGGTCAATGAAAGAACGGACTTCCACTGAGATTGAAGGCAAAGGATTTATGAGATGAATGAAAAGGAGCGGGCGATAAAGGCTGCGGTTTTCTGCCTTTTGAAGCTGTGCCGTCACTAATTATCACTGGAGGTCAAGTCATCAGACACCAAAACAGATAAAGCTTTGAATAAAGAAAACTTATTTTTATGCAAACGTGTCTTGAAATGCAAAGTAATGAGACAAAAAAGAAAAGCAACAGCAAAGACAGCAAAGAGTACACTTCCTCAGTGATTCCCTTACAATTAATAAATAAATAAATGTAAATAATAAAGGCTACAAAGGAATAGGAAATAAAAATGCCCTTTACAACTGGTAGCTAAATACGCTCCATACAGATGGAATTTACCTCTTGTGCTCCAAATTCTGGCTTTTAAAATATTGGCCTCACGAATAGAATAGATTTGGTAACATCTCCTCCATAATTCAACAAAACAAAGTGGCAATATCCACCAATGTTAACAAAATATCCGCTATCTCACAGCATGACTGTGTTTCATGTAACACTGAGTTTTGCTTGGAAATTTAGAAATGGTCACAGATATGAAGACAGTGTGCTTGCCTCCAAAAATGGTGCTGAAGGCTGAATGTTGCTTCATTGTGGGCTGTAGGAAATGTGCTCTGTCTGTTCTGTTTAATTTTGGGGTTAAAAGCAGTAGTTGAATCATGACAGTGAGGAGCTTTTCAGCTCTGTTATATTACAACTCACTTACTTCTTTCCAAATATTATACAATGCCAAAGAAACTTTTAGTTATTTGGGATGAGATCCATTTTCATTTTATTCTTGTCCTTTTTAGGTTGCAAGATGACAGTTTAATATCCCAGGCTCCAAAGGAAAGCTTGGCAAATGGATTAAAAAAAAAAAAGTGTTCGATGTTGGAGGGAAAGATATGCAATTAATTTTCTTAGGAAAGTGTATAACTTTCTTAGGAAAGTGTATAACACAGAGGTAGTTGTGTTTATCACTTACTCATACGAACGCTGGAATTTTCTAGAACACCGTAACATGCATATAATCTTATTAAAGCTAGTGAGTCCTTGGCTTTAATGTATAAAAGTCAACTCCTACTTTTATACTATTTCAGCACCTTTTAAAAGTTAGTATATAATTATGTATAGATTAGGTATAAGAGAATATGAGGTTGAGAAGATAGCATAGTAAGAAAAGTGCTTACCTTCCAAGCATGAGAATCCACGTGTGGTAGCCAGAGCCCACATTTAAAGAGTCAGGCAGGGCAGCACACCTGTTGATGACCCTCGCGTTGGGAGGAGGAGCTGGTGGCTAGCTAGCTAACCAACCTAGCTTAACTACTGATTTCCAGGATTGTGAGAATCCCTGTCTCAAAGGGATGTGGATAGTACCTGAGGAAAGACAGCCTTAAGTTGAACTTTGATCTCCACAAGCACTCCACAAACACATATGCACCCACATGTACACAAACACACACATGCACAAACATGAAAACACACCTACACAAGTACAGAAGAATATAGTCACTAACAATTTGAGTTGTATAATCAGATTAGAGCTTGAATCTCACCCTCTATTATAAATCGGCTATCTTGAAAATGATATTTAACCTCACTTGGCTTTATTTTTACATTTACACCTGGCAGTGTCAATAATTTCAAAATCTTTATTCTCTTTGGAAGGTTAGGCACCATAAACCACACGGAAGACCTGATGCATAATGAGCTTTCAATTGCTACCATCTATTGTGATTGTTGCTGTTAAATGTTCTCTTCTGAAGACTTAAAAAGCTTTCCTTGGCCAGAGTCACCTTTTAATCCACAGTGTTTTTCCAGGCATTTCAATATTTCATTCCGTTGCAAAAAATCCACTCCACATATGTGCATAATATCATAGGCAGCTCAAGTAATGAAATAAAATCGTTTATTTAAGTGATGGCTTTTTTAGTACATCTAACCTGATTAAAAGCTGGAAGTTAGTCAATAAAGCCACCTTAACTATTCCCTCACCACAAATCTTTAGACAAACCTTAAGAAACCAAATGGAAAATACTCCAAAGAATCAAAACAAATCCAGCTGCCTCGTTTAACACCAAACATGGTAGGGAAAGACATCTGCAAAAGACTGGCTAGTTTCAAATCCTGATTTCACAAATGAATCCAGCTGAAAGAAATTCCAGTTTTGAAATGTTGTGTGTTGTGGATATATTTCTCTTTCATTTGGATGGTCTTCAGTAACACCTTTAAAGCAATCTTCTTGTGCTTATGTCCTTCAATAACAATGTGAGATTTGTTATATATTCCATACTCTTGAGTATTTCTGGACCCTCTAAGGGAATTAAAACATTGCTTTTAGTTTTAGATAATTCATCATCAGTGTAAACTGAAAAGTTAAAAATCATCATGAATAGTCTCTCTCTTATGTGTGTGTGTTGTGTGTTCTGTAATAAGAAAAATACTTGTAAGACAATATAGACAGCAATTACCAGAGTGAAAAGACAATAGAGTTAGAAGGCACGTTTTCTAGCTAATCATCTGACAGAAGATTAATGTCCAGAATATATAAAAGGCTCTAAAGAATAACCAAAGAATAAAAACTCAGATTAATAAATGGACAAATGAACTCAATAGACAATTCCTTTACAAGGAAATAAAAATGGCTAATTAAATACATGAAAAATATTTAATTAATATCTTTAGCCATCAGGAAAACACAACTCAAAGTCCAGTGAGATTTTTATCTCTACCAGTCAGAATGCCTACCAACAAGTGAAATCAAAATAAAACAAAAAATGTCAACTGCTGTAAAGGTGCAGGGAGAAAGAGCTCTAATATACTTCGGGTGGGAATGTAAATTCATGCCCTATAGAAAACACTATGGAGGTTCTTTTAAGAAACTAAAAAGAGATGTGTCGTGTGACCCACCTATACTGCTCCTGGGTAAATGTCTGCAGGAACTGAAGTCAGTATACAAGAGAGACGCCTGAACCGCTGTGTTTGATAAAGACATTGCTCCCAAATAGCTTAAGTGGCAGAATCCTGTCTTAGGTGCCTGTTTAGTTGCTTCAATAAATATCTGAGGACGCTGCGTGAGGAAAGAAGGGTTTATTTGGGCTCATATCCCATTATGACAGAAGTCACAGCAAGAGGAGATTGAGGCAGCTGGTCACGCTGAATCCCTAATCAAGAAGCAGAGAGCGATGAATGCTTGTGTTCAGCTAATTTCATACAGTCCAAGATCCAAAGCCAAGAAATGGGGCCGTTTATATTGGGCGGATTTGCCCACATCAACTAACATGAAAGACACTATCTCATGGGTACATTCAGAAGCCTGTCCTCTAGAGTTCATGAAGTTAATTACTGAGGTTAACTATCAGGGTGCCCCTGAATGGATGGCTGGATAAATAAATATACCCAGAGACACAGGTGTGTGTGTGTTTATGTTTTGTAAATGTGTGTGCTCATGTATGGGTGGGTACTTGTGGAGGTCAATGTTCAACTTCAAGTGCCTTTTCTCAGGCACTATCTACATCCTTAGTAGATAGAGGCAGGGTCCATGAGAGAATTCCTCAGTTAATTAAGGTATGAGGACTCACCTAAATACATACAATGTCATTCACGGACTGGGGTTGCAAACGGAATAAAAAGGAAAAGCTGGCCTGGGCAACAGCACTCATGTCTCTGCTTCTGAACTGCGGATGCAGTATGGTCGCGACCCACCGCCATGCCTTCCCTACCATGATGGAGCACATGTCTTGGATTATAAGCCAAAACAAATTCTTCTCTTTTTTATTTATTATTTATTACAATTTATTTACATTGTATCCCCGCTTTAGTCTTCTCCCTCATCTCCAAGTTCCACTCTCCCTCCCTCTTCTACCCCAAGGCTCCTCCCCTAGTCCACTGATGCGGAGGGGAAGAGGTCCTCCTCCGCTTCCATCTGACCCTAGACTATCAGGTCTCAGCGGGGCTGGCTATGCTGTCTTCCTCTGTGGCCTGACAAGGCTGCACCTCCCAGGAGGAGGTAATCAAAGAGCCAGCCACTGAGTCCATGTCAGAGACAGCCCCTGCTCCCCTTACTAGATAATGTACATTGAGACTAAGCTTCGTATTGGGCTACATCTGAGCAGAGGGTCTAGGTCCTCTCCATGCATGGTCTTTAGTTTAAGCATCGGTCTCTGCAGGGAACCCTGGGACCAGACTTTTTGGTTCTGTTGATCTCCTTATGGACATTGGAAGAAGGAGAAGAAGGTCAGGAGCCTACCACAAAGAGCCTCTGAAAGAATCTACCCAGCAGAGAATCGAAGCAGATGCTGAGACTCATAGCCAAACCTTGGGCAGAGTACAGGGAATCTTATGGAAGAAGGGGGAGCTAGAAAGACCTGGAGGGGACAGGAGTCCACAAGGAGAGCAACAGAGCCAAATTCTTCTTCTCGTAAATATGTTTGTCTTAACTATAGCAAGAAGGAAAGCAACGATACTCTCTAATGTCCATTACAGAAAAGACAGAGATTATGAGGCTCAGACTTAATAACTATGAAATGAAGTCTTAGAAGTAGTCATCATTAGACTCGGGTAGTGAAGCATGTAAGAACCAGAACATAATTTCATTTTCACAAAACTATTTAAAAGCAAAAGTTTGCTTTGATATTAAAATATCTCACAAAATCCGAAGGCATACAATTTAAACATTTCTTTATTTAAAAACTTGAGTTTAAATCATCCTTTTGCCAATAGTGTACTGTGTGCAGTGATAAAACAATAAAGTAAGGATAGTACTTTGAATTATGCAAACAAGTTCAAAAATATCTTTCCATATTGGTAAGGCATTCAGAAAAGGAAAGTAATAAACTGTGTTATGTCATGAACTTTTAAGAGTTCTCCTGACATGGTGTCAGGGTTTAAAGATCATGTCATTTTAGATGTTAGCAGATGGACTCTACACTTGGAACCTTTGAGGAAATAGATAAGCTTCAAAAGACTTGAAAGTTACTGTATACCAAGATAGTGCCACAGAGCCCTCTATGCCGCAGGCATCATTTCCGCCTCAAGGTACATTTAAAAGGTCACAAGATTGCACACCGGTAGATTAAGCCCATGTGTCATTTAAAATTGAGACAACATTCCAAAAGAGGCCAACTGCTTATTGATTTATTATTGAGCTCTAAACGAAAATAAAAGATTAAAACTGAGGATAGAATATAACTGCCTCTTAGTTAGATTGAAAAAAAAAAAAGCTTAATGATTGAGGTGGTTTTATGTATTTTTTTTCATTCAACATACTCTTTTCTTGTTTACTTTTAAAACATGTTACTTGATTCCGGGGATCCAGCTTTCATGTATAAACTTTTCTTAGGGAAAATAAAGTCTCAAAGAATAATATTACATATATTGCATATGCACATTTTCGCATTTTATGTTCATATGCAGGACTTTAAACACTGTCATTACTATGCCACCATATTTTACTGAGTGAGTTAGAAATAAATACTGAGTAGTATTTCACATTTGTTAAATTCAATTTTTAATTCAACTACCTAAATAGAAACATGCAAATATGGGAAGGTACACTCACTCAGGCCAATAAATGCCATAAATGGAGAGAAAATATAGAGGTAAATACAGTTTTAGACTTGGTTTTAGTGATGAATGTAAAAAACAAAACAAAACAAAAAAAAACAAACAAACAAACTACAAGTTAAACAACTTGAATTATATTCCACAGAAAGTTACACACCATTTAAGATTTGCAAACATAATATACTGAGCTCATAACTGTTTCAAGGAGGATGGGCACGATGTTGGAGTAAAGAATGGAAGAACTAAATAGAAAGATTGCTCAATTCTCCAGTTACTCAATGCATGTTTCATAATGGGCATCTGATACAGTAGATATTCCATTACATACTTGTGAATGAATAACTAAAATGAATATCTAAGTATTTGACAGCAGAAATAGATTTCAGAGCTTTTACTCAAACAAAACTTGCATGATTTGGGGAACGTTTGATGCAGAAGATGAAAGAGTAGAAGGAAAAAATCAAGTATTCTAAATTTTGAGGATAATCAACGTGGCTGTGTTTCTATTGAAGGCAAAGCTGAAATAAGATGCCGATGATGTGGGAAGAATGAAGAAATTTGACAAAAAAAAGCAGTTTGAACTGGCATTTTTATAAGCATTCACAGCATGCAAGTGTGAAATCAGTAGGTAAGAAAGGAGCTCAGGGCACAAGAAAGAGCTGAGGATCATTTGATGTTATTTGATGTACAAAGAATGTTTGAGATGGCAACATGAAGGAAATAGCATGAATAATAATAATAATAATAAAAGATAACTGCCACATACTGAGGGCTCCAGGACCAAGCTCTAAAAGAGAAGCGAGCATGTGACTAGTAAGTATTATGTATGGCCAACCCTGGGAAAAGGCATAAGGTCGGGGTGTCCTTCAGCTCACCATGTGGGCTTTTACTTGAGAATGGATGGTAAGAACCTTGAGAGCTGTCCCAGTTGGAATATAGGCTTGCCTTATGCCTCTAAGCCAGTGAACATTTTAAATAATCTTCGACCAGGTGACTGTCTTGGTTTGGGATGAATCTTTAGGCATGCTTACGGTTGAAGGCAGTCTTCTGGTGGGAAATGCAGCAGAAAGGACAATAATGACATCTTCTAAAACACAATTATGATGGTTCATCACATATCCACTAAGATAGGTAAGCATACCGTACAGGCTGAAAAGTCTATATTGAAGAAATAAATAGTGAAATGTGAAACAGAGCCAGGACTTCTGGAGATGTAAGATACAGTGGTACTTTAGAAGACAAGATTCAGAAAGGAAGAGAAAAACTAGGTAGGGAGTGTGAAAACCAGAGAACATTAGATTTATCATCAAAGTAGTTGATGCTGTGGGTACTGTGGAGATGGCTTAGATGGCAAAGAGCTTGGTTTCTTTATCCATTCTTTGAGGGACATCTGGGTTGTTTCCAGTTTCTGGCTATTATTAATAAAGCTGCTGTGAACATAGATGAACAAATGTCCTTTTTTTATGGCAAAGAATCTTTTGGGTATATGCCCAGGACTAGTATAGCTGGGTCTTCGGGTAGAGCTCTCCTCAATTTTCTGAGAAACCTCCAGATTCATTTTTAAAGTGGTTGTACACATGTACACTATACCAGCAATAAAGGAGTGTTCCTTCTTTTCCATATCCTTGTAAGCATGTGCTGTCACTTAAGTGTTTTATCTTAGCCATTCTCATAGGTAAGATGGAAACTGAGGTACATTTACACAATGGAATCCTACTCAACTATTTTTAACTAAATTTTTATTTTTATATTAGTTACAGTTTGTTCACTTTGTATCCCAGCTGTTGCCCCTCCCTCCCTTCCAATCCCATTCTCCTTCCCTCACCTCTGCCCATTCTCCTATCCAAAGTCCGCTGATAGGGACGGTCCTCCTCCCCTTCCATCTGACCCTAGTCTATCAGGTCTCATCAGGACTAGCTGCATTCTCCTCCTCTGTGGCCTGGTGAGGCTGCTCCCCTCTTGGGAGTGGAGGTGTCAAAGAGCCCAACACTGAGTTCATGTCAGAGACCATCCCTGTTCCCCTTACTAGGAAACCCATTTGGACACTAAGCTGCCATGGGCTACGTCTGAGCAGGGGTTCTAGGTTATATGCATGAATGTTCCATGATTGAAGTATCAGTCTCAGAAAAGACCCGTGTCCAGATATTTTGGTTCTGTTGTACTCCTTGTGGAGCTCCTGACCTCTCCAGGTCCCACTATCTCCCCCTTCTTTCACAGGATTCCCTGCACTCTACCCAAAGTTTGGTTAAGAGTCTTAACATCTACTTTGATACACTTCTGGGTAGAGTCTTTCAAAGGCCCTCTGTGGTAAGCTCTGGTCCTGTTTCCTGTTTTCTCCTTCTTCCAATGTTCATCCTATTTGTCTTTCTGAGTAAGGGTTCATCATCTTACCCCGGGTCCTCCTTCTTGTTTAGCTTCTTTAGTTGTACAAATTTTAGTATGTTTATCCAATATTATAGGACTAGTATCCACTTATAAGTGAGTATATACTGTGTGTGTCTAGATCCCACCATTTGCCTGAAATTTTCATTTTTTCCGTTTTTAATTACTGAGTAGTATTCCATTGTGTAAATGTACCACAATTTCTGTATCCATTCCTCCGTTGAGGGACATCTGGGTTGTTTCCAGGTTCTGGCTATTACTAATAAAGCTGCTTTGAACATGGTTGAACAAATGTCCTTATTGTGTACTTGAGCATCTTTTGGGTATATGCCTAGGAGTGGTATAGCTGGGTCTTGAGGTAGCACTACTCCTAATTGTCTGAGAAAGCACCAGATTGATTTCCAAAGTGGTTGTACAAGTTTACATTCCCACCAGCAATGGAGGAGGGTTCCCCTTTCTCCAAATCCTCTCCAGCATGTATTGTCACTTGAGTTTTTGATCTTAGCCATTCTGATGGATGTAAGGTAAAATCTCAGGGTTGTTTTGATTTAGATTTCCCTGATTACTAAGGACACTGAGCATGTCTTTAAGTCTATCTCTGCCATTCTATATTACTCTACAGAGAATTCTCTGTTTAGCTCTGTACCCCATTTTTTATTGAATTACTTGATTTGTTGCTTTTTAACTTCTTGAGTTCTTTATACATTCTAGATATTAGACCTCTGTCAGAAAAAGGGTTGGTGAAGATCCTTTCCCAGTCTATAGGCTGTTGTTTTGTTCTAATGACAGTGTCCTTTGCTTTACAGAAGATTTTCCATTTCATGAGGTCCCATTTATTGATTGTTGATCTTAGAGCCTGTGCTGTTGGTATTCTGTTCAGGAAGTTGTCTCCTGTGCCAATGATTTCTAGGCTCTTCCCCACTTTTTCTTCTAACCAATTTAGTGTGTCTGGTTTTATGTTGAGGTCTTTAATCCACATGGGCTTTAGTTTTGTGCAGGGTGATAAATATAGATCTATTTTCATTTTTCTGCATGTAGACATCCAGTTAGACTAGCATCATTTGTTGAAGATGCTGTCTTTTTTCCATTTTATGGGTTTGGCTTCTTTGTCAAAAACCAAGTATCCGTAGGTGTGTGGATTTATTTCTGAGTATTCTATTTGGTTCCACTAATCCATCATCCTGTTTATATGCCAATACCATGCAGTTTTTATTACTATTGCTTTGTAGTACAGCTTGAGAGCAGGAATAGATACACTTCCAGACGATCTGTTGTTGTACAGGATCATTTCAGTAATTCTGGGTAATTTGTTTTTCCATATGAAGTTGAGAATTATTCTTTCAAGATCTGTAAAGAATTGTGTTGGTATTTTGATGGGAATTGCATTTAATCTGTAGATTGCTTTTGGTAGGATGGCCATTTTCACTATGTTAATCCTACCAATCCATGAGCACGGGAGATCTTTCCATCTTCTGATATCCTCTTCGATTTCTTTTTTTAGAGACTTGAATTTTTTTAACAGGTCTTTCACTTTATTAGAGTCACACCAAGGTACCTTACGTTATTAGTGGCTATTGTGAAAGGTGTTGTTTCCCTAATTTCTTTCTTGGCCCTTTTGTCTTTGGTATATAAGAGGGCTACTGTTTTTTTTTGAGTTAATTTTGTATCCAGCCACTTTGCTGAAGGTGTTTATCAGCTGAAGGAGTTCTCTGGTTGAATTTTTGGGGTCACTCATGCATACTATCTTATCATCTGTGAATAGTGATACTTTGACTTCTTTCCAATTTGTATTCCCTTGATCTCTTTTAGTTGTCTTATTGCTCTAGCTAGGACTTCAAGTATAATGTTGAAGACGTATGGAGAGAGTGGGCAGCCTTGTCTTGTCCCTGATTTCAGTGGAATTGATTTTAAGTTTCTCTCTGTTTAGTTTGATATTGGCTATAGGCTTGCTGTACATTGTCTTTACTATGTTTAGGTATGTGCCTTGTATCCCTGATCTCTCCAAGACTTTAAACATGAATGAATGTTGGATTTTGTCAAATGCTTTTTCGGCTTCTAAGGAGTTGTTCATGTGGTTTTTCTCCTTCAGTTTGTTTATATGGTGGATTACATTGATGGATTTCTGTATATTGAATCACTCCCACATGCCTGGAATGAAGCCTACTTGGTCAAGGTGGATGATATCTTTTATGTGTTCTTGGATTCAGTTTGCAAGTATTTTATTGAGTATTTTTGCATCAATGTTCATAAGAGAGATAGGTCTGAAGTTCTCTTTTTTGTTGGGTCTTTATGTGGTTTAGGTATCAAGATGACTGTGGCTTCATAGAATGAATTTGGTAATGATCCTTTTGTTTCTATTTTGTGGAATAGTTTAAAGAGAATTGGAGTTAGCTTTTCTTTGAAGGTCTGATAGAATTCTGAGCTGAAACCATCTGGCCTTGGGCTTTTTTCTTTTTTGGAAGGTAGACTTTTGATGACTGCTTCAATTTCCTTGGGGGATATAGGACTATTCAATCTATTTACCTGATCTTTATTTAATTTTGGTAAATTGAATTTATCAAGAAAATTGTCCATTTCATTTAGATTTTCAAATTTTGTGGCGTATAGGCTTTTGAAGTAAGACCTAATGTTCGTTTGGATTTCCTCAGTGTCTGTTGTTACGTTCCCCTTTTCATTTCTGATTTTGCCAATTTGGATAGTTTCTCTCTGGCTTTCAGTTAGTTTGGCTAAGGGTTTGTCTATCTCGTTTATTTTCTCAAAGAACCAGCTCTTGGTTTCATTGATTCTTTGAATTGTTTTCTTTGTTTCTAATTTATTGGGTTCAGCTCTAAGGTTGATTATTTCCAGTTGTGTACTCCTCTTTGGTGTGTCTGCTTTTTTTTCTAGGGCTTTCAGGTGAGTCATTAAGTTGCTTGTATGAGATGTTTTAAGTTTCTTCTTGAAGGCACTTAGTGCTATGAATTTACCTCTTAGCACTGCAATTTGCAGGCAAATAAATGGAACTAAAAAGATCATCCTGAGTGACGTAACCCAGACCCAAAAAGATACACATAGTACATACTCACTTATAAGTGAATTTTAGCCATTTAATACAGGATAACTATATTATAATTCACAGACCCAAAGAAGCTAAGTAACAAGAAATACCAAGGGGAGGATGCATGAATCTCACTGAGAAGGGGAAGTAGAATAGACAGAGGAAGTGCTCAAAGAGAGGGAACAGGAGAGGGAGTGCTGAGGCAAATGAGGGTGAGAATCTGATGTAGGGAGGAGGAGTGGTAGGGTAGTAGAAGTTTCTAGTTTGACAACTCGGTTGTGTCATGCGATGTTTTGCTAGCAGCTATCACGTGAGAGGGTATGCGATGTTTCACTGTGAGCTTTCTTGTATGAGGGGCATGGTTTTAGCCAACTGAAAACATCCTTGGGTCAACTCTGAGGGAAGAACATGTATAGAAGCCCATAGACCACTTTTTGGATCGACATTGCTTTGCTGGTCTTCGTTCCTCACTTTGAAAAGGGAAATGTTCCAGAGAACTTGGTGCAATCCAACTGAGTCTTGCAGCTTTCATCAACCCATTCAGATTCAATGGAGTCTTACTGTTTCTGCTGAATCGTGCTCATTCATGTTGCTCTTTGGTGTTGTCATTTTGACTGGACTGCTGGTATCCGGGCACCAAAGAGTGGACTTGCCCCAAGGAACTACCTCTAAAAAGGTCAACAACTCCCTTTTCTTAATAACCTTCTTTCTCCCCTACCTCTGGCCATGGGTTGGAAAGCAGGTAGAAGCATCCAGGAACCCTAAAGTAGGCTTGTTGAAAAATCTAAGCCTGTGGGAGGGGGCAGTAGGACAGAGGGCTTGCAGAGAGAAGAAAAACTGTGGTCTGGGGCATCTCTGATACAGGCTGGAGACCTACAATGGGGTAGGTTCCTGGGAGGATATGGGGGTAACTCTAGTAGAGACCCCTACTACCAGGGGACATGGAGACTGAAGAGGCCGCCCTCTAACCACACAGGACTCCTAGTAGTGGGAGGGGAATGCCAACCCACCCACAAAAATTTCAACCCATAATTTACCCTGCCTACAATATGTACAGGGATAAATATAGAGCAGAGACTGAGAGAATGTCCAAGCAATGCCTGGCCACATCATGAGAGAGAGCCAACCCCTGACCCTATTAATGACACTCTTGCTATGCTTATGGCATAGCCCTACTCTGAGAGGCCCACCCAGCAAGGGATGAAAACAGATGCTGAGACTCACAGCCAAACATAGGGCAGAGCACAGGGTGCCTTGTGAAAGAGTGAGAAGAAGGATAGAAGGACCCGTAGGGGAAAGGAATGCCACAAGACCAACATAGCCAACTAACCTGGGCCCAGAGGGGGGCTTCAGGAGACTGAAACACTAACCCAGGACCATGTATGGACTGGACCTAGAGCCCCTACACATATGTACAAGATGGACAGCTTGGTTTTCATGTGGGCTTCATACTAAGGGGAGCAGGGGCTGACTGTGACAAGGACTTTCTTGCATGCTTCCTCCTGGGGGGGCTGCCTTGACAGGCCACTGGAGTAAAGAACAGGCTCAATCTTCACAGGACTTAACGTGCTGGGATTGGGTAGAGTGGGGGCTCCCCTTTTCTCAAGGGGACAGGAGGGGGAATACAAACAATAGGGAAGGAGGGTAAGGGCTACAAAATTGGTTAATTTTAAGAAAAGATTGAGGACTTGAATGTAGACCCCCAGCAACCATATAAAAAGCTGAGCTCTAATAACATACATACTTATAATTCTAGCCATGGTCAAAAAAACAATAGAATCCCTGGAGCTCATCAGCCAGGCACACCAGTCAATCAGTGAACTCCAGTTTCACAGAGAAACCCTGTCTCAAAATAAAGTGTTAAGCAATTAAACAAAACATTCACTGTCAATTTTCATGCACATGTGCCCACACACATGAATATGCACACACATACATCACACACAAATATACATTAATGTATTGAATGATCATTTGTACTAGAGAACAGAAAGGAGTGGGGGAGTGTTTGGCCAAAAGGAACAATTGTCAGAACAGAAACAGTTGGAACATCAATGATCTGAAAATGAAAACAACAGGCAGCCATGAAATGTATTTTATATCCTCTGGGAAAAAAAAAAAAATTACTGACTTGGATTTGGATTTTTTGTCTTACTGATATTTTGCTTGTATATTACAGTTTCTAGTTTTGTGTTTTTGTGGGTTTTGCTATATTTTTTCTGCCAATGTGTGTGTTTCAGTTTTCTAACTAACTTATTCAACATTCATAATCTGTAAGGAATGAAAATTTGAATGTGTTCAGTGGCTGAGTGGTTGAGTGACTCTTTCATTAATTTAATAACTATTAGGAAATTTTGTTTAGTGCTCAGTAGGTATCCATATCTGTTTAATTACAAATTATGAATATGGATTTATAATTTTTATTATTATTAGGCATCAATACTCAAATGAGAACTCCAGAAGCCACAAGGCTTTCTGAAATATTAATGCAGTTACCTAAGTATGATGATTCCTGTGGTTCCCGATGCTCATCAGGATGTACTTATTTTGTCCTCAGGAAACACACATAAAGAACAGTGTTTAGAATTGATGAAGGGTGAAAAGTATAGATAAAAAAATATTTCTTCAATTTAAAAACAACAGAAAGGAGTGAATTTTTGCATATATGGAAAAGCTTGTAATACGAAAATTCTAATTTTCCTTTTTATTTGCTATAGAAGTTCTGTAAAGAGGAAGGTGTTTCTATCAATTTTCAGCATTTGACTGTTTTATCAGATACTAAATTAAGCTGATAGAGAACTCATGAGATATAAGTTGTTGGTGGTCTTCTGTATTCACCTATGGACTGACTGCAGCTCATTCCTCTTTTCTTATTTTAACTTTATTTATTTATTTACTACAATTTAGTCACTTTGTATCAATTCATTCCTCTTTTAAGACCTATGAGATATAGACAGTCAGATAGATAGATAGATAGATAGATAGATAGATAGATAGATAGATCATTTTTTTTGTTTAACCGCCATTTTGAAAACATAAAATTTGGACATAATCAGCAATCAAATGTTGTAGAGAAATATACTGTGTTTTCAAAATAGACTTTAATATAAGATGTTGAAGGTAGAAATTACTAAATTCTGTAATAAGATTTAAACAAATATCTTGGAACTTATTAAATTCATTGAGATTTTTCTATAGAACAAAGTCAACATTTGTTTATCAAATGCTCGCTTGTTCACCCAAAACACTTGAGCCTATTGTTTATCAATGATATTCAGTTGTACTTAAACATACAAATGTTAATTTTGCTAGGTGAAAATTCATTAAAAACATAAATACATATCTATGCATAATGGGTTCACACACACCTAAACACATCTCTATTCTGGATAAATGTAAGAATAGGATGGTGATGGTCAGTGACTTTACAAAACTAATAGGTTGAATCCATGAGAGCAGTACACTGTTTATTTCTTGCCTTTATAACTGTCCATAACAGACATTAAAATGTTTTAGTTCTAACAAAATGGCTTAGCAAGTAAAAGTGCTGGTTCCAAAAGCCTGGCACCCTGAGCTGCTTCAGTAACCATAGGAAGATGAAAGCACAGAGCGAACTCTGCAAATCTGTTCCCTGACCGCCACACATGCACTGTAACATTCATGCATGCATGAACATCCACATGGTTAATAATGATAATAACAACAATAATAATAATGAAACAGTTAATACTCATAAAGGTGAAGTTGAAATAATAAATAAATTATAGATTACATCTGTAGGACAGCATGCATTGTTATGATCAGTACATGAATCAACACTTTTCTCTCAGGAAAAAGATACATTTTCAGAAACTGAGAACAGTATTTGTTCAGATCTACCCCTATTTAATGCAAAGATAATGTGTGGCAGGGCCTACCTGGGCTGTCAATAAACCTGACTAGTGAATCTGGGGCCTTTCTTTTTATCCTCTTATGTGAATTTTCCTCGAATCCTTTTACTGAATGAAAAGGCTGGCATGACAAGAACATTATACAAATTAAAACTTAAAAATAGATGGACTAGACTATTGGAAAGATAGCTAAGTGAAAAACCTATTTCATACATAAAACATTAATTTTTTTATCATTTAGGCAACTTTAATGAAAGTATATGTAATGTGCCAAAAGCTGAGAACAGCTCAGTGGTAGAGTGTTTGCTCATCATATATGGAGCCTTTGGTTTATTCCCCAGTAGAAGAAACTAAAAAGGAAAGAAGAGAGAGAAGTTAGGGAGGGAGAGAATAGGCAGACAGATGGGGGATAAAGTGAGGAATTGGGGAGGGAAGGAAGGAAAGAAAGAAAAGAGAAAAGAAGGAGGAAGGGGAGGAGGGACAAGAGGGAAAAGAGGTTGGAAAGAAGAACAGGCAAGGTAAAGAGGGAGGTTTTTATATTAAGTATAGAGGCTCAGGCTCAGGTAGTATGATTTGATATGTTTCTCAAGGTAGACTACCCAGGCCCTTCTTTTCCTCCTCTACTCTGATCTCAGTAAGATACCCCTAGTAGAGCTGCCACTGAAAGATTGAGCCCCGCCTCCCAGCAGATCTTTATTCCCTGGGAACTTGCTACCATCCATGCCCAAACCCAGAATACTCCTTGTTTTGCCTCTGCCACACTTCATGGAGACAGACCCTAAGACAGGATTAAGAGATTTCCAGAGTGGTTGCCTTGGCCTGCCAGGTTGCCTATCAACTCTCCCTCTATTCCACTGAACCAGTCTGGAACTGTTTTTGGAGTCTGAAGCAGAAGATTCTACATAGCAGTATATCAAAGCAGATTCTGAGACTCATACAGAAACCTTGGGCAAAGTGCAGGGGATCATATGAAAGAATGGAAAATTAGTAAGACCTGGAGAGGACAGGAGCTCCACAAGGACCAAATATTTCTGGGCACAGGGGTCTTTTCTGAGACTGATTCTCCAACCAAGGACCATGCATGGAGATAACCTAGAATCCCTGCTCAGACATAGCCCATGGCAGCTCAATACCCAAGTGGGTTTCCCCAGTAAGGGGAACAGGGACTGTCTCTGACAAGAACTCAATGGCAGGCTCTTTGACCATCCCCTCCCAAGGGAGGAGCATCCTTGCTAGTCCACAGAGGAAGATAGTGCAGCCAGTCCTGATGAGACCTGATAAGCTAGGGTCAGATGGAAGAAGGGATGACCTCCCCTATCAGTGGGCAGGGAGTAGATCAAGGAGGGTAGGATTGGGAGGGGAAAAAAAGAGGGGGCTACAGCTGGGATACAAAGTAAATAAACTGTAATTAATATAAAAAATAAAAATTTAATTTAAAAAAGTAAGAATAGATGTCCATATTAAGAAACCCCAAAATAATATAGTTCCAGATGCCTAGATCACAAGACATACATGAAGAACCAAGACAATATGTCTCCTCCAAAAGTCAGCACCCCTACTATAATACTCCCTGAGAAAAGAAATTTAGCTCAAGTATAGGACAAGGTCTTCCAAATACCAATTAGGACTATATTCAAAGTCTTTAAAGAGGGTATGAATAAATACCTCAATGAAGACCATGAAAACATAGTTGAATGAAATAATGAAAACAATTCAGCATATGAAAGTAAAATTTAACAAAGACATAGACTCACTAATGAAAAGCAAGACTGTAATAAAATTCAAATGAAAAAGGATGTTAAACCAAAAAATGCTTCAAAGGTTGGCCTCACTCAGAGATGAAAAGATGGAAAAGTAGAAAGGGCAGAGAGACTAGGGACTGAACCCTCAGAAACCCTAACCTAAAATAAATCATTTCTCCCAAGTGCATGGTCAAAAGTAATTAATACTATTATATGTATGTGTGTGTATGTATAATACAAATTTTTGTCTACATTACAATTCTGAGAAATGATGAAATTGTTCTGAGAGGGTCAAAGCTCTCAAAGTAAGTGTTAAACTGTAGGAAGAAAACTAAGATATATTTAAATAATTTTAAGATTGTTACGATATATTAGAAAATTACTGCACAAATTTTCTTTGAAGTTATAAATGTAAAAACAAGCATACATTTAAAATAGAAGAGAACTTAAAACTCGTCTATTGAATACACACTTCCATTTCAGAAACAGAAATCTTTGAAGGCTCTGTAGAGTTTCTCAGATACAAAGAAGGGTGCAGTAATGGAACTCTGGGTTGCCTCCAATTTAAGTAAAATAATAATGTCATCAACATGACAGCAATGTCCATAGAAACTAATATTTATTGTCATTACTTCATTAAATATTTTATGTTAATATTCCTAGAAGTACATTTCTAGACCAAGATCTAAGTATATGATATAGAGTCTTGAGTCCTACGGCTTTTCAGTAGTGCCATGTTGACCCAAGTTGCATCTTGAAGCTGAAAAAAAAAACAGAGCTTTGTTTGTATTTTAAATTTAAATAAAAGGAAAACCAAAAAAAAAATATGTAAGTACTACACATTACTCAGTTATTAATTTCTTCACTTTTCAAAGAGTAAAGTGACATGCCAACATGCTTTACTCTTTGTTCATTGTCAAGAATTGTCCAGGACTATTGTTTTGGATCAGCCTATTTCTATGCCTTCATAACTTATTAATAATGTAAGTCTCTCTCTTGAGCAAATCACAAGGAAATATCACAGCAACTTGGACAACAGAGGGTGGCTCTTCACTGTAAGTACAAGATGAATTGACTCATCATTTCCCGAGTCATTACTAAGTAATGTTTCATAAAATTCTTGGAATCTGAGTCTTTTAAAGAGCAACAGATGTGAATGAGTGAGTAATATACTGTCATATTTTTCTCCTTACAGGCAGTTGAAACTGAAAAAATAAAAGGCAAAGGAAAGCAAAAAGAAACTGACAATACTTAATTAAATATTGATGCCAGTGGAAAGACTTATTCAATATCTGGAGATGTTAACAAAGAAATTTTGCAGAATGAAGTCATCAGCTCCTTTGTGCTGACTTCAATGTCAAGAGAGAGGTAGCTAGAACTAGGAAAACTTTAATGGTGGAAATACAATGCACTTCCGGGACCCTTGCTAACTGTCCATTACAGATTTTTTCCATAGTTATCGCACATGGTCCTATACATCCCTTGTAAGAAAATTATTTACTTAAATCACGCTTAACTTGAAAAGTTTGTCTCCAGCCTCTTCAGTTGAACAGTATGTTGTGAGCAATGTCATGTTATGCCTATAATTAACTAATTAAAGCCCTACAAATGCTCCAAGTTCTCATATGGGGGAAAATAAACACCCAGTTTGAACATGGTTTACAATAGATACTTTTACAATCAAATGACATACAAAATCTTTATGGCTTGACATAAAGAAGTTTCCTAACGATAAAGGAACAGATGACGACCTTCCTGGCCTCCTGAGGAGCTGGCAGAGAGGACCACTGTATATCTCTTCTAGTCTTCTCAGTTCCCCTCATACAAACACATAAAACATTATAACTTCTTAAATTACTAGCACTTCTCATGGACCTGAAGTTTCAGAACTCCTGCCAATGGTTTTCATGTCTAGATGTATAAATTTACACCATGGGCTACATCAAAGAAGACCATCCTCACCTCTGCATACTTAACCTTACCCACATTTCTTTTTTATTAATTGCAGGTTTCCCAAACAAATGACTCCATTTGCTGTAAACAGCTGTCTAGAAAACATAGGGGGTATTTTTGAATCTTTACAAAGATAGTATTTTCTTTTCAATATGAAGAATTTTGTAGGTTCTGCTCTTAACAATGCTTGTAGTTTATAATCAATTCATTAATAAATCACAGTTACATAAAAAGTTACTAAGGATTCACTATCTTTTTAATTAGTTTCATTTTATGCATAATGTCAACATCCCTCATATATAGAGAGAGATAGAGATAGATATAGATATATAGATATAGATATACATATACATATACACATACATATACATATATCTATTTGACAAAATGATATAGTGGTTATTTTATTACCCCATAATACTGAGATATGTACCTAAGAAGTTGCTATCATTAAATAAGTAACTTATGCTAGTAATTTTCATTTTCCTCCATATTCTTAAAAGTCTGTATTGAATACTGGGCTCCATTTCATTATAAGATCCTTCATATATCAGAATAGGATTCAATAAAATGCAAACATTTTAATCAGACACAACACTATTTACCTTCTCAGCCTCCTTGCTTTAACTAGAGCATTCAGATCGAGGCTGAGAAGGCTTGTCTGATCCTCTGTGGTTGTTAAAATGGGCCTCTTTCTCTGTCTCTTCAATTTAAAGTCATGATGTGTACTTCTCATTTAATTGCCCATGACAGATACCTTGACCCATCTAAGATCATCTGACCCACTCAACCCATTTCTAAGTTATGCTTACTGCTACTGTGCCCATTAATCATTTCACATTTTCTGTTGACCATTGCTGCTGAAGTTGACTAAGCATAGACTACAACCAATCACAGATGTGACATCTTAATCCACTGATACTTTTCTACTTCTTTTTCACATGCTATTTACAACTCTTGCCTACCCTGTAGGATCTAAGGACTTACAGAAAATACAAGTTCAATTCTCAGGTGCATCAATTTTCTCTAAATGTATTTTTCCTCCCAGGAATCTAAATGTAATTCACCTAAATAAATCTTTTCCAAATAAGAGAATGTCTTCTATTGTATTTTGTAGCCAACAGGAAGCTAGCTATCATAATTGTTGTGATTATTCAACACCTGTCCTTGAGTGGCTGTCACAAATAACTCCCATATCCAAAGTATTTAGCAGCTCTCAGATAATACAAATTCAAAGTCACCTTGACCTTATATGCCTTTTCAGACTACCATATAAAAAGTGTGATAATGGTTTTGTTTGTCTTTAGTACTTCAAAGTGTATAAACAGTGCAAGACAGGTTTGTATAATAAATCATAAAATAACAAAAAGAAAAACTTTAGAGGTAGTATCCAAAATATACTATATGCCCAACTGGCTTTAGAAGTTAATACAGGGAGTCCCATCCTCCAGCCCACAGCTGTCTGTCTTCCCACAGAGGCCTGTCAGGCCCTGAGAACATTCGGGTCCAACTGGGGCACAACCAGCAGAGATGAGCAGTATGCTGCTCCCTGAGCTTCATTGTTAGACCCAAGATTCTGACTGCCTTCCTGAAGATATATATATATGATAGAGGCCTTTGAAGATGAAATTAAGAAGTCTCTTAAAGAAATAGAGGAAAATACAATCAAGCAGGTGAAGGAAAAGAATAAAAACTGTTTAAAACCTAAAAATGGAAATAGAAGCAATAAAGAAAATATAAACAGATGGAATCCTGGAGATGTAAAACCTAGAAAAGGAGTCTAGGAAGAACAGATGCAAATATCAGTAACAGAGTACAGGAGATAGAAGAGAAAATCTCAGGCATAGAAGATAAGATTGAAGAGATCAATACAACATCCAAAGAAAATGTTAAATCTAAAAAGTTCCTGATTAAAAAAAAAAAAGAAGAAGTCTGTGATACTATGAGAAGACCAAGCCTAAGAATAACGGTAACAGAAGAAGATTTCCAGCTCCAAGGCCCAAAAAATATTTTCAACAAAATCATAGAAGAAAACTTCATCAATCTAAAGAAAAAGATGCCTATAAACATACAAGAAGACTCCAGACACCAAACAGATTAGACTAAACAAGAAAATCCTCCCACTACATAATAATCAAAATCCTAAATGTACAGAACAAAGAAACAATATTTAAAGCTGTAAAGGAAGAAGGGCAAGTAACAGATAAAGGCAAACCTATCAGAATTACTCCAAACTTCTCAACAGAGACTCTAAAAGCCAAAAGGGCCTGGGCAGATGTGTTGCAGACTCTGAGACCACAGATGTCAGCCCAGACTACTATACCCAGCAAAACTTTTAATCACCATAGACAGATAAAGCAAGATATTCCAAGACAAAATAAAATGTAAGCAATAGGTGTGCACTAATCCAAACCTACAGAAGATACTAGAAGGAAAACTTCAACCCGAGGAGTTTACCTGCACCCAAGAAAACACAGAAAATAAGTAACTCCATACCAGCAAAGCCATAAGAAAGGAAACACACACATATGCACTAACCACCACCAACATCAAAATAACAGGAATTAATAATAATTATTCATTAATATCTCTCAACATCAATGGACTAAATTCCTTAATAAAAAGAGACAAGCTAATAAAATGGATGCAAAAACAGGATCTAACATTGTTCTGCATAGAAGAAACATACCTCAGCAACGAAGATAGACATTATCTCAGAATAAAAGACTGGAAAAAAGTTTTCCAAGAAAATGGACCCAGGAAGCAAGTTGAAGTAGCCATTCAAATATCTAACAAAACAGACAGTCAACCAAAATTAATCAAAAGAGATAGGGAAGGACGCTTCATACTCATCAAAGGAAAAATCCACCAACATGACATCTCAATTCTGAACATATGTCCCCAAATGCAAGAGCACCCACATTCATAAAAGAAACATTACTAAAGCTTAAATCACACATCAAACCACACACATGAACACCCCACCCAATGGACAGGTCATGAAGACAGAAACTAACTGATGTTATGGATCAAATGGACTTAACATGTACCTACAGAACCTTTCACTCAAACACGATAGATAGGTAGATAGATAGATAGATAGATAGATAGATAGATAGATAGATAGATAGATA
>NW_026592890.1:14504027-14506999 GCF_907164565.1 Psammomys obesus | reverse complement strand
ATAGATAGATAGATAGATAGATAGATAGATAGATAGATAGATAGATACATATATACATACATACATACATACATACATACATACATACATACATACATACATATGATATAGGTACAGATATAGATAAAGACATAGATATAGATTTATCTTCTTAGTACCTCACAGACCTTCTTCAAACTTGACCATGTAATTGGTCACAAAGCAAGCCTCAATAGATATAAGAAAAAATGACTTAAGTCCTTATATCCTATCAGATATTCCTTTATTCCTTCCTATCCACCAAGGAATAAAGCTGGACTTCAACAACAACAGAAGCAAAAGAAAGCCTAGAAACTATGGAAACTGAACAACTCTCTACTTAATAACCACTGGCTCAGGGAAGAAATACAGAAAGAAATTAGAGACTTCCTAAAACCCAATGAAAATGAAGGCACAACATACCCAAACTTATGGGATACAAAGCAATGATAAGAAAGTTCATTGCACTAAGTGCCTTCAAAAAGAAATTGGAGAGATCTCATACCAGCAATTCAACAGTACACTTGAAAGCTCTAGAACTAAAAGAAGAGGAATAAATAGCAGGAAATAATTAAACTCAGGGCTGAAATCAATAACTTAGAAACGAAGGGAACAATATTAAAAAATTAATGAAACCAAGACCTGGTTCTTTGATCAAAACAACAAGAAAGACAATTCCTTAGCCAAACTAACTAAAAGGTAGAGAGACAGTATCTAAATTAACAAAATCAAAATGAAATGGGGGACACAACAACAGACATTGAGGAAATAAAAAAAAATGTCATTAGGTCTTACTTCAAAAACCTATACTCCACAAAACTGGAAAATCTAAATGAAACAGATAATTTTCTTGATAAATTCCACTTACCAAAGTTAAATTGAAATCAGGTAATCAATTTAAATAGTCCTAGAACCCCAAGGAAATAGAAGCAGTCACTAAAAGTCTTCCAAAAAAAAAAAAAAGAGTGGATACAGTTGGTTTTAGCACAGAATTCTAACAGATTTTCAAAGAAGAGCTGATACCAATACTCCTCAAACTATTCCACAAATTAGAAACAGAAGGAACACTGCCAAACTCATTCTATGAAGCTGCATTCACCCTGATACCCAACAAAGAGAGAGAATTTCAGATCAGTTTCCCCTATGAACACTGATGCAAAAATGCTCAATAAAATACTCATAAACTGAATCCAAAAACACATCAAGAACATCTTTCACAATGATCAAGTTGACTTTATCCCGGGGATGCAAGGATGGTTCAGTATATAAAAATCCATCAGCTGTTGCTGTTAATTTAAAGGTAAGATCTAATAATGTTTATCATTAACCCTATAATTATTACAGTGGTATTATATAACCTGCTAACATAATCAATAAAGACACAAACATCTCTGAGATTTTAGATTTACCTTATTTCACCTTGGGTTGGGCAGACAATTCCACCTACAACTATCTCAGTATTTCCCAGGCACAGTCCCATGCCATCTGCTTTAACCTGGACTCTGTGTGGTAATACAGCTGATTAGGAATAACCACTGTTTAACTAAAAGATAAATCAATAGTAAATATTAATAATCATCAACATTACTATATCTCTATATTCCCCATTTTTTCTTTTCAACCCCTTCCTCACCTAAGAAAGAAAGAAAAAGGATAATGGAGAAATCCCTGAGTTTAAGTTTTTATATCTAGATTTCTCTCTGAATAAGACCATTAACAACTTGTAACCAACTCCTTTATAACAACACATCCCAAGACCTACCCGACTCCCTTTATGGGAAATGGGACACCATTTTCTTAAGGTTGCTTCTTGCTGATTTGGGGGTGTATAAATCCTATTTTGAGGTCCCAAATAAAACTGAAAAAATGGTTAAGAAAGTTAGCAATAACATTAAAACCAACTGAAAGACGAAAAAAAAAACACACATGATCATCCCATTAGATGCTGAAAAAAGCCTTTAACAGAATCCAACACCCCTTCATGTTAAAAGTCTTGGAGATCTGGAATACAAGATGCATGCCTAGGGGTTGGGGATTTAGCTCAGTGGTAGAGCGCTTGCCTAGCAAGCACGAGGCCCTGGGTTTGGTCCTCAGCTCTGGAAAAAAAAAAAAGACAAAATAACAAGATGCATGCCTAAACATAATAAAGGTAATATACAGCAATCCAATACCCAAAACCAAATTAAATGGAGACAAAGTGAAAGTAATTCCCCTAAAACCAGGGAAATGACAAGGCTGCCCACTCTCTCTTTATCTATTCAATATAGTACTTGACATTCTAGCTAGAGGACTAAGACAACTCAAGGAGATAAAAAGGATATAAATTGGAAAAGAAGAAGTCAAAGTATTGCTATTTGCAAATGATATGATAGTATACATAAGTGACCCCAAATTTTTACCAGAAAACTCCAACAGCTAATAAACACCTTCAACAAAGTGGCTGGATACAAATTTAACTCAAAAATTTCAGTAACATATTAATGATTAAACAGGCTGAAAAAGAAATTAGGGAAACAATACCCTTCACAAGAGCGACAAATAATATAAAATATCTTGGTATAACTCTAACCAAGCAATTGAAAGACCTAGAAGACAAAAACTTCAAGAAAGAAGAAAGAAACTGAAGAAGAGAAGAAGAGACCAGAAGATGAAAATATTCCCATGCTCATTGATTGGTAGAATTAACATAGTAAAAATGGCATCTAACCAAATGCAATCTACAGATTCAATGCAATGCCTATCAAAATTCCAACACAATTCTTTACAGATTTGAAAGAGCAACCCTGAACTTCCTATGGAAAAGTAAAAAACTCAGGATAGCAAAAATTAAAAAAAAAATCCTGTATAAGAAAAGAACTTCTGGAAGTATTACTATCTCTGATTTCAAGCTGTACCACAGAGCAATAGTAATAATAATAATAATAATAATAATAATAATAATAATAATAATAATA
>NW_026592890.1:14446743-14504017 GCF_907164565.1 Psammomys obesus | reverse complement strand
TAATAATAATAATAATAATAATAATAATAATAATAATAATAATAATAAACCTCAAGATACTGGCATAAAACCAGACAGGTGAATCAATGGAATCAAACTGAAGACCCAGAAGTAAACCCACACTCCTACAGGCACTTGATTTTTGACAAAAAAGCCAAAAACATACAATGGAAAAAAGACAGTTTCTTCAACAAATGGTGCTGATCTAACTAGATATCTGCATGTAGAAGAGCACAAATAGATTCATATTTATGAATGATATGATACCCAGCACAAAACTCAAGTCCAAGTGGATCAAAAACCTCAAAATAAAACTGGATACACTAAATCTAATAGAAGAGAAAGTGGTGAACAGCCTTGAACACAATGGCACAGGAGACAACTTCCTAAACAGAACACCAACAGCTCAGGCACTAAGATCAACAATTAATGGGACCTCATGAAACTGAAAAGCTTCTATAAGGCAAAGGACACTGTCAATAGGACAAAACAAAAGCCTACAGAATAGGAAAAGATCTTCACCAACCACACATCTGACAGAGGACTAAGATCCGAAACATATATAGAACTCAAGAAATTAAGCACCAACAAACCAAATAAAAGAAAAATCAGGTACAAATTCTAAACAGAAAATTCTCAACAGAGGAATTCCTAATGGACAAGAAGCACTTAAAAGAAATGTTCCACCTCTTCAGTCATCAGGGAAATGGAAATCAAAAAGACTCTGAGATTCCATCTTACACCCATCAGAATGGCTAAGGTAACAAACTCAAGTGACAGCACAAGCTGACGAGGACGTGAGTGAGGGAAACACACCTGCATTGCTTGTGAGAGTGCAAACTTGTACAACCACTGTGGAAACCTGGTGTTGAAGTGAAAGCGCTTAACCATCCGCCATGACATACACACTCGACAGTAATCTGAGCCATGATGTCTGCAATAACATATTTAATTCATCGGCACTGTCTGCTTTAAGTTGTAACTTGGTCTCGCCATGTCATGTGTGGCTTCTTCTTCTCACAAAAGTTATAGTGCCTTTGACTGCTGCAGGCCACTGGGATACACTGTTACATCCATATATTATTCAAACTTCAAGTTCTAATATTTTTGAGTTCTAGCATTGTATCTTGCAGCCATTTTCAGAAGGAAAGATACAAGAAAAGATCATTGGTTGATGTCTCAACTGAGTACAGTCTCTGTAACCATCACTGACATGTACTGTTAATTTTAAGTGGAATGTGGCAGAGCATAGATTTCAATGTTTCATCTACTGTTTGCACGTGCTTCTGTGCAAGTGCGTATTGCTCACAGGCATGCAGGTGCCTGTGGAGGCCAGAAGAGTTTGTTACATCAGCTGAGCTGGAGTAGAAGTTAGCTGCTCTGCAGGGAAGCCGAGATACGAACTCAGGTCTCTTCCAAGAGCAGCAAGCGCTTTTAAGCACCAAGCCATCTTCCCAGCCCCAGCGTGGATAATTTTTCAAACTCTTTTGTCTATTCTAAGTGTTGCCACATTATAAATTCATACCATAAACTCCTCACCCTAACTCAGAATGCACGCGCATCTCCTTCCAGACCATCTTTGAAATGTTATAATAGAGTCAAAATTATAATTTATGCTAATGTTTGGTATCAAACATTTTTTTTAGTTAACATCACAACAAAAATAGCTCTTATGCTTGCTGTTTGCTTAGTGAGCTTCAGAATAATCATTTAAATATGAAACATTTCACAATAGGTGCATCTTAATTGTTCCCCAGTGGCGAGCACTCAAGTTCTTCACTGTTTTTGACGGTAAGCAATATGTTATGAATATTCTGAACTGTTTTCTTAGATTAGACTGCATTCCCCAAAGTGAATAAGTCCAAAAGTGTAAAGGATTTGTATGTGTGTGGGTATGTGTGCTGCTTTTCATGTGTTATACAACCACTGGAAACTTATTTCCTTTAAGAAGGCCCAGTTTATATGATCAGTAAGACAGGGGAACAGTAACTTCTCTGTGATTACACACTCAGGGGATAAGTTAACAGGTTAAAATGAGCCTTATTTTATAATGAGGAAGAGGTGAGGGAAACTGATAAGAGAAATATTGGCTCCAGACATGCCAGCAAGGTTTCACAGTGTGGGATAGGGGTGTGAGATAGGTGCAAACAGCTATCAACAGAGCCCGGAGTAGATGTAGAAAGCACAGAGAAACCAGCCAGTGAGAGAAAGTGTTCCCATGAGTGTAAGGGCTTGCAAAAAAAAAAAAAAAAAGAGCAACACTTTAAATAGCTCTAAAGGATGAGAAATTGAAAGTGATGGGTAAAAAGGACACAGAATTAACAGGCCTGGGCAGGAGACGTAAGTAGGATAAATGGGATGGTAAAATATTCAGTAGAAATATCGTGAGAAGTGAAGTGGGATTCAGAAAATGGAAAAGAAACCCTAGTGGTCCTCTTACCCTGCTGAAGAGAGTTAAATAACTGAACGGGATGCTTAGCTTTAGCTCTGTAGGTGGGATGCCACTTCAGCTTTCAGCTCCTCAGGACCCACATGAGAGGTCCACACTTCACCAGTAAACCTAGCAACATGCAATTTAACAATAGGCTGTTAAGTAGGATTCTTCCCCCCACCGACTTTGGGAACCACTGGATTAAAGTGACCTTTTCACATCTGTACAAGCAGCCTCAGTGAGGTAAGGGTGACTGCTGGAAAACCAGACAAGAGGCTACTGAGAAGTCACATATGCAAATGATGATGGTCCGGCACTTGAACTGCAGAACCAAAGCCACTCCTGCTGAATGCATATCTCCCCATGCCTGCTGAATGAGGAAAAAAAATGTAGTTTGGAAACTTTGAGTTGAGAACGTATATGTATACATATATGCATACGTGTAAATAAAATAACAGAATCCATACTTCTTCTGATAACTAAAAAGTTACTTTTTTTTAAATTACCTAGTGTAAAGTGTTTTGTTATAGCAGTCCTAAAGGACTAAGACAAGTCTTGACCTAAGTGGGTAAGAAATACAGCAGGGAGAGAAATGATTCCAGACAATCCCCCTAATACGACAGGGATAGAAGGGATAAAATAATAAAGTGAATCTGAATTTAAAAAAAAACTGCTTATCCTTCCAGGCAAGACATGGAAAGGTTAGGCATATATTTCTTTAAGTTCATAGGTGGAAGAGCCATGAGGATTATTATAAAGTAAAAGAAATGGCTACCCAACTGGAGAGGTTAGGGTTAATACACAGTCTGGGGGAAGTAGTTCATATGAACACTTACCACAGTTAGATAATGAACAGGTGGCAGTGAAAATCCGTTCTCACTGGACAGAGACAGCATGACATGTCGGCATGTACGGATGCCGAAACATTTAGGAGGAAATGTGTAGCAAGCGCCTCAGGGCACACAATACTCAGATGCATGCATCCCTGCTCAAATAGCTATAGCCATGTTGTATTTAAAGAACCAATGATTTAGAGCAGGTATTTTTTGAGAGATGAGCTCATTCGCAAAAGTATGTTTTGTAAAATATATATGAACATGAGAAACCATGGAAGTAATTCATACCACCTCAAAGGGTCCAACATGGTTACGATATTAAGGACTTTATTATATTCAGAGATACACCAAGAGCTGCCAGAGAACCCTGCTGTGTGTGTCTGGAGAGAGAAGATATCTGTCAGAGGAAACAGTCCACCAGAAAAGTTCACAGAATGTAAAGGGGACTGTTTGGACAGACTCGGTGTCTGTCTGGGGAGAGAGAGCAGACCTTAACAAGGTGGATGGAATACAGAGCTGCATAAGACAAACTCTAGGGACCATATGTGCAGAAAGAAGACAGAACCTCAGAGGTGAACTCTGATAATTGGAGATGAGTAAGAAAGTCTACCACACAGAGATTAAGTCCATGCTGGCTCACAAAAAGCTAAAAAGAAATCCCCAGAAACGTATTCTAAGGGAATTCTTAAATGATGTTTCAGAGCTGGGCATACCTGTTCCTTAGTTTGACAGTTTGGCAGTTCTCACTTCCTAGCTACTGTGAATACAGCAGCAGCTAACACATAGAAGCAAGTGTCTCCATAGCAGGATACAGAAGCCTTTGCAAACACGCCCCCGGATGATAGAGCTGAATTGTATGGTAGATCAATTTCTAACTTTCAGAGGACCCTCCCTACTTGTTTCCACAGAGCCTATGCTGGCTTGCACTCTCATGAGAAGAACACACAGCAACACGAGGGCAAAACTATTTTTAAGAGCAAGGGAACAGCAAACACAAAATCTAGGATTTGAAGGAGGAGCAAGTAGACTAAAATAGAGAAGAAGCACAGATAAACCCAGCTTGTTAACAAACATGAGTTATTAAGTTTGGAATTTTCTGTAGATATCCATTGTGTTGTATTTCATGGTACATATATGCCACAGTCTTTCTTTGTGCTCATCCAATATTATACAACAAAATGTAATTTTCAAAAATCAGTGATGTTCTGGCATATAACCAGAACTCAATAGTTATTTTTAATAAGCAAAAATTACTAATCCAAGCAATAGGGTTGAGCAGTAGACACGCAGGTGGTCACTGATGAACAGTGTCCACCGAGATGTTTATTATAAGTGCCTATGGCAAGCCTGGAGGATGGGAGGACTCAAAGGTGATTAAGACTGAATGCTCTGCCATGTCCCAGCAATGAGGGCCTCCAAGACAGACCCAGACTGATTTAAATATTGTTAAGGCAAGCAATGTTTTATGCATGTACAGATTCATAGTCCAATATCCAAAGTTAGTCTGTTTTATTACTCAAATAGTCAACTAGTACAGAGCATATTCAATATCCAGTGGTTCTATGTATATATTATATATCATTATAAGATATATATATAGAGAGAGATAGATAGACAGACAGACAGACAGACAGAGAGATAGATAGACAGACAGACAGAGACTTAACTTGATGCTGGAATCCCAAATTTCACGTGCTATCAACTTCTCAATCTTTGAGTTATATTACTACAAAATGAACTACTGTGTGAATTACTGAACTCTGCTTTTCATTAAAAAAGAGCAGGGTTAACCTCAAAATGCCAGATGATACTGAGATATCACCACCACCCACTATAGGAACAGGATCTGCCTTAGAAAAAAACAGCCACAGAGTAAGAAAGTCTGGGATGCTCTTGGTAGAATCAAGGCTTTCCCAAATGTCTTTATTACAGAACAACTTTCACTTCCCTATTGCACAGTTCTCTAGACTGGCCACAGCATTGCCTGTAAAATTGTCAGAAATGAAAGTCCTTTACTTTCACCCCTTACTAAAAAGTCTGGAGCTGGGATCCAGCAAACTGTATTTTAATAAGCTTTCCCAAAACTATAACATTCAGAATGTATTGCTGTCCTAGAATAATAATAAAAAACAAACCCTGTCACTTAAGAGGGAAACAATTTGTTTATTAAAAGACATTTTAGGCTGGAAAGGTGGCTCAGTGGATAAGAGCACTGTCTGCTCTTCTAGAGGTCCTGAGTTCAATTCCCAGTAACCACACAGTGGCTCACAACCTATATGGATGCCCTCCTCTGGCATGCATTCATACATGCAGATAGAACACTCAGATAAAATAAATAAATAAAATCTTAAAAGCAAGCAAAAAAAAAAAAAGGACATTTTAGCCAAAGCATCTCTTGATTCATCTTCTCATCCTTTTGAAGTTTCTTGACTTGACTGGGAAATAATTTGGCCTAAAGGGCTTCTCCAGCTCAGCGGTCTGATGGGAAATCAAGTGGGATGCCTGACATCTCATACACCACTTCCACGTGTGATGTGCCAAGCCCGGCACTGTCACATAGCTTAGCTTCTGTGTGGGTGATCAGTACTCCATAGAAATAAAGGCAAATTTGAAACTTAACTTTAAATAAATCAAAGCCTCCCCTGATTTTTCCCCAAGTCTTGGAGCTACCCTATGAGGAGGGGGTACAATCTCACTGTGGTGATTTTTCTGAAGGAGGCTTGGGTGAATGTGTATTTTTTTTTTATTTTTTTAAATGCCCTAGGTAAAATATCTGTGAGAGCACTTGGCAGTTGGCAAATAAAATCCAGCACAACATGGTATATCTTCCTCTTTAAAACACAAGAGATTATTTATCCATGACAAATGTGGACACTGGTTTTCTCCATGTGTAAAATAACACCCCTTCCCATAAAAGCCCTAACTTTGCATAATAATTTATATAGATAATCAAGAATCCTCGATGAAAGAAATACAAATAGTTTATAATATACAAAGCATACAGAGAGAAAGTTTTTCCAAGACAAGTCAGCCTCAAAGAATTTATATAAACAAGGATCCATATAAGAAAAATCTGAACATGTATATTAAGTATTACAATATCTCAGAAGAGGGCGCAGGTGATGGCGAAGCATGTAAAGGCCCTTGTCACACACTCTCAATATCCGAGCTGGATCTCTGGACACACACAGCAGAAGAAAAGAGCTGACTCTGCACAACTGTCTTTTGACCTGCACTCTTGATGTATGGCATTAATACTCCACACAAACACACACATGCCTCACACACATATCACACACACAGCCCTCACACATACACACCTCTCACACACGTCACAAAACACCATACACACCACACACCATACACCCACATCCCTCATACACACACACAAACATACGCACATCACAGAACATTATACACTAAACACACACACCTCATGCACCACACATACCTCATGCATCATACACACAACAAACATACACACTCATACATGCCTCATACCCTTCACACACAGATAACACACACACACACACACACACACACACACACACATTCATGTACCTCATCTACACACACCACACACATCACACGCCACACGTACACACACTTTAGTCAAAACCTTTTCAAAAGATAACCTAAAAGTTCTAAAAAAAAAAAAAAAGAGGTCAAAAAAGGAACCTGGGATTTATAAGTATCCATATAGTAGTTAGAATCTAAACAAATGACTTGACAGTTAATTATGTATTACTTCAGGACACCACCATCTTTTTAAATGTCTTATTTTTAATATTTTTAATTTTTCAATATGTACTTGTGCTTTGTTGTTCGAGCAACAAACAAGCAAAGACAACAGTTCCTCATAGAAAATGTCTGTTTCCTATCACAAGACATTCATCAAAGGTTATAGTGAAGTAAATCTTTGCAAATCGAGTTACATGTGTCCTAGAAGAAATGCCACAGGTAAGATTAGCATTCCTGTGCCATCTCAGTATCCGACACACCATGGTCTAGAACTGAAGAAATGATTTGGTGACTCATATCCAAAAGGATAAATATTCTCTCTCTCTCTCTCTCTCTCTCTCTCTCTCTCTCTCATTCTGTCTCCTACATCTTGTTTCCTGTGTTCTCACTACATTATGATGCTCGACTTCCAAGATCATGTCCCCCTGGAGAAGCAGCAGAAGCAGTCTGGTCACTTAAGGGCTAACCTCAGATATCATGGGCTAACCTCAGATATCATGAAGTGTCACTTCCAACATAGTCAAAAATCCCATTAATGATTTAAGAGATGAAGAATAGCACCTTCCCCTCCATGGAAGGAGTGCCAACGTCACACTGAAAAAGAAATGGTAAGACTAGACATACTGTGATCATCTTTGCAAAGTACTTTCTGCTGCAAATTGTACCTATATATTTAATTCTTTTCCCTCCTAAATTTAGAATAGTAAATTGATTTCCCAAACAAGGTATCAACCCCTTAAACATGAGGAAAATGAAAGATGCAAAAACAACAAAATTTTAGAAGCTGGAAAGCAGATATTCAGCTGGCAAGGGGGCCAAACAGACTACAGAAAACTGAAACTTGTACTACGAACAAACAAAACTAAAAAACACACTTAGTTTATGACACAGAATCCCCCAGAAGATGAAGCATGTGGTAGCATTAGACACCACTCTTAAGTGTGAGAAGGAAAGGCAAAATAAGGAGGGATTAAAAAGCAATCAAATCCTTAATCTTCTCTCCAGACTTAAGAACCAGTATCTACTGGGCACCCATGCTTACCCAACACCAGCGACATATTCTCCTGAGGGAGTGACAGGGTAGGCTTTAGGTGGAAAGCGTTTTGCAGAGTCAAGGGCAAAGATAAGGTGACAAAAAAGGGGATTGAGTATGTCTACTGCTTACAGACCTGCAACTCTCCTCTACTTAGCTTCTGAGAAAACAAACACATAGCCCCTTCGCCCTGTAGGTAGTAGACTGGAAGCATCATCTTGACATGCCTGAGCATGTCCTGATTACATGTCTAAAGGTCACAATCCACAGGTGACAAAATCCTCCTACCCATGGATGACATCATCCTTCTACCAATGGTGACATCATCCTCCTACCCACACATGACATCATCCTCCTACCACAAGTCTACACATGGCCCAACTTTTTGTTCGTCTAAAACCAGATAACTGAGAAAAGCTCAAACATGAAAAGCAGAAAATACAGGAAAGTGTCTCAGAGAGAAAAGAATATTAAAAGGGGAACAAAATGAAAGATACTACTGTATGGGAAAAAACCACTTCAGAAAAAGTGTTTCAAAGGCGTCAGTGGCCTCCTGGAATAATGTATGTGGGCTTACTTTTTTTAAACTCTTATTTACATTTCTTATCTTTTTCTCCATACTCCACCTCAATCTCTTCCAACACCCAATACCAAGTAGGAGAGAGAAGGTTAAAGGGAGAAGGGGCCGAAGTTCTTTCTTAGCTGCTTCCTGCTGGTCAGGGTTGTCAGCTTCTTTGGAGCCAGTCCAACTACATTTCAGGAAATCTCCATTTTCTTGTTTCACAACAGCAACCAGGAACAGCAAAGGGGAAGGAGGAGCAGCCTTGTTCTTTCTGTTCTCCACACTCTCTGGTCTCTGACTTTATTCTCTCTCCAGCATCCTCAGATTTAAATGATCTGCAGCTGGCAAAGAGCTCCTCTCAGAGCTAGCATGAAGCAAACAGTCTGCTGCTGTGGACCATCTGAATCATTCCCACATCCCACACCTGAGACCAAAACAAAAACATGTTTATACCCACAACAAATGTACTTCAGCTGATAAACTAATAACACTGTTTTCATTAAACTGTTTCAAAATATAACAAATAATATTCACAAAAACCCATCTAGACACTAATCATTAGTGTCAAGAACACAAATTTTTAAAAGTACTGCTTTTATGTGGCATAAAAAATACAACGTATCAAGAATAATTTCAAATAAAGAAAACAAGAAAGCAAAATTGACTCAAATAGTCCATTGTTAAAAATAATGTGTTTCAGGAATATGAAAGAGAAAAAAATCTTAAAGAAACTTAAAATTAAAATAATACACAAACACTTCAAAATTCAAAGAGAATTTCCTCTCAAAAGACCTATTAAAAGCTCATGTAAGGCTCATAGTTCAGAATATTGAGAACAAAAAAGGAGGGACAGAAAGGAGAAGAGCGGAGAGGGGAGAGGAAGGAAGGGGAGGGGAGGAGAAGAGAATGAAACAGGAATCCAAACAGCTGCAAGACTGTACCTTTCATAGCTGTACCTTGCAAAACAGGGCATTTCAAACCAATGGAGAAGTACTTTCAGATGTCTGATAGCAAATGAACTCTACATCAGGATAAACTGTCTGAAGGATAGAATAAATTCAAAAACATTTTCACACGAGACAAAGTTTGAAAATGTTTTACCCTCATCCATCCAGTGTAGGCTTAGATTTTTTTCAAACTCCTATTTTATTTAATATTCTTTAACGCCTCTGCCTCCCTTCCCATGCCCCAACCTTGCGCAGGAGAGAATTAGGGAAAGGGGCTATAGGGCTCCCTCTACCTACTTCTTGCTGACTAGAGTAGTTTGGTTCTTTGGGGATATACCGATCTTAGTCGTGAGGATACCAGCAGTCCAGTCAAACTGCAAAGCAGCAAACCACAGCAGTATAAGACCTGGGGTCTCACAGCTCAGGAGTTCAAGATCGCGCCCTTCCCAGAAACTCCCCCAGACCAAGACTCATTGCAAAAGCAAGAGGTTTATTAACCATTGCACAATGGGGTCACCCCTGCTGGTCAGCAAAGAGTGGCACCCGGAGACAAAGGCCTTTAGGTTTTTAAAAGAAAAATTGCGGGAGATTTGAAGTTGCAGTCTTGGCAATTTAGGATTGGATGAGGAAGCTATAAAGTAAGATAATTGGTTAGTCTTAGGTGCTCAAGCTTGGCCAGTTCTGCCATGTGTGGATGCAGGTACAATTGAAGGTGGGGGTGGTTAGCTCATCCTTGAAGATTAGGAGCTACAGACTTTTGGCTGGAGGTCAAAAGCTACTCAGAAGAAGTCTAGGTTCGTTGCTAAGAAATGCTATCTCAAAGACAAGGGTCTGGTCCTTCTTTTGCTGAGTGAAGGTCATTGCTTGCTTGCCTTTTTTTATATCTGTCCTCACAGATAGGGTCACATTCCTCCATTCTCTGGAAAGGTACTAAGAGGCTTTAGCTTAACCTGGACCTAAAACTCAAAACTATAGGCTTTAGAAGACATACAGGTTACAAAGTTAGCCTAACCCTTTCAATAGCAGCAGCAAATGGGCAAACAGCAAGAGCGGTGGTACCCGTCAGCAAAAGCAGCAATACTGCCCCAACTGCTCAAGTCCGAGGAAGTGGGAAAACTCCTCCGCCAAGGCGGCTCAAAATGTTCTCTGCAGCAAAGCGATGCAAACCATAGCAATGCAAAAAGAGTTGTCTCACTGTCTGCGGGCTACTATTTATCCCCTCTCAGAGCCCACACCAGGATGTTTTCCAGCTCCCAAAACCACGCCCCTTGCAGGAGGTAGTTTCCTGCTGACAAACATCACTTTTCATGGGGGCTGTTTTCCAGGTTGTTTTCTATGGGGTGAGGGGAACATCCCTATATCCCACACTTGTGACCAAAACAAGAAACATTCACATGACACAAAGTTTCCAAAGAAACCAGAACTTGCATTTCAATCCAGTATCAAGGACGCACATGAGCGTCCTTAAAACAAGTTTTAAATGTGCAGAGGGCAGAAAGGAACATAGGGAGGGAACATCCCAGAATGTACAACGTCCCAGAATGACAGCTTAGCAACTGGTACAGAACACAAGCAGGACATACTGCTGAAGCACTGTCTTCAGAACGCTCACTGCACATGGGTTTACAGTTTAAAAAGTGGGACATGTTTAGGACACCAGGACAAACTGGATGTTTTTTAGCTTCTTAGAAATCTTAATGTAGTAGCAGGCAGGAAAGTAATTTACTAGGTAGGTCAGCACCCATATGTTTATAGGGTTATAATAATTCTGCAAATGGCAATGCAATAAAACTCATCACAGTTTTAGTGATAGAAATTTGGAAAGAGCGAATCTTTCCTGGACAGTAAGAAAACAAGAAGCAACAGATGAGCTGGCAACACGGAAACCAGCACCCTCACAACCAGCGAACACATCTCTCCAGGGAAGATGTTAAGGAACTGGTTCTTTTCATAATCGCCTTGTACAATGTTTTTTTTTATTTTTTAATTTTTGATATGTGTGCATCTGTATCTCTGATTTTTAAAAACGTGGAAAATATGGGAAAAATATAGACCTACTAGTTTCTTTTTTAAAAAATCAAAGGCAGTATAGGAAGCCTATACACAGGCAATGCATATGAGACTTGTATTAAAATGTCCTTTTGTAAAAGTAAATAAATAAAAGTGAACAATATCCTTGATCTTGTGTTGGCAAGACAGTTTCTTTATTGTTTCATGATGGTTCTTTCTTACGTCTTTTCAAATACATGAACATTCCTCTGCAAGCTCTTCAGACTGAAATTGTATGTTCATGGCAATTATAAACTTAGAAGAAGCCACGAACAATTGATTATAGAACTGTTTTATTATCTAATTATGCAGTTATTCATAAGTTCTAAATAGTCCTGTGAGGATAATTATACTAGCATTGAAAGTATCACTCATTGACCAGTTCTTTGAGGGGCTATAAGTTTCTTTGTTTCCATTGATCTAAGACTATTAGAAAATACTCTTGCTACAATGTTATAAATTTTTCCTACTACTCGAGGTGTGTTGGTGCATGCCTTTAACCCCAGCAACCGGGAGGCAGAGGTAGGTAGATCTCTGAGTTGGAAATCATCCTGATCTACAGAACAAGTTCCAGAATAGCCAGGCTACACATAGAAATCCGGTCTCAAAAAAAAAAAAAAAAAACCCTCCCACACAAAAAGCTTCTATGCATATGAAATCATATGGAAGAAACTCAGTTTTTTAACACAAAATCAAGCATAATAGTTAATATCCATAAAATATTATAAATATTTTTACAAGTATTAAAGGGCAAATGTTGAATTACTTTTGGATAGGATGAATTTTGATCAATGATTTCATGGTTAAAACTGAGTTTTCTTGCTCTTCTAAGCTCTAGCCTGGTGGCTCTTTTCTGCAAAATATTGTTTTTGGATTATGCACAACTTAGCTGAATTTTATTTCAAGCCTTCAGATTTTTATTACTAGAAAATACATAAAGGTATCTGTTTTTTCAGTCAGAAAGTGAAATATTTCTGTCAGTGACTAATAAGAATGTTTTCTGCACATTAAATGCTGTTAAATATCATTATAAAAATCCATATTAAATAGAAGAAGGTTTCTAAGAAAATGTTTTTTTACATCAATAAAAACCAGACATTGTAACATCAGGATCCCACTGAAAGTTTTGGTCAAACTACAGTCACAATGACATGACAAGACCAAAAAGACAATCCGAATTTACGAAGTTTCCTTAATAATGCCCACTCTATAGGAAAGAACTCAATACAGTCTAAAACAGGATGATAATATATCGCTTGTCATCCATCAGGATTCCAAATAGATAATACCCAACTCCTTTCCCACAGTTGCATATTTTGAATGTAGGTTTCATTCAAAACAAAATCCTCTCACTAAACTGTCTCTAGGTTGTTTCCTTGTTAAATTTATAAGAAGCTCAGCTCAGTGTGTTGCTTTTTCCCTGGAAGTTCTGTTAATGAACGGCTCAGACATAGCCGTGGGCATAGTCTTTTTCAGGTGCAGAAATGATAACAAATGGACCCAAATGACTAAATTGTTTCTTTTTTTTCAATCTGGTTCATCTATAGAGATGAGTCAGCATGTTATGTCAATGGATGTCACCCTTAGCTAATAATAAAAACAATTCTAGCATATTTATCATGGGTTATGCAGTTTTTAAAATATATGAAGAACTTGGATATCTGCTTTAGATCCTTATGTCATAAAAAATAAACATCAATTTATTCCTTCCTAAATTTAATCTGCACATTGTTGCTGAGATCCTGAACATATTTTGCCTTTTTCATGACAGATTTAGGAGAAAGATAACTCAAAGCCACATAAAATATTTCACTGCATTGAATTTCACTCCCTAAGCATACCAGGAACTCATATATTTCCTAGAACTAAAACTCATTACCTTACACTTATTGTGATTTATTTTCAGATTATATTTTGTGCACTACTCAAAAAAAAAGTATTGAGTGGTTTCAGAAGGCCAACTAGAGCTTGAGAGACTAATGAACACCTCATCTTCCATCTTAAAAACGAAGAGTCACACAGATGTTAAAAACATTTTGGGCCTGAGAACAATGCCAAAAGTCTCAATGATGTCATACAATTTTGAATACTAAATAATGAAAGCCCATCATTTTAGCATCCTGTCTTTTGAAGGGATTTGACCATATTCCAGCATTCATCCTTCAACCTATAAATTATTAACTATAGCTAAAAGGAGATATTTGATATTTGCATAAAGAAGTCCTTAGAGACTTAAATGTCAACATTTCCCTATAAAGCAGATTTAACTTTAATCTAAATTACCTAATTCTAAGACTTCAAAGAAAGACTGTACTGTATTATGCCAAAATCTGATGAATTAAGAAAAGTGAGAAAAAATAGGTAACTGTTGGAGTAAACATTCATATAAAGAAACATTGGCAAGTTAAATGTAACAATGGAAGAGAAAACAGAGGAATAGGAAATGAAAACAAAATAGAAGGGTCTCTATAATTGTGTTCTAACTCAGTGGGCTATACATACTCACAGCTGTCTTTGTCCATTTACTTCTCTGTGACCTCTCTGTGTTTAAAGATGTGTGTCAAACTGTATATGGACTATATGGTAAAATAAATTAAGATGTGTGAAAAATCTTTAAATCGTTGTTAATTGATACAAATACATTGTATGTGAAAACTAACTACATTCAGGAAAACACAGGAAACAAATAATTTCACTACAGCAAAACTAAAAGTAGCCAAGCACACAAACACACTACCACAACTAACAGCAAAATCAAAGCATCTAACAGCCACTGGTCATTAATCTCCCTCAACATCAACAGACTCAGCTCTGCAATAAAAAGACACAGACTAACAGAATGGATTCATAAACAAGATCCAACAATCTGTTGCATATAAGAAACACACCTAAGTCACAAAGATAGACATTACCTGAAAGTAAAGGGCTGGAAGATGGTTTTCCAAGCAAATATACCCAAGAAACAAGCAGGATTAGCCATTCTAATATCTAACAAAATAGATTTTCAACCAAAATTAATCAAAAGAGATGGTGAAGGTTATTTCATACTCATCAAAGGAAAATTCCACCACGAAGACATCACATCTATGCTCCAAATACAAATGCACCCACATTTGTAAAAGAAACATTAATAAAAATTAACATCAAATAAAACTTGTATGATTTTCATTTTAAAAAAAATTAAATGCATTGTAAAAAACTGCCTATTCATTCAGTTTTTCATGTTTTCAAAATGACAAATGACCTTAATGAAATCAAACTTTTTTAAAGCAGATTCACTGGTTTGTTCTAGACTTAGAAAAAAAACAATATTTCAATAAAAAAAAAATACAGAGCATTCACTACTGTATATACACATAGGGAAGAGATCAAGACTGAAGCTGAATCAGCCTCTCTTCACTTCCCCAAAACAGGGACTCCAGACATACACCATTGCTTCGTTTTGTGTGAGTTCTGAGGCTGGAACTCTCACCTCATACCAAGTTTCTACCTTTTCAGTTTTCTCTCATTCATATTCTCTTGCTGTCTCTGTCTGTCTGTCTCTCTCTCTCTGTGTGTGTGTGTGTGTGTGTGTGTGTGTGTCTTTCTATCTCTTTGTCTTTGTTTCTGTTTCTCCCTTTTGTGTGTGTGTGTGTGTCTTTGTCTGGGTATATCTTCCTTTCTCTGTGTCTTTCTGTCTCCCTGTCTCTGTCTCTCTGTGTCTCTGTCTGTCTGACTGTATCCCCTTCACTCTCTCCCACTCTATTACAAACTCTTCTGCTTATCCACACACAGAGATGTTTTTATTAAGTTCTAGGGTATTTCCTAAAACTATACTTGGAGTTTTCCTTTGCCTGAGAAAGTGTGTCCTATTCAGAGTAGCCAGCAACTATGACATATAAATCAGGATTTGTGGTCTAACAGTTCATTTCCCATTCAGCCCAACATAGTTATTCCTGATGAGCAAGCAGCTTTCCTTTACCTGTGAGTTGGAGACATATGATCCATTTTACTTGGGACAGGCCATCATTTTATCCAGTCAGCATTAGGAAAGGTGAAGCACATCAAGTATATTCTATCCCATCTTTAGACATTAAACACAAGGGTCCCCTCTGGATGTTAGAGGAGCTGAAAAACAGAGTCTCTGACTAAACAGCTGATAGGTGCCTGTATGGAAAGAGGACTGGGATTGGTAAGCAGGTGAATGGCTAAATTAACAGAATGTCACAAATTCATATGCTCAAGTCAAAGTAGTCTGAGAAGTAGACAGAAGAAAAGGTTTCTTGTGTAAAACTTTTTTCCCATCTAAGTAACAGAAAAATTTAAGAAAATCTTTTCAAAAGACTCCTGGAAGAAAGAAACACATATACATTAGGGTTGATGTATATCTCAGTGGGATAGCGATTGCCTAACTTGCAGGGCCTTGGAACCATAGCACCACAAAACAAATAAAAACCACACACATTTCATTTTGTATGTATGTGTGCATGTATGTGTGCCTGCGTAGTCCATCAAGAGAACCATTATCTTACTTTGTAATGATGTTTGACTCAAGGGAAAACTTCTTCCATGTTTGTCTAGACTATTAAGCATAGATTTATAGGAGGTAATCAGTCCACTTCGTAGACAAGCAGATTTTTTGCCCTTTCTCCTTTCTATGAAGCAACCAAGTAAGTCTGAAGTGGCAACACAGTTTTCACTCGCAAAATGTTTCTTAAACCATGGCCCTACACATAAAAACTCCACTCACAAGAAGTGGCAAATGCTTGCAGGCTCTGCAGATGCTGGCCCATCATTTTGTCTTTCCAATACAGTGATGCAAAGCCAAAACAGAGAACTGGTGCCTTGCTACTGTGTAAATAAGCACCAATCTGAAACAAATCAATGCACAAACTTTTAGATAGATCGAGAACTTAAATTGAAGAAATATTTGTCACAACTTACAAATATTCATTACAAAGAAGAAGCTGTAAATATGCCCTAGTATGCAAACTTTAATGGTGGGGACATTGTGAAAAGCATTTAAGTCAGTTTGTACAAAAGTGGTTAGATAAATTTTAATGGTAGGGAAAGAGCAAGGTAATGCATTTAGCAATAAATAATTTAACTGTGAGTACAAAGTAAACAGTTCTAAGCTAATAGTTCTGACTAAGAATAAAGAACTTAGGGTGAATGGAAGCTGCCTGCATTAGGCTGCCTGGCTCTAAAAGCCAAACACTGTATGTAACAGGATAATTTTAGTTTGAGAGGGGAAAAACTGGACAATTATTATCTTCTTTCTAGATGAAATTTTATGTGTAGTACATCCACACAGAAAATACAGCTGTGGTTTCCATTTCACACGCTACCTTGAATGAGTATATGTTACAGACAGGCTTGTGCTGCCCCGTGGAACCCACTGTAGAATGTTGATTCTGGGCTCTACCCAGTCTGCTCAGGTCTCATAAATAATGAGGCATATCAGTGGTTCCAGGATTGCCAATGTTGTGTTTAAGATGCAACTTCTCTAAAGGGCAATCCTTTTCCTCTGACACTAACCGTAAATTGCCTCATGTCTTCTTGAAGATGACCTTCAGCCCGGGCCTCCCACCACTCCACCATCCTTTCTCTTCACCGCCTCGGTTCACATGCGCCACGCCACATCCTCTCTCTCTCACCTTCATCCTCCATAAATGGTTCCCCAGTGAGTCCTTGTGACCCTTGCTCTAGTGCTAGATGAACTAGTCCTATTCAGGAGACATTCCAGCAGCCTCTTCCTGAAAAAGACAAGTGTCCTCAGGAAACTGCCTTCACTGTCGGTTCCTTTCGGCTGACAGATTAACCCAGAGGACATATCCCAGCTTCACTGTAAGTGAACTGTAAGTGAAGCCAAGTGTAGGTGAAGAAAAAACTTAAAAGCAGAAAAAGCATTATGTATGAAAAAGAACAAGAATTTACAAGTGTATGTAGCCCGGCAATGAGAATATCCTAGGTCTGGCTTTTGAGAATGCTTAGTTAAGTATGCCTAAATAAAACAGGGAATGAACAATAATTCATTCACTTGGGGGATAGAATTTTTATGACAAAGATTTGATAATATGTCAGAAGCCCCAGAAATGGGGCAAAATCGGAGAGAGTAGTACTCTAGACTGAGCAAATCTGAAGTGCCTGAGTAGGTGAGGGAGACAGTAGAGTAGGGTTCCCTAATCTTCCTAATACTACAACACTTCACAGTTCCTCATGGTGTGGTGACCCCCAACCATAAAATTATGTCATTGCTACTCCGTAACTGTAGTTTTGCTACTGTTATGAATTGTAATGTAAATATCTGATATGCAGGGTATCACATACGAGACCCTTGTGGGGGTCGCGACCCACAAGTTGAGAACCACTGCATGAGAGGGTATAATTGAAAGATTCCCAGAAGGAGAAGCACCGGAATGACTGAGGGCTGTGCTCTGAGAGAAGACTCAGAACTCACCAAGCCTTTCAGGCTGTGAGGGGCATGACCCTCACTAAAAAGTTCTTCAGAGGCTACCTCTGCTGGCCAGAGCTGGCCTGACATACAAATGACCAAAGAGAAAAAGAAGTTCAGTGATAGCATTTCACTGTCAGAAGCCCGTGAACCATGCTCAGCAGTGTCTAGCCAAACAGTTAACCTATGCAGACTGTGAAGATGATTATCAATCTAGCACAGCTTAGAGAAAAAAATAGACACAGTGAGGACGCTGCTCAGCCTCTACCACAATGAGAAAGCAAATCACACAACTCATTTCCTAAGAAAGCCTGTGTGGTGGAAAAGGCACTTAGCTCTTCCACAGAGGAATCACAGCCCTTTGGCTCAGATATCGGTACACTAGCAAAAATGTACCAGCCAACATTTTTAAGCACTGTTAGATGCAACATTCTGAATTGATGCTGATTCTCCGAGGCACTGACACCACCATCCTAGCACTCACTAAAGTGGCCCATAGCATCCAAAGTACAATGAGGTCATTGGATGCCCAGACATGCCAAGTAGGCATTTCCTTGAGGGTATGCCTTAAAGTCCAAACTGGGGTCCTTGTCCACTATCTGCCAGGTAAAGTGAAGTCTAACCTTACCTCACTCTCAGGAGAGACAGTAAACCAAACCAGTGTCATACCATGGAAGAATATTAATAATTACTGTTATCAGTAACAATTACTGTCTCCATTATGTAGATACAGGACCCATCCAGTTTGATCCCTGAACGTTGAAAGGATTACAGATAATATCTATAGTGATAGATCTCCTATCATGCCGTGCCCTGATCACATCTTTCAGGCTAAGCACGGTTCATTGCTGAAGAAAATAAGACACTTTCACTACTCAAGAGGATCAGCCAATAATGAATTTACCTAAAGCGGGTAAAAAACAATTCATGTACAGTGTTACTTCCAAACTATGATAATTATCCTACCCTCTGACATGGTATCACACAGTGAGATATAAAATGAGCATCCTACAGAAAATGACATTGATTCATTATCCTGATGGTTTCATGTGATCAGTAAGAGATGGCTACAATTCTGAACGCTTTGGTAAGACATCTACACAGAGAAGCAAGAAAGACAAAGTCTATAAAATTCAGGGGTATTCTATTTTAGGGGAGTCATCAGGGGTCCCGTAGTCATGGATGAAGGAATGAATGGCCACTCCAAGGAAAATCAGAAACTGCTGTGTTGCAGTGGTTACATGTAAATGAAAGCACAAAGCCTGCTGAGCCTCTCTTGTCTCTCGAAGCAGTGCATTCCATATTTAGGGTTACCTCTCTGACCAAATGACCAAGCAGATCCAATGATGTAAACAAAATCAGAGTAGACTGACAGGCAGCGAGGACTTCAAGGTGAATCCTGCAGGAGAACCTCAACGTGAGCTGGAATGGGTCCATGATAAATAGAGGACAGTTCCAGAGCTCTCAAGGGTCTTCTAGGATATTACTAGGACCTAGTACAGAGAGAGAGTTTGACCATGGGACACTGAGGTCTATGGACACTGCAATGTCCATTGTGCTATCAGGACTACCAAATTCTAAAGTAGAACAAAGCTCACAGTCGTTCATCATAAGAAGAAATGAAGCACAAGGGTGGAAAGCTAAAACAGAGAACATAAGCACCAGTAAACTGCTTGAGCTGAAAGCTCAGTCCCTATTCAGAAACACCATGATTCTGCAAGTCTGTCTTCCTCACTTCCTTATATGGTCAGAGATGCAGATCCCTGAAAACAGTAGAACAGAACAGAGAAGACCAGAATACATTTACTACACTACGCATATGGCGTATAGACAACAATGTGCAGCAAACAAAATGTTCCTAATAGATGGAGGTTTGTATGATTTAGATGGAAAACAGTACGAAGGGGGGGGGGTGAAATATTTTTTTTTTCCAGCAAAAGCCAATGGCCCTGTAAGGAAGAAGGAGGACTCAAAGATCAGAGACAAGAAGCCTCTGGGGAAGTGTATATGAGCATGCGATGAGTAGAGGAGAAGCATCCAAGCATGAAGTGTTAACACCTACTGAAATCCTTTTAATATGGAAGAAGCAATTAAAAAATCAGCAGACAAAGATGACTTAGCCAGCTGACATTAGCTAGCATATTATTTGGGATTCTCCAGGGAAACAGACTCCATAGAATTAAAGTGTAGGAAAGGGGAGTGTATTAGATCGGCTTACACAATACCATCTGGGCACTCCAAAATTGGCTGAGAATCCAGTAGCTGCTTAGTCCATGAGACTCCATGTCCCAGAACTACCAGCTGGCACTGAATGCTCAGAGGATTCCTGGAGAGCCAGTGGTCTTCATTCCTCATTAGAAGGCCATAGAAACTGGGTCCCGATGTCAGCACAGAATGGCAGCAGCAGTGACTGACGGGTGGCTGAACTTCTCAGTGAGGTTCAAAGGTAGGCAGGAAAAAAGAGCAAACAGTCTGCCTCTTGGACCCCCTTTTTCTGGGCCACGATCAAAAGGCACCATACATACTTAGGGCGAGTCATTCTAATTTAGTTCATATGCCCATAAAATCCCCTCACAGGAACCCAGAGTCTTGCCTCTTAGGTGATTCCAGTTCGAATCAAGTTGACAGCCAAGATTAAACCATCACAGCCATAGTCATCGGCTACTCTGAAATTGTCTGACGGATCTATCAGTGAAAACAAGGAGATCATGTTAGAGGCTAACAGGAGCCTAACACGATTCACACTTATCCAGGTCTCCTTAGCTACTATCTTCTCTGAGTTGCCCAAGATTTCACACTTCTACTGGAGGACCAGCCATGATCTTCTCTATTTGGCAATCCTGGGTCATTTTCTTCCTGGTAAGGACTGAAAGTGTGTCCTCATGAAGGAAAAATATTCATTTAGGAGTATTTGTTGGCCTTTTCTTGTCACAGGATCTCAGAACCATTTTTTGGTTTTGACAAAGCATCTTATCAGACATGGAAGTCTACATAACACAATTGCTGATCTTGATCAGTAGGAAAAGGTCATGACACTTTGACATAATGGAGCTCTGTCTGGAACCCAGGTGTTCCAGCTATGAATCTATACATGGAGCAACCCAGGCCTGGGGAAGTTGTGGTTCCCAGGATTCGGGTATCTCCAGAATGAAGGAATGATGACACCACCAAGTAAGCCAAGAAGATAGGTGTGGATGATGGTCACTCAGAAGAGGAGGCCTGAAAACAAACTTAGGGATGGAACTGTTCTGGGTCTCACTACCCTCCATTTTCTGACTTCTCTCTCAGGAGAGGTCCATGGTAACTATAGAGAAGCTGCTTTGCAAGAGGGTGAGAAAGTGAATCAGACAGACACAATGGGTGGATTGTGGAAGCCATGAAAATGAGTTACTATGCTCTCTAAGAAGCTATTCAGCAGCTGCTTCCAGCCCAACTTGTTTAGAATCCATCCCTGCATTTGCCCTGAGGCCATGTTTCTTCTAGACAGCTGTTAGCCAATCATTAAGCAAAAAGGGAAAGCTTGAGCCACTGCTGGGACCTCTTCAGTGGACAATTTTGCTTTGAAACCATGTGGAGACCAACAAAGCTAAAAAGTTCTGAGCCCAGGGGCCCCCTGAAAATACTGATGCACCAACCAAGGATCATGCCCGGAGAGGACCTAGACCCCCTGCTCAGATGTAGCCCATAGGCAGCTCAGTCTCCATGTGGATCCCTGAGTAAGGGGAGCAGGGGCTGTCTCTGACATGAACTCAATTGCCTGCTCTTTGATCACTTTCCCCTTGCCTTGATGAGGCAACCTTGCCAGGCCACAGAGAAAGAGGATCCAGGCAGTCCTGATGAGACTTGATAAGCCAGGGTCTGATGGCAGGGGAGAACTCCCCCTTTCAGTGGACTAAAAGAAGGGGATAGGGGAGAAGGGGAAAGGAGGGTGGGCCCGGGAGAAGATAAGGGAGGGGGCTACAAACGGGATATAAAATGAATAATTTTTTTTTAAAAAAAAAAGAAAACTTTTAAATTTTTTTTTTTTAAAATAAACTGTGTAGAGGTCTGATTGTGACTCTTCCCAACTGCATTGCAGACTTGTATCTACATTCTTCTGACCTGCATTGAAGTCTGAATGGCTGCTTGCCTGTCCTCTTCTACCCTTCGCATGCATTTATCCCAATTAATTTACTGCACATCTGTCAGGACTTAAGCCTCACAGTGAGACTGAACTGAGGCATTTCATTTTAAAACGTTATAGAAAGAGAACCTGAGAAGATCTTCATCTAAGAAAACGGAAACAGTGAGAGCCGAAGTAAAGTATGACTGGATGGGATGCTTTGCCTTTGATCGCATGTGATTGAAAGCTGTATATCTATATGGAGGGCGCACAGATCACCTAAACGCCAGCAGTCTTGGCTGCGGGTTGTCTGGATTTGCATAATGGGTCAGAGAAATGGCTGAAGGGAAGGACAGAAGGGTAGGAGATAGACGAAACGAGATATGTCTGATTGAGAAATCCTCAGAACAAGAACTCTCCACATCACGATAATCTGTAGATGAGGAAAAAAAAATGATAGAGGTAATGGGTATTATATAAATCATACTCTTTTAAGGCAATAAGGATATAATACAGTGATCAACAGAAAATTACACAGAATTTGCAAAAATGAAAGTCTGTGTTGTTCCCCAATGGCCTATGCTTTGGAATACTGTGAGGCAGATAGTATTTTTAAAATTTGACTGCATAAGCCCCTAGTTTAGCAATTTGCATTTTATATCTATTACTACTTCTATGATGTATTTTTATAAAAATTATGTTAAAAAAACCTAGTAGTTCTCTATTTTTAACCCAGTTCATAATATTTCTCACCAAAACCAAGCATATATATATATATATATATATATATATATATATGTATATATGTAAAAATAAAAAATACACACACACATATATATATCATGATCAAAAAGGCATCTCAATTAATGGGTTGATAAAGAGAAACTGCTCTATTATAGCAAAAATATTTGAAGCATCGGCCAAAAGCACCAGGAGTTATGGTGAATATTTTTACATTGAAAATGAATTTAAAGGGTGGATTAGTTTTTCAGAGGCCACAAAAGTGTACTTGGGTAATAGCTGTTATTTGTGCCTACATTGATCTATATTTAAATTCATGATTTAAGTTGACATTGTGGAATATTTTATAATCCATTTAAAGAGAATATGGAGTTCAACCAAGGACTCCATTTGTTCTGTTTTTCTTTCTTGTAGAAACTAAACTTAATTTCATGAGAGGTTTAGGTGTGGGAGAACCATGAATCATTTACTTTTATCAGTTTCAATTTCATTACAGTTCTGTCCTCGGAATACATAATTGTTCCAGCTTATTTTTAATCTGTGGGAAAATGCATGAAGATAAACTTGACACGGCTTCATTTTCCCCCCCGGGTTGTTTATGTGGTTGAAGTCTGCTGTGAGGTTTAGAACCAACCCATGCTTTCTCCTGTGCCTCTGCTAGCCCTGTGGGGGCATGAAGAGAGGCTGTCTGCTCATATGATACAGCGCACAGGCAAGAGCTCATCATAGGTGTCAAGTTCTCAGAGGCTGATCCTAGCTTCTTCCCTCCTGGGGTGTAAAAATAAACATCCTAATCTCCGGCTTCTTTGATTGCAGGAGTCACGAGTTACCAAATGATTTCTTTGTTCCTAAACAATTTTTAATAACCAAAAATTAAGAGTTTTAATAGCATCATCAAAAGCCAGCCAGTTTTATCCAAAGCATTTCTAACCACTCCTAACTAAAGATATAGCTTCAAGCTTCTGAGTGTAAGAACATAAATGAAGCTTTCTTTTGTTTATAATGAAGATTATTAAGAAAAGTATCTGTGAGGATGAATTCTAAATGAGAATCCCAGGATAAATTCTGTGATTCTGTTATTTTATTCTTTTATCAACTCATTAACTAGGATGTTTCTCTTGATCGTCTTCTCTTCAAAAGTTGCAAAGAAATAATATGCCATAAATAGTGCTCAATTCCTGTTCAAAACCTTAAGGACCAATGATACAGATAAAATAATACAAGTGACCATATGTAAAACAATTGAAAGGGCAGAGTGTGGGGCTGAATTTAAGTGTTAACAGGTGCTTGGCACAACAGAAAGCTTAGAGAGGATCAATGTAATAAAAAAAAAAAAGTTTTATGGAGGAAATGAAATTTGAGTTGAGGTTTGAAGGTGGAATAAAAGAGGTGGATAGCAGGGGAAGAACTTCAAAACCAGCGTCTCTCTTAAAACGAATATTAGCACACATGAGCCTGGGGAACTGTGCGGTTTAAAAAAGTAAAATTATTTATGCTATCTCTATTTCTAAGCCTTCTTCCCTTGTAAAGACAGCTACTGGTCTGAAAACGGGGATAAAAAGTAAGCACTTTGTCACAATGGAATGTAGCACGGTAAAGAAGAAAATAACTGACCGCAGCAATGGGATAAGGCCTACTGCGGCCTGCTTCAGACAAGGTGTGTGGGCGAGGTTGCCCGTAGTGAGTCCAGAGTAAAGTAGCATCATGCCAGGGAGGAATTTAGAAGCCTGATGTGTATAGTTACAAACATTCAAACAATATTCAATATCAGGCGTATCCAAAACCTGGTGTGGCTCCTAGAAGTCCTACAGCAAAGACTCAGACTCTTCCTGCCTCACGAATCCTCAAAGGGAATGTAAACATTACAAGATTTTTCTGTAGGCAACGGAAAATAAGAAATTTCCACAAGTTTGGTATATGACGGTGAAGGCTGTAAAAGCTGTTGTTGGAAAGCAAAGCTTTTTTACAATAAAAATAATTGCTATCAACGTACGTGCAATAAGAACTATGACTGTATAGGAGATAGGTCTAAGAGAAAAAAAAATGCTAATTCTGATCTACATAGCATTAAACAATCACAGGTAAGTCAGGGCTGCAAAGCCAATCAGAAACTTGACCCAACTTCAGATACTATGGACATGAGGCTGGTTATAAGCCCTCTTTGAAGCCTGCCTAAGTACTCTCATCTCTCTCAGAGTGTATTCCAAAATTTTGGCCTGAACCACTCATATTCTGGCTGCAGATAATTCTATGTAGTTTCTTTACCTCAGCATGCGTTGGTCATTGTCCGTTGCCCCCACATTCTTCCTAAGATGGCTGTGGACGGCTGTGAACCTTGTTTTTCTCATACCTGCTTTCTCAACTAACCCAACTCTAATTCAAAATCATCTTCTGACCATCAACTATGTTCCCTTCACTTAGGCCTTCACAATGTATTCTTTCCTGGAATGTCATATTTATGTAAGGGTGGTGGTTGCATAGATATTAGACTTACTACAATTTGAGTTAAGTTTGGTGCATACTATACAAATATATACAAGAGCTACTTCTAGTCCCAGGTAGATGATTCACATAAATGGTGCCTTTTAAGTAACTGCCATGTCTAAGTCAAGATGGGCTAGTTTACATTACACTAACCTTCAGTGACACCGCATAAGTCAGCTTCTCATTTACATTCCCCACGACTCAATAGGGAAACTTGATTTACTGGGAGACCGATGGACAAAGCCCTACTTTCTTCTGCAGCTGCAATCTCACAGCTGTCAGGTTTCAGAGGGATGGAAAGAGAACAAAGAACCACATACATACTTATCTGAGCCTCAGCTCTGAGGTGACACAAGCCACCTTGCTCACGTTGTCTTGGTCAAAACATGTGCCATACTGACAAACTTTTACAGGACAAGGACACACAATCATCCTATGCTCCCATAAGCACTCAAAGGCCAGACGTATTAGGGAGCAGCACCCATTCTACGTGACAAATCGACTTGCCCCTTTAAGAGCTACACTCCATGGAATGCCATTTATGTGCAGCAGAAACATCTGAGCTGAACAGAGCTGCAACATTCAGCAACGCTCTGATCATTTGTCAAATAGCAATTTTCTGTCAACTTCACTACCTCAAACATCTATGTTATATAAACACCACTCAAACATATTCTCAGATAACTACCAAATATGGAGAATAGACACAGCTCTTTGGCAACTTTTAACAGGAATGACAACTTTATGACATTGGCCAGGTTCCCCATAACATTCAAGGTTGATCTTTTCTTTGCTAGTTTATTTCAAGGGACCTCATCAACCTTTCACTGAGTTCAGTTTTAGTTATATTCATTAGAATTCAGTGGCCTCAGGCTACATAAGGTCTTTTTAATTTTGTCCTGATGATACACCCAGGTATCAAGAACGATGTCAAGAACTGATCACTGTTTCTAGGGTAACTTTTTCTAAAGATTGGTATGGGTCTTCCTTGAAGTCATAGATATTCTAAAATGATTCTTTATTCCAGGGCTGACACATCACTACAGCTCAAAGATGCAAAACCAGTAAATGGATCTAAAATGAAAGTCTTTAGCTTACAGCTAACTTAGAACTAAAGTATAAATATGGCCGTTAAAAACTTAAGAATAAAAATTATAAGGCTATTTTTTTTTCAGAAAGGATCCCAACATCCACTGTCCTTTTCATTCACAGGTATGTTTGTTCTGGTTTATGTCCGTCATTTACACTAGTTTGGAATAGAGATAGGTTTCATAAAACATACACACTTTTGTTAGTGATTAGCACTGTGGTCGTTTATAATGATTGTAAAATGATAAGAATGATACTTTGCACTGTGTGCCTTTCTTCTAATCAGCTCAAAACTTATGTCTACATCTCTGTGATAGCTTATATTTACTATGGCAGGCTCTCATTGACATTCTAACACAATCAGTAGCCATAAACCAGCCAGAGAAGAATGTGAGCATTATGTTGATCTTATTGACTTTAACTAAGTGAAAGTATCTCATATATATTCAAATCCTTTTACTTCAACCTTAGTCAGGACTCAAAAAAATTTACTGAAGAAAGGTGGGAGTGCAAATTTTCTCCTTGTGTATTTAAAATATAATGTCTCCATTTTGTACAACAATGTAGTTGCTGAATACCTCTCAGAACGAGTTCTCTTAAGGGAGTTTCTTCTAGACGTTGTAATATTGTATTCTTCTAGATAATGTGATTGCTAATATACCCAGACTCCCTGTGAAAGAGGCTTGCTCCTATGCCCATCTGTAATGGCCCTCATTTAACTGATGATCTTCTACCTTATTGTTACACTCAAATGAAACATGTTTCCTAATGCCCTCGTGTTTTTTTTCCTTAGTTTATTCACTTGGTTTGAGGCTATACATTTACCAAGGTGTTGGCATTGTACCTATTTGCATGGACAAAAGGACAGCCTATGACAAGGCAGTCTTAATAACATAGGGGTCACTCCAAAAACAGGAGTAAGCAGAAAGATCAATCAAGAGGGAGAAAATTCAATATTAAAATGAAATAGGTAAACTGGAGATTTACCTTATGCAAGTCACCAAGAAACATGGAAAATGTGTCCTGTAATTATATCAGAGGACAGAAAGACACCTAAGAGTTCCTCTGGTATCAAACATCCAGTATGATCCTATAGTATTTGTCCATAAGTTAAATACAAGCTAGAGCTCTGGTAGAAAATGGGGACCATTCATCAGGAAGTTTAATGCAAGGTGTTCTAAGCCTGAAGCTAAGATTGTATAAAATAGAAGCATTTGCAAATGTGGCTACTGTTAAAGACTGGACAAAAAAGCTGACTAGTGTATACCACACTATAAATTTGGTAATAATCTTAAATATTTAAGTTGACAAATCTTCTCAAGAAGCATATGACATAACATTTGCAAACTGATGCTTTTTTTCATTACATCTATAGTTCAAAGAAGCTTGAGACATGTTCCCTCTCAATCTAGGATTCCAGTATTAGAATTTAGAACCCATATTGTTATTATAATTAAGGAAATTGCAATAATTTTCTTTCTATATTTCCTCTTTTTATACTTTGATGTTTGATTTCTTTTGTACAAAATCAAGAGGACGTTTCCTACTCTCCAACAAACTCAATTTGCCCAAACCTATGAGGCTACAATGCACAAAGAGGTAAAAGAATCTTTGTAGCAACTTACGACAAACCTCAGAAATGTCACAGAGATACATAAGACAGACAAGAGTTAACACATTTTTCCCGGGGGAGGAAAGGGGTGGCAAACAGAGAAGGGGAAAAGAAATGTGTATTTTGTTAAAATGAACAGTGTAACATCTTAACACCATGAAATGACCACTATAATCAATCAAGTTAATAGACACTCAGTTTACAGCTACTTTTGTGTGTGTATGTTGCATGAACACTCACTGTTCTCTTAGCAAACTTCAAGCATACAAAAGGTGATTGCGGACTATAGTCACTGCGGTACACATTAGCTCTCCATAGCCTGTTCATCTTACAGCTCAAAGGTTTGTACCCTTAAAGAAATAGCTCTCTGTTAACTAGTCTATTTTATTATATATAATGAAATATATAAAGATACCTAGTCAACATGTATTATCATATGATTATATATCTTTAAAAGTACACAAAACTCTCTTTGTTCTAAAAAAAATTATTGGAAATTATTGCAGTATTTGTGGGGTTTCTTTTCATTTTTCTATATAAATATATGGAACAAATATTCCCAAAAAATGTATATATTTATGAGTCATTGTATCATGTCTACCTTAAACTTCCCAGGGGCAGAGGTTCTATTTTGTTTACATTTGTATATTCCAACACCCAGCTAGGGAAAAGCTGAATAAATGTTCGTAAAATATAAAATAGTGAGCCATCAAATGTGATGGAAGGAGGACCGGGATGAAAATATCACTCAGCTTTCACTGATCGGGTGACCATATCAGGTGCTTCACATAGAACATCTTGTGTAATTTCAGAATGAACTCATGGTGGCCACTGATAATGATTTTGACTCACGGGAAACTGATTGAGTGAAATTTACAGCTGGAACAAAGTCATTCTATCAGCCAGTTGTAGAATCGGGATTTAACCTGAGGCACCCAGGCAGCTGAGTCTTGTAGAATACTCTTAGACTGTGAATTAGGGCTCCAGAAAGGGCTAGAGCAACGCGATGGCATTGCGCAGTATTTGGAAAGTCCCTGATAGCACAATGGCCCTTCATGCTCTATCTTCTACTCATTCCTTTGCCACTACTGTTTTATAGAACTGTACCTGAAAACACTATGTGGCTCTCCCCAAGCTGCCAGCTCCTGGCTCAATCAGCGGATCAAGAAGACTCAGTCTTGGAAGCACTTGAGACCTCACACTAACTCCGTAGGCAAATGAAAATTCTAGTGCTTTTCTGCTTCATGCTTGCATGAATTTAGTCCTGACCTCCCGTGCCAGGTGAGGACCATTATTTCCTATTATGCTGAGAGGAAGATTGCCTAAAACTATGTTCTAAGAAAAGGAAACTGCTGTGAGTTCTAGATGTTTCCTTCAGAAGCGGCCTCACTCTGCAGTCACTGGCCTGGTCTTAAGTCAAAAATTCCAGTTCATTTCCTGTCTGGACTGTGGGCTCTGGGCAAGATATTTACCCTTGCTTTGGCTTAATTTACCTTATCCATGGAAATGATAATAGTCTCCACCTCAGAGTTTTCTGAGGATTATTTTAATAATTGCACCTCCTGCTCACATGTAGCCCATAGGCAGCTCATTCTCCATGTGGATACCCAAGTAAGGGGAGCAGGGGCTACCTCTGTCATGAACCCGGTTGCCTGATCTTTGATCTCTTGCCCCTGGTGATGCAGCCATACCAGGCCACAGAGGAAGAGATCCAAGTAGTCCTGATGAGACTTGACGAGCTATGGGCAGATGGCCATAGTGGAGAACTCCCCCTTTCAGTGAACTAGGGGAAGGGGATGGGAGGAAGAAGGGAGGGCAGGACTGAGGGGAGTTGAGGGAGAGGGCCTCAGTTGGGAAGTATAGTGAATAAATTGTGGAAAAAATTAAAATTAAAACTTAAAAAAATAATTGCATGTAAAGTTAGAGCATGGTGTTTTGTACGTAACAAGATTCATATTAAGAGTCTGAGTGCTTCACTCAGGAGTACAAATCCTCGGATCTGAGTGTCATATCATCCCTAAGTTCTTTAAACAAGCATTATTTGCACTGTTACCAACAGGAAGAAAAAGTAAAAACCTAAAGCACAATAAATTCCTGTATTTCACTCTTAGAATGTGATGCTTAGATGATAGGTGTCATGAGCATTGCTCTGGAAACTCTGGATTCTGGTGTGCCCTCTCTCCACCTCCACCCACTCCTCTCTGTCTTGATCTAAAGCTTTAATTCAGCCTTCACCAGTCCATTTCATTTACATAAGCATTATCTCCAGAGTTAATTCCTTGACAAGGTTTTCTGGGAAAAGGTTGAACACAAAGACCCATTTACACGGAAAGGCAAGAATCCAGCAGTCCAATCCTGTGCTTTGCTCCCTGGAAATAGCTTGCCTCGGTCAAGCAGGACGTGTCCTCTATCCTTATCTATTCCCCTTAAGTTCAACTTCCCTCACCACCTGCAAAAAGAGCACCTTGAAAGGATTAATTATTAATTTCAAAACAGTCATTTCAAACAGTTCAAAAGCCAATGCATTATAGGAAAAGGAAAATGCCAGAAACTGTATAGTCGTGCTTCACACTAGCAACCCAATCATTTGTTCTTTTTTGTTTTGTCTTGCCTTGAAAAACAAAAGGTCAGTTTGTTTTTATGGCATCTAAGATATAAGTGCATATGAGCTTAAGATCTGCTGGTGTTAAAATATTTATTGGTTAAAGCTGACAGTCATGGTCTTATCTCCAAAGACCTGTGAAGTGTGTATTATTAAATAGAATCTATATTGAGAAGTTTTGTTCTCAGAATACATAATTCATCTGCTTAGTTTCTTTCCAAGATGTCTGTTTTAGCTAAAGAATTTCAATGACATTTGGATATTTAACTTTTTAAAGTGTCTGTGGAATTGCACACACAATAAATTACAATGATTGGCAGTTCTGGCATTTTGCTGGAGCAAACTTTTAGTATTAACTATGGGACTAAAGATGTTCAACAGAAGATACCAAACCTGTCAGAAATTATGTTTTTTATTTCCTCAAGCAAAATATCAGGTCAGTTTGGTGCATATCATCTTTCTAATAGCTGTAAAATAACTTGAAGATTATCAGCCATCAATCCTTACAGGCTGGGTATTTGGGATCTTTATAAGCTCTAAGAAAGCTCAGTACTTTTGACAAATATTTTTTAATTTATTTGTTCACTTTGTATCCCAACTGTAAACCCCTCCCTTGTCCCCTCTCAATCCCACCCTTCCTCCTTCATCTCCTACTATGCCCCTCCCCAAGTCCACTAATAGGGGAGGTCCTCCTCCCCTTCCATCTGACCCTAGTCTATCAGGTCTCATCAGGACTGGCTGTATTCTCTTCCTCTGTGGCCTGGTAAGGCTACTCTCCCCTCAGGGGGATGTGATCAAAGAGCCAGACACTGAGTTTATGTCAGAGACAGCCCCTGTACCCATTACTAGGGAACCCTCATGGAGACTGAGCTGCCATTGGCTACATCTGTGCAGGGGTTCTAGGTATATCCATACATGGTCCTTGGTTGGAGTATCAGTCTCAGAAAAGACCTCTGGGCCCAGATTTTTTGGTTCTGTTGCTCTCCTTCTGGAACTCCTGTCTACTCCAGGACTTTCTATCTCCCCCTTCTTTCATAGGATTCCCTGAACTCTGCCCAAAGTTTGGCTATGAGTTTCAGCATCTGCTTTGATACCCTGCTGGGTAGTCTTTCAGAGGCCCTCTGTGGCAGGCTCCTGTCCTATTTACTGTTTTCTCCTTCTTAGTGACGTCCTTCCCATATGCCTTTCTGAATGAGGATTGATTGTCTTACCCAGAGTCCTCTTTCTTGCTTAGCATCCTGTCCTTAGACATCAGAGAAATGCAAATCAAAATAGCCCTGAGACTTCCCCTTACATCCATCAGAATGGCTAAGATCAAGTGACAACAGATGCTGGAGAGGATGTACGGAAAGGGGAACCGTCCTCCATTGCTGGTGAGAGTGTAAATTTGTACAACCAGTTTGGAAATAAATCTGGTGCTTTCTCAGAAAATTAGGATTAGTGCTACCTCACGATCCAGCTGTACCACTCCTAGGCATATATCCAAAATATGCTCAACTATACAAAATTTGCTCAACCATGTTTGTAGCAGCTCTATTTGTAATAGACAGAATCTAGAAACAACCCAAATGTCTCTCAGTGGAGGAATGGATACAGAAATTGTGGTACATCTACACAATGGAATACTACTCAGCAATTAAAAACAAGGAAATCATGAAATTTACAGGCAAATGGTGGGAACTATCTTGAGTGAGGTATCCTAGAAGCAGAAAGACACACATGGTATATACTCACTCATAAGTGGATATTAGACATATAATATAGGATAAACATGCTAAAATCTTGACAAATATTTAAAGTACTTAGAATGTGCAAGATACATTGTGAATGTCTTTAAAGATAAAGCAAACTTGCACTGGTGGGATGGGTCAGTGGGTAAAATACTGGCTATGCAAGCCTGAGGTCCTGAGTTCAAATCCCCAGCACCCATATAAAAATCATATACATCTACCTCTAGTCCCAGCATTGGTGGGGGTTGGGACAGAATAGGCAGACATTAGGAATATGCTGGAAATCTACCTAACTAGCTGAAAAGGTTTAGTGAAAGACCCAGGCTCGAATATAAGGTGGAAGGACTTCAGGAATGGCTCATCAAATCAGAGTGCTTGTTGTTAGAAACAGGAGGACCTGAGTTTGAATCCATACCACCCATGTAAAAGCCAAGTGTAGCTGAGCCTGCCACCAACCCCAGCACTGGGAGACAGAGGCAGGCAGATACCAGGAGATCGCTGGCTAATGAACCTAGATGAAAAGGTGGAGAACTATATCAGAAGATTCCCAAAGTCAACCTCTGGCCTACACTTGCATGTGTATACACATATATACATAGACATGCACAGAGAGAGAGAGAGAGAGAGAGAGAGAACGAGAGAGAGAGCATGCTGATAACAACAGATAATTTATAAATTGCTTACTTTGTGCAGAATACCATTCTGTGCACATTCCTTGAGGAAATTCATTCAGTTTTCCCCACAACTCTATGAATGAGATGGATTTGGTTTTATTTTTCCTAATTAAAGGTTAAAAACACAAAGTTCAAGAGGAGATAATTTTGAAGAAGTCATTCACACATGTATTAGAGAGGTGGAACCAGGATTGGGGCCAACGAAGTCCAGATCTAAAACAGCTTCTCCAGAATTAAATTTTTAATACATCATAAACTATAGAATATGAAAGTGCAGAAATAAATGAAAGCAAGGAGTAGTTACACCACTTTCATCAAAACTGAAAGGTATTTTTAGTCAAAGTGACACACAGTTTGTCATGGTTAAAGGTTCAATTCCTTTATATTTAAGGAATTGAAACTGGCCAGTGCTTGGTAGAAGGGAAGCAAAAGCACACAGGCTGGTGGGAGGGATGCAGAGGGAAAACTGGTAACTCACTGAGGAGAAGAAAAGTAGGGAGGCTATAGTGATAGCAACATCTAGAGCTATAAAACAGTGTTTTAAAACCTCAAAGAAGACTAGTAAACTGGCATGGTGGCACAGGGCCTGTAATTTCAGCTACTCAAAAGTCTGAAGCGGGATTATTAAATTGAAACATCCAAGGCCAGCCTGGGCAACATAGTGAAACTTTGTGTTAAAGAAAAAAAAAGAAGTGTATTCAATGCTAAATTTTAATTAAACGAAAACATTTAATATTAAATCAATGGGTTTGGGAGCTTAGCAATGGAGAGGTTATTTAGAATTTGTAAGCAAGCAAAATGCTAAAGTATGGCTGGAGAGATGGCTCTCTAGCCCTGCAGCTTTAGTTATCATCGGTTCCACTGCTACCTTCAAGCTGTAATCAATGAACTAAGAATAGAAATTAATAAAAGGCCAAGCAGAGGTAAGACACACTGTGAGGAGAAGAGGGAGGAGGTGGTGACAGCAGCCAGCACAGCCCCGAAGCACCGGTGAGTGCGTGGCAGGATGGGCCCACAGAGAAGACAGAGCCAGAACTCCTGTCTAGGCCCACGTTCCCATCACTGCGGGCATTTTCAACATCTCACCAAGCAGGGGACGTGGCAAACCTATTACATCAGACACTCCCGGATACCTATGCCGCTGTCGGCAGATTTTAAAGCTCCCAGGGAGGTTTTATTGCGCTGCCAAGTTGAGAACTATTGCTACAGTAAGTTAAATAATGAGATTTGACCTTCAAGGATGTCGATAGGAATAAAAAAGACAAAGGGAATCTGAAAAGCAGCATGAAGAGGAAATCAATATTTCTTCTTTTGAACGCATGGAAAGCCATTCTCACTGACAAACTCATGTTTCAAAAGGGAAAGGAAAGAAAAGAAAATCCTCTCTCTCTCGAGTTAAACAAATTTGGGGGAAACCTGATCATCATGGAAGATGGCAGTAATGTCAAGGCAGAGACCTGCCAGGCCATGGGTGTGGCAGTATTACGGCCCTGCCTGTCCCCTTCTGTGCATTAAATGATTAACCCCCTCTTCTTCAGCACTGTTGATGCACCATTTAGAGCTGTACCTGCCGGACTCCCGTTAGACTGACTGTTCCTGCTTCCCTGGGACAGGAATAATAGGATCCTGTGACATGCCTTTTAAGGTGTTTCTGGATTTTCAACAGGTTGAGAGCCAAATTCTAGATCCGTTAGTTTGCTCACTGTTCTCCGGCAGGGCTGACTCAAGAGTTCAATGTTTTGAGACTCACAGACAAATACAGCTCTTTCTTGCTTTTGTTTGGGTGACATGGCAAAACCTAAAGGAGCTGCCTCCATGGGCCTTCCCTGTGTGCTATATGACAACATTCAAATAGACTCGGCCACAAACCAGGGCATCCAAGGTCATCTGAGCCCCTGGCTACCTGCGGACATGCCCCAACACAGAGACCATAAACTCACTTAAGACATGATTCATTTCACTTCATTGAGGGGGGACTTGATTGTACAGTTCTCGACTGTGAGCTTTGCACATGAAAACATTGTTGTCATGGTGTCTAAAGGCTGGATGCCACTGCTTGCTTAATGACCACTCTTGCATCTGAGTGGTTGCTTTCTAAACAAGTTCAGTGTGCTACCAAACTCTAATTAATCAATATTTTATCAGGCTTTTACCAGTCCCAGGGGGAAGGAATCAGAAATGAACGTGACTTTGCCCTGATCCCTTAAAAAAAAATGCAACACGATAGCAGCTTTCCACAGACCACTACCCTTTTCAAATCCTAGTTGCTCTCAAAATTATGAATATTAATTCTTTTGTGTAACACATTGTGTCCAAAAAAATGTTTTACAGTTGCGTTTAGTTAATCCTCATAAAACCCCACTGAGGCATGCTAATATTAATATTCTCACCCCACAGCTAGAGGAGTCAAGGTTCAGGAGAGTTAGGCAATGATGTCTAGGACTGAGCAAGCCGGTTGAAAAGTGTGATTAAAAATCTTTGCAGTGATTGGCCCTTGGCAGCTCAGGATCCCGCCTGAAATATTTTCATAAACCGTCTCTTAGAAAAATGTGTTTTCCTGCAACTAGAAAACCCTATTGTACTCAAAAATTTCTAACAATTTAATTATAATCAAAATCAGAGGTTTTGAAAAGTTACTCATATATTCTGTAATTCAAGTACCTTCATCAAAAGTTCTTATTTGGCAAACTGAGAAACTGGGCCAAAAAAAAAAAAAAAACCTGAGTCAAACACTCCCTAACATTGGAATGGGAATAATCAGAAAACCAAATGTGCTTAATGCAGCCCAGGACCATTTGACAGATGTGAGCTGAATCATCTTTTTCTCTTCTGACTTATTTCACTATTTCCTCCCTCTAAGTTGTACTAGCAGCAGCTAACCAACAAGTTTTACTTATTCAACATGATATTAGTTGGAGCCTGTATAGGTCAGGCAGTTCATGAAGCCTGGAACAGATAAAAAGATGGATAATGAATTAACAATGTAAGCAAGTTCTGCCCTGTGGCTCCCAGTTTAGCAGGAGGGATATCTATGGAAACGAAAGCCTCAGTATGGTATGCTACTTGCAAGTTCTGCCTTAAAGTGTTGAAGGGACACCAAGAAAGCAGCACTTGGTCTTCCTGGAGGAAGACCAGAGGCAGATGTGAAGGCCCTCTGAGCACCATCTTCAGTGAATAAGGAAAGAAAACAGCACATTTCTAAAAGTTCCTTCTAAGGATGCTTATATTCAAATAAGATTTTAACGAATAACCCAGGATGGTAATTATTGTTTTTCCTAAGCTGGGGCTTGCTCTATCATCTCCCTCAACCACAGTTCTTTCCAGCTCACTTTATATTTTCCCTACCATAACTTAAGTCTAAGAATTGAGGAGCCTTGTCACATGGTGGTGTTGGAGAGAGAGAGCTCAGCAGTTGAGAGCAATGGCTGCTCGCCTAGAGAACTAGGCTTGATTCCTGCTACTCACTGGATGATCATAACTGTCTATATCCCCAGTCCTAGGGAATCTCATGTCCTCTTCTGACCTTCCTGGGCATCAAGCACACACATGGTGAACAGACATTCATGCAGACAAAACACCCATACACAGAGAGCAAATTAAAAAAGAAAGAGAAAAGAAATATCTCATAGTAAAAGGATGGATGACTTTGTAGTTGGAAACCCCAAGCCAATTTAAAAATAATTAATAGAAAGAAAAGTTAGAGAAGATAGGAACAGAGAAAAGGTAGTGACTAAAAAAAAAAAAAAAAAAAAAAAGCCAAAAAAAAATGACATTAGTCATCCCAAACAGTTCTATTGAATGTGATTAAATTTGGGCCCTATGAGGTTGCTGATTCACGTGGGTTAATGATGGTGGAAGCACATTTTAGGATGAAGACTCTCCACACATAAATGCCGGATTGTAGAGTTAGCGTCAGCCTGTAATGGAGATGGCTTGCATTCTTCCCTGGGCCCAGTGCAGCTGTGCTCTGGAGCTGCCCTGTCTGAAGCAGCCGGTCTGGGAAGATCTGAAAGAACCCGTGTGTGCCCAGGGGTGTGACCTCCTCTAGCTCTGTTGCCTTGAAGAGAATTTCCTGTGCCAGCTCAGCCATAGCCTGGGTTTCCTTCAGGATATCAAGCTATGAGTTTACAGTTCCTATCAGGGAGTCTCTTTGTTTGAACAAAGCCTCATTTGTTACGATGTGTCACAGATCAGCATGTATCAGATGCAAGATTCAGTGTCCCACAAGCACAAAGGCATGCAAAGCTATGCCAGGGTACCAGCAATGAGGCTTTTCACCATGAGAAAACAGATGGTCAAAGTGAAAAGGGCCAGTCATTATGAAAAAGAAATTCTTCCAGCCGGCCTCCCTCCCCCTACTCTCACTCCATTGCACTGACAGGGAGACATTTGATAGGCTGCAGCCTCAGCTGATGTTTGTGTCCTTTTAATTAAACCAAGAGGTCTGGAATAGGGATGTCCTTGTCTTTGCAGAGAAATGATTTCAAAAAGAAGATAATGGAACCTTTTCTTCTGCAGGCTTGCAAGCGGCTTGTGCGTAATTTGTCCTTTGCAAGAGCAATCAAAGATAACCGGTGCGCAATTGATTAAGGGCTTTGTGTCCTTTTAATTACTTGTTTCTACACACTGGCTTAGTTACATGCTGAAAGCAGATCCCTCTGAGTTCTCTCTGAGCTGTGGCGCTCTCCTTTGCTTACATGGTTTAAGAGTAAAGCTATTAGTAAGCCACAGCACATAGAACAATCCTATCAGATACGAAGAGATTGTGAATCTTGTTGTTTTTATATTATCTCAATAGAGTATTAGAAAGAAAAAAAAAAGGTTAAAGAATGCTATAGCTTTACTTATTTCTAAAAAAAAAAAAAAGTCTGCATTTTCAGGAAAATGAAGTCTTCCTTAACCTTAAAGTCAAGCTCAAAAGATTTTTCGTTTGGCTTTGGTTTGGCTTATTTTTAATTACAGTAGTGATTAAAAACTTGTTTCATTTCCAGTCGCTGTGATAAAATACCCCGACAAAACCAACACAGGGAGACATGGTTTATCTTAGCTTACAATCCCGGTCACATTATATCATTGGGAGAAAGTCATAGGCAGAAACTTGAAGCAGCCGGTCACATCAGCAGCCCAGAGCAGGGAGAGTGAGTCCACGCATGCTAGAAGTCATCTTGCTTGTTCCATTCTCATGGGGTCCAGGTCCAGCCCATAAAACTATGCTGCCCACACTCGTGATGGTCCTTCCCACTTCAATCCACTCCCATAGCCAACCTAGTCCAGACAATCCCTCATAAGACTCCCTTCACAGATGATTCTAGGTTGTACGGATCTGACAATTAACTTTGAGTACCGATCTGTCAACTTACAAGCTAAATTCTTCTAAAAGGTCATTGAAAAACTAGATAGCATAATGCATAGACTAAACTTCTATTATTTGGATTGCATATTCTAACAGGACAGGCCTTCCAAAACAATAAATGCTCTATGAAATTTGTGGAAAACATTCTCTTTATTTTAAATTCTCTACCTAAAAATCTGTGAAAATAAAAGAGCATTGCAATTTAGAAAACTAACTAAATCTTTATACCATTATTTATTAACCCTTACTTACTCCTAGCCTATACGCTCTAGTGATAAGAAAGGTGACGTTTGTAATCTTAAAGGAAACCTGCCTAACCATATTTAGACTGTGTGGCTACAGCTGCCGAACAGGAAGTGAGTGAAAAGCGTGGAATCCCTAATCAGAACACTGGATCAAGGGGCCCAACCTCCTGCTTAATCAAGTCTCCATGGACTACACAAATGCTGTTCAAACGGTGGGCCCACCTCACCATTGCATGCACAAAGAAACTTCTGGGGGAAATGTCAGAGTGTAGGCCCCCACTAACCTAGCATATTCTCAGAACACTTACAAATCACTTCTACCATTGCAGTAAACTTGGGGAGCATAGGTAAATACTTGCCTCTTTTGAAGCATAGGTTCTTTTTGTAAACAACTTGTACTGAGTCTTGAAAAGAATAGTGAAAAATAGGAATTCTGAGTTCTAACTTACAAAGGAAGAAAGAAATTTGTGTTCAAAGCATATACAGGTGAGACCTCATGCAGTGAATGGAGCTTACACTGTGCTGAGCCTTGCCTGGCTATAGACTGAGAAAGGGAAAACACACACACACACACACACACACACACACGAAGCAGAGCGCAGCATTCCAGTACAGATTCATGTCAACAGCACAGGAGGAAATCAAGGGCAAGACTGAAAAACAAAGGATCGTGTATAGGATCAGACTGATCACAAGAATTTTAATGCAATATGCTGGTTGTTTTTTTTTTTTTTTTTTTAACACGACTGTGAGTTGAGCTAAGATATTGGGGACTATAAAAAGAATAAGACCATTTCTATCTGCGTGAAAGGTACCATCAATGAAGAAGACACTCTGAGCCTACCAAGTGCCTGAAGTTGCCACATACCTGTGCTGTCCTCATACTTTCAATAATGCAGTGTTCCATTTCTTTGGTAGAGTTCTCTCTTACCCAACGCACCATGTTATCTTGCTGGTCGAGGCATCGCCCATTTCTACCTTACACTCCTCCATACTGACGATTGGTGTTACAGGAAAATGCTACCTGCTGTGCCTCTCATTTTGCCCTTTCCAACTACTTTCTTTTCCAGCCTTTGCATTCTTTCATTTACACTGGATCTGTTTTCTGGTATTTTATACAGTCAAACTTAGGTTTCATCCTTCTGTACATTTCTTAAAACATTTAAAGGTTTTATTGTGGCTGCTTAGCATCCTTAGATGCTGGAGCGTTGATGTGAAACTTGATCATCCGGGAAGCACCGGAGCAGGGTTATAAGCATGTGGGTTAATGAAATGCAAGGCTGTCTGTTATGTTTATGCGGTGCTGGAATTTAGATGTGAGCAAAGCGCTGTGGGGGGTAGAGACGAAGGAACGACTAACAAGTATGTAAGGAGGAACTGAATCCACTTATTAAAGGTTAAATATGAATTTTCTTTGAGTGAAAAATGAGTGCTCTTAGGTAGCAGGTAAGCCCAATTCTGCTTCTCCGTCTTTAGTGAATCTTCCATGTTACTGACAAATGTAGTATTTCTGGCTTCCCTTTCTCACAAAAGCTGGCTCTATGGCATGTGCTTTGTTGGTGGGCTCTGATGCAAATCGCTTCTCAGCAGAAGCAGCTCTCCCATTATATTCTAATTTGCAACCAAGCTGGCTGTCAGCTGTGCCTTGTCCTTGGGCCGTCGTCGTTCATTGTGAGGACCTCTCCAGGGCAGGCCAGCTGTTCTCCTTACAGACAGCGGAGTTAGCAGTCATATGTCACTGGATTAGCAAAAATGCCTGCCTTGGCCAACATTGTCCCGTTTTTTGTTTTAGAACTTTAGGTTCATGAAGCCATGAACAGGGCCACCCCTGGGAAACCCACAAAGGACAAAATCTTTTCCTCAGTATTCATTTTTTTTTCCTTTTGCCCCACTCCCTCAGTCCTGTAGCTGAATTTAGCAATTCCATAATTCATTCAGATTCCAGTCTATGGATTAGAAGTCAATCGTCAGACCAGTAATTCTCAAAAGGAGCACTAGCGTGCCACCCTAAAACCTGCACCACATGGGAGCACACACAGAAAGGCGAAACACTCGGCTGGAGAGTGGGCGCAGCCGTTAAAGACGAGGCTCACAACCATAAATATGAGAAATGCAAAACACTGCCTAGAATTCAAGTAACTGAATCCAGCCTAGGATAAACACCCATGCCCCAACCACCTTGCCCTTCTCTTTCTTATCCCACCTCTTTTTACTTCTCATAGTTCATTCTCTGAGCTGTAAAGGCTGTCTAATCTAAAATAAGATGCTATTCAAGATGACTTTTAAAGTATTTCTAAATTTTTATTTGCTTTTTCAAAGAGTCATTAAACTAATTTGGCTGGTTAAAGCCCAACTCCCACTGGGAGGGCCCAGGATTTACCCTTCTTGTACCTTCTATTCACGCAGGAGCTACAACTTTGTGAAACTTTGAGTACAATTCATGAGGAACTCCAAGAGATGGTAATAACATATCGATTTGGAGAGACTAATGGTTAAAATTCTGATTCTTTCGGACTTCAGTCCATGCTTTATCCAACCCTGACCTTTGTGGTCCCTCCCTTCCTCCAGGTGTGCCCTCCACTTCCCGATGGCCATGAGCAAGATGGAACAGGTGTTCCCAGGGCAGCCACAGGTGCCGCCCACTCATCTGCTGACAAGGTGAGAAAACAGCTCATTCAGCACTTTTTTTTTTTCTCTCTCCTGATGACTTTCCAAATGACTCTTGCCTTTACCAGAAAACACTAATAAATTAGAATGGTTTGCGAAAGTATGCCGCAGATATAAATGCACAATCGATGAGAGTTAAAGGAACACATTGCACGCATGCAAAGTGAAAATCCCACTTCCAAATATGGCATGTTTAGGAGCAGAAAAGGGCATGGAGGAGTGGAGGGTGAGCAAGAGGCTAGAAAAGAGGGTCAATAGGATCACAGAACTTGAGACCTAAATGCTTAAAGATAGCATAAATGAAACTCATTATTTTTAAATGAATATATGCTAATAAAAATACATTTGTGGCCCATATCATTTCAAAGATCATATGACTATTCTCCCTTAAAATTACATAGCCTAGTGACTGTGGCTGTTTACTAATATACTGCAAGTAGGCCGTGATGATCACACATTGACTAAATTGCCTTATGATATGTTTCTCAGAACATGACCGCCTCATATGGCTGAGCTTCTTAAGATAGATTCTAAAGTCTTTATGTCCTAATTTAATATTTGAGGTGATAAAATGGTACTGAAACATTCTTACAACTTGAAGAAAAAAAAAAGAAGCATCATTGTATTAGACCACACCCGTAGGCAATGTTGAATCTTTATCAAAATGTTGAAAAGAGTCAAGCAAGAAAGATGTTAGAAAATGTTGTGAAGTAGGGGAGGCCATGTAGGTCATCTTCTAAATTCTGAAACAAAATAAAAACGTGCTCTGTGCGCTATGCCACATTCCCAGCTTTGCCTGCTTTAAATGTTACTAATCAATTATGACACGCTTTTCTGCTTAAGCCAACAGCCTCAGACTCCTTCTAAAACTACAAGGAAACAAGTATTTGATACCGGTGTTTGAAATTAACAACCACCGTCTCTTTGCTAAGCCACTGTCAGACTTACACGCCACTGTGAGTACAGCAGAACCACCTGAATGTTAATTGGATCCTGTGACAGGCTTCCACAGAACCTAAGCAGTAGCTGTGAACCTCAGCCTCGGGGCCAAATTGGGTCTGCCAGCTGCTCTTCTGAATCAGCCTGTTGGTTCACACCACACCCATTTGGTTTTGGATTGTCTGTGACTGTTTTTTCTGCTTTAGCTCACAGAAGACACTTTAGCTAGTGCTCTGGCCCCCAAAGACTCCACCACTTTCCATAGCAGGTGAGGGAACAAAATCAGAGCTGATGATCAGCTTACAGATCCCAGGGCCGTTTGTGGGTCTGAGATCCATGACAGCTCTAGAAAATCTGGGGCATGTCGCTTCGTGCTTCCTTCCCTTCTCATCAGCTAGTCCTCTGGTGTGAAGGTTCAGCAGGACTTTTCACACATGCCGCTGGAACTTTTCTAAGAGATAAACAGCTACTTACTGGTGAGCAGCCAGACTAACCAGGTTGCCATTCCAGCGAACGGCCGGGCTGTGAAGCTCATGAGCAGAAATGATAAGAAATTGAAACAATGCTACACTAATCATCCATCTATGGAGCAGGGGCTGCACCTATTACAGCTCTTTTAAATCTGCTCACCATTTATTGGATATATTCATAAAGGATCAAATTAAAGTAATTCAAGAGTCTGAGGGACAAAAACAAAAAGGGGGATGAGAACTCAACAGCTTTGTTTTATCTTCTGATCCTATCTTAGTTCAGCTCTACAAGCTATTGTACAATCATTGGTAAACCTGTTCTTAAATGATTTTAATGGACAACTGGATTTATCTCTTAAATTGTTACGTCTTCATTTGGGGAGGCACACATGCAGAGATCAGAGGACAGCTCGAAAGAGTTGATTCTTTCCACTGTATTAATTCTGGGATGACTGACTCAGGTCATCTGGCTTGGCAGCTAAGACAACTCGATGGCTCAGAAAACTGGGTTAATTTTTTCATCAAACCAGCCTTCCAGTAGCAATTCCACACTTCTGAGTCTTTCGATATAAATCAGCCGATACTTACAAACCGATGCCTTCAGTTAGTCATTTTCGTTTACTCACTGGTGTTCAATATCCCTGCCATCCTTGATCAGGAAAGAGAAACTGACTTCAAAATTAAAGTAAATGGAGAAGAAGAAAAGGAAGAACAACGGTCCTGTCTACTGAAGACATCCCTGTAAAATCCTCACCATCCTTCCAACTCACCCTGAATTAAGCAGCGGCACTTGACTTGCGGGAAGCTTGATTACCCGTAGACACTGCACAAGCGTGCCCATCTGGTACGCAGGTGTTTACATGGCTGTTCCCTGGCCAAGCTGCCAGGAGCCGGTGCGTGTGCACACGGGCGTGTATGCATGCGAGGCTGGCTCACGCCAGTAGAAGGAAGGAAATTCTGGGACCACCCACTGACAATGAACAGTTCCACTGGGCTCGCCATATATCCTCAAGACTGGCGTTGAAATTTTACATACATCAGAATCATTTGAGGAAACGTCATTAAAACACAGACCATAATACTCTAAGAGATTAATGTTCTCTTGTCTATGACATGTTTCTGGAATCTTTGCCAGGAAGCATTCCTGATTATTCTAGTTTGAGTATTCCATGGTCCACAGCTGGCCTGACGGACACCTCTTTCCTGTACTGTTTTCAGTCACCACTCCTCCGCCCCTACACCCCTATTATGTGATGTTGACAAATGCAATCACAAACTGAATATTTATCTCTACAACTGTAAAAAAAAAAAATGTTCCAACATCCAACCTCTGGGCATCAACAAACATTTTAAAAATTTGTCAGGTGGGAATGCAATTCAGCGCAGTGTTTGCGTAGTATGAATGAACAAGGTCCTGGGTTTGATCCTAAGCAGTCCCCTTTTAAAATTTTTAAAAAGCACATAAACACAGGAATGCAGGGCCAGTGAAATGGTGAACTGGCTCCGTCAGGTAAGAGCACTTGCCACCACGCCTGACTACGCACAAATCAATCCCTTTGCACCCACAAAGTGGAAAGAGAGAAGTAACTCAAACAAGTTGTCCTCTGACTCCCAAATACAAACTATGGCATGGAACAGACACATGTGCCCTCAAAATACACTCACACACACACACACACACACACACACACACACACACACACACACACTAAATATTTTAACTAAATATTTTCTTAAAGCAAAAATACAATATACTTGTATTTATTAGTTTATTTCCATATCTATAACCAGTCAGTAAGCACAGCTGTACTTTGAAATGCCAATACAAACAACCCAAGATAGACAACCTTAAAGTCTTTCACGAATCTCCAACCATTTTTACTTGATTGCTCTGACATTTGGTAGCATATTTCATATCTTAGACAGTGACTGCTGTCAATTATAAGCAGGTACTCACCCTTGAATCTTCTTCTCTCAACAACCTCAAGCCCCTCAGCCATGCGATGAAAGAAAAAGAGATCTGATCAAATCTTCGAGAGCCCAGATCACACAGACATGGAAACCTGCTGAGTACACAATTTGCTCACTAGGTGATAAGAGCTCACAGAAGCATTTTGACTACAGGAGCATTCTTTAGTCACAATAATTTCCAAGATTACACATTCCTGACCACATCAACTCTCAAGACTTTGTGACAGTTTACATAAAAATATTCTGCTAAAACCAAACAACAGAATACACTAGTAATGTATAGATGTGACAAAATTATTAAAAAAAAAAAGGAGAATCCAGCACTTCTCACAAAACTCAGGAGTAAATTTCTAAAAATTGTGTCTATGTTGCTGGTATTTTCTAGTGATACATTGTATTAGGCACTATGCAGGTACAGGGGAGTGAGGTAGGGAGGCTCTACCCTCTCCAAACGGTTTACAGAGTACAAAGACAGGCATTGAACAAATAATCAAATAAGCTATAGGTTTGGCACATGGGGCCCCGATGCTCACAGCAGTGCTATGGCTGCATTTCTTTCCAAGTGAATTCCCTTCCCTGTTCCACTTCTGTTTAAGAGCTTCTAACCAGTCTTCTGAAGTGTCAAACCTATACCCTTCAGACCTATTTTGTTTGGCCTACACAATGCTGGGGTCTGCTGTTCTGTTTTCTGTGATTTTTTAATTGTTATTTAATTCGAACTCCTTGACAACATAAAACATGAACGTCCAGTTTTTCTTGACTAGTTAGGCACACCAGACACCCACTTTCACAAGGCAATGGTAGCCAGACCCACCTATGAAATCGCCACTTCAGAAGTAATGTGTTTGCTCCTCTCGGTCACAGCTACACCCAGTCCCTCTCACCTTCCTTTGACAGGGAGGCCAAGGTTCTGATCATGCCTCCCTGTATCTGCCGTGCTTTACTCACCAACTTCATCTAAACTAAGTCCCTCTTCCTTTAGTTGGTAACTCCGTTTCTGCAGACCGACTAGACAGACCGTCCTCATGCTCAATCTTTCAGCCTCCTTCCTCCCTCCCCGCCACCCACCTTAAGGATTCTACTTCTTCTGAAGAATTCAGGCTAAGTAATCAAATACTGCTCCTTATTCAACTTACTAATTCAAGTAGTTCCTCAGTCTCTCCAGCGGTGCCTTTCCTTAGACTCATTTTGTTGAGACAAAATGGATTACACAGTGGCCAGCCCCAAACAGGCCATGCTGCTATCTGCTCCAACGTCTTCAGCCTTGGTAGAATTTCCCTGTCTAAATTCATGCCAGCTTCTAAACTAAGGAATGTCCAATTCCTTCTACCTAGTTCTGCTGTGTTGCCTACCTTCTGCACAAAGCCATTTCTTACCTGAATGTGGAATAGATCACAGCGAACAACTAATAACCATACCACCTAAATTCCCATAAGGCCCATTGCACAATCCATTCTCCATCCGAGATTCGGAACAGCTGAATCCTGTCTAATTTATCTCCCATGTTCCATTACCCTGGGAGAAAATACTGAACACTTAAAATGAAAAGGGATTTACCTAAAAACTAATTACAAGAACAATAGAAGGCACTGGATATAATTTCCTTTTTTTTTTTCTTTTTATTGATACCCGTTTTCAAGTCCTATACAATGTGAACTTGTTTGAGGAATTTGTGTGTGTGTGTGTGTGTGTGTGTGTGTGTGTGTGTGTGTGTGTGTTGAGTGGGCCTATAACTCCTTGCTGTTCCTATACACATCTCTCTTTGTGCTTTGACTCTTCCTCATTTATAATCAAGCACAAGAGATTTTTTCTTTCCTTGCATTTAGAATTTTGCAAAATAACTTGAATTCTTTGCCGTAGACCATAATAACAAGGTCAGAGTCTCCACCTTGTTTTTTCTTGACTGTAAATCCTCTTTCCTTTCCACAGTGAAATTAAGGTTTATTGATAAATACCTACTATTTGTATTAAGAATTGGTTTAAGAGTTGGCATGGTGACACACGCCTTTAATCCTAGCACTTGGGAGGCTTAGACAAGCAAATATCATTGAGTTTGAAACCGTCCTGGTCTATATATACAGTTCAAAGCCAGTCAAATTCACAGTAAAAACCCTCCTCAAAAATAAGAAAAGCCATGAACTACACAAAGAACGCTAGGCAATTAAGGGAAGCTGGCAGCAGAAAAGTGGTCTTCCCCCCAAAAGAACACAATAATTGGTTGTCTGGTGCCAAACAGTCAGCCCTGAAAATACACACAAAGTATTATACAAACAGAGCAGATTAAATTTAGAAATATATTGTATTCACACCATACACATGTATAGACACAGACACAGATAAATAGAGGCATACAATAACAGTCAGTGAAAAACAGTGAAAACAGAGTCTATGGGGTGCTAAAGAGATGGCTTAGTGGTTAAGAGCATTGACTGCTCTTCCAGAAGAACTGGGCTTAATTCCCAGCACCCACATGGCAGCTCACAACTCATGTTCCAGCAGAATCAGCACCCTCACACAGATATACATGCAGCCAAAACACTAATGTACATGAATAAAAATAAAGAATTTTTTTTTTTTAAAGAGGCCGTGAATTTGAAGGAGCATAAGGAAGGTTATATGGGAGGGTTGGAAGAGAGGTAAGGAAAGGAAGAAATATTGGAATTATAATCTAAAAAAATATTTAAAATTGTGTATATAATACATATTATGTATATTACAAATTATTTATCTGGGGGCTGGGGAGATGGTTCAGTGGTTAAGAGTACATACTACCCTTGCTGAGGACCTGTGTTTGGTTCCCAGAGCCCCAGTTGGTAGCTATCAATCTCCAAGGGATCTAACACCTCTGCTTTCTGTGGGTCCAACATTTACAAGCACATACCCCCTGACCCCGCCACACACACATAGCTAAAAAGAAACAAAAATAAATGCTTTAAAAATAAATCTAGGATTCTGAGATCGAGAGATTATAATTATCTCCATGATTTGAGTGTGAGAGTCGCTCCTCAGAAAGTTAGCGATGTAGGAAAAGCAAAGGCACATATATGTGTCTGGGGTTGGGGGAGGAGTTTAATTGCTTTCCTTTTTGTGTGTGTGTATTTTTCGTTTATTTATTTATTTATTTATTTAATCTCTTCACAGCCTGTTCCTAGCCCCCTATCAACCCTCTTCCCAGTCCCACACCTTCACACCACCCCTACCCCAATTCCCCCGTCTCCTTTTCAGAGAAGGGGAGACCCCACCCCACCCTGGCACATGTTCTTGCAACAGAACTAAGCTCATCCTCTCCCACTGAGGCCTGGCAAGGCAGCCCAGCTAGGGAAAATGGATCCAAAGGCAGGCAACAAGAGTCAGAGACAGCCCTTACTCCCATTGTTAGGGGACCCTAACATGTTGACCACACTGCCTATCTGCTACATGCTCTTTGGTTGGTGCTTCGGTCTCTGTGAGCCCCGTGGGCCCAGGTTAGTTTATTCCGTAGGTCTTCTTGTGGTGTCCTTGACCTCTCCAGCTCCCTCTATCCTTCCTCTCACTCCTCCACAGAACTCCCTGAGCTCGGCCTATTGTTTGGCTGTGGGTCTCTGCATTTGCCTCCATCAGCTGCTGGATGAAGCCTCTCAGAAGACAGGGTAGGTTCCTGTCAGCAAGCATCGCAGAATATCAGTAATAGCGACAGGCGTTGGCTCTCTTCCATGGGTTTGGGTGGGTTTTTCCCCTCCCTCCACTGGAAGTCCCACCTGGCTACCGGAAGTGTCAACTTCAGGCTCCTTAACCCCCGCTGCTAGGAGTCCCAGATAGGGTCACCCCCGTAGACTCCCCTGTTCCAGAAATGCTCCCCACTGATTTCTGTTCTCTCCTGGTCCTCCCTTCCTCATCACACCCCACCCTGCTCTCCCTACACCTGACCTACCCCTCCCCCGACCCAGTCTCTTCTATCCATCTACTGCAGATGTCTCTTATCCAATGTCACACAACTATGGAAACATCTGGCCTCCTTAAGTTGTGAATGGAATGAGAAGAAAACAAATGTGTCTTTTGAAGAATGTGTCAGATAAACCCAGGAGGCTGCAGGACAGCAGCCTCCTGAAGACATCAGTCATGTGCACAGATGCCCAGTTAGCACTTCTTGATAGCCATATGCTCGAACACCTGAGGCACACACAAAAAATTCCCGTCAACAACTTTTTTGGATTTATAACCAGGGTCAGAGGAGATTGATCTCACTCTCTCGCTCTCGCTCTCACAGCCATTAAGCCACAGTCCTGAATCTGTTTCCTGGCCCATACCATCTTCTGTTTCATCTTGACATTTTAAAGTAAAAGTGAAAGAATAAAAACAGCTGTTCTCTAGAAGGCACTGGATTTCAGATCTTTAAGGGCATGGTTGTTTTCTGTTTCAGCTCAGTCTAGCTTGGCACTCCCCCCTGCTTATTTCCCAACCTTTTCCCACTGAGGCTAGCCCAGTCCTTTCTCCTGTTTTTAATTCCTTGGGGTGACAGGTTTTCCAGGCTTGTCACCCTAAAATCAAGCACAGCTTCTGTCTTTGGCATTGACCCCTAAGCTAGTAGTGTCTGCTTTCCTTTCTCTGCCACTCAATCCTCCTAACTGCCTGTCCTGGGCACACACAGCAGGTCTACTTCCATATTCCTGCCCCCTCTGCCCTAATTCTGATCTCATTCCCTCTCCCTTCAATGTGTCCAGAGAGATGAAATTTTTTTCTTTCTTCTAAACGTACACAATCAAATTGTGTCCTGACCTTGTTCCTGAAGCCAGTCACCCCCAACTCTTAACCAGCAAATGAAAGTTTCTTTATGTAATAAGTATCCAAACCCTTGTGCTTCTAATCTAGGAGATAAAAGGTGAGCAAAGCTCAAAATGCCCCTGATCCGTGAACTTTTGTAAGGAATTTTAGAACAAAGTAAAATAGGAAACAAAAAACATTCCGTTCAGAATATCAATTATTTGAGATGTACAAATGCAGGCAGATGCTATGTGTTTCTTAAAGATCCAATGGTCTGTTGTCTTAGAATTTCTTGGGAAGAAGGCACAATAGAGGAAATGAGAAAATGTGTACTTTGGGGTCTGCAGTTGATAGCTCAATCTCTGACATTCTACAAAGACTCTAAGGTGTTGTTTAGTTTACAGATTCCAATTTCCTAGGGTTTATTTGTTCTTTGTTTTCGAGACAAGGTCTTTCTGCATAGCCCAGCTGACCTAAAACTCACTATGTAGATCAGGCTGGTCTTGAACTCACAGAGATCTCCCTGCCTCTGCCTCCTAAGTGCCCCAATTCCTTTAAAAATTCATGTTCTGATTTAAGAAGCATCTTGGAAGAGTCTCTGCTGTGTAATTCAGAAACTGTACTGAAATTTGAAATGACAACAGTACTAAGATGTGAGACTTGTAAGATGACAATGAGTTGTAAGGACTGTGTGGTCATGATGAGATTGATGCTGGTATCAAAAGGCTATTTATCAAGTGGGATCCTGCTAAACAATGCTAGGTCAATCCCAATTTTCTCTCTGTCTGGGTATACTTCCTTGAACATCCACCTTATGAGGATGCAGCCCACAGGCCCTCATGAAAGAGGGACCCTTGATCTTAGAGTTCCCAACCTCAAAACTAGGAATCAAGCAGAGTTATATTATTGTTTATAATTTATGTATCCTTTATCTGTGTTTGTTGAATACATAAAACCTATATTTACTTTGACCTCAATGCAGTATTTAGAATACAGTGTTTCAAGGACTAGAGATAGAGCTAAGAATGGATAGATGAGGTCTTTCTTCATGAATCTTTCATCCTGACAGGGTAAATACATTTGTGGTCATCACACCGAGAAAATAAAATGAAAACTGATGAAAGTGTAGCTACTTCCTGCAGAAAAAAGAATACACATACATATACACAAGCACATTTATATACTCTATGTACACCTCACTATTCACATAAAACCAGAAAAGATAGAATGAGAAAATAACCAAAGCTAGAGCACTTGGGTTTTGTTCTTTTCACTTTAGGAAAGTATTTCAGCAATTACTTTAGATTCTTCTAGAATCTTTTTAGAATATTATTTTAAAGTTGTTAAAATTTCGTATATTCTTACTTACCAACTTTTGAAATATCAAGCAGTGAGAGAAAATTCTTTGTTTATTCTTTTTTTATTAATTAATTCAATGTATATCTCAGTCATAGGCCCCTTCCTCTTTTCCTCCCAGCCCCACCCTCCCTTCTGCATCCCCTCTTTCCTATTCTTCAGAATAGGGGAGCCCCCCTAACCAGACACCACATCACATCTATTCACATGAGGACTGAGTTTGTCTTCCTCCCCTGTGGCCTGGAAGGGAATTCCCATCAGGGGAAAGTGATCAAAAAGCAGGCAACATGTAGATATAGAGTCAGACCAGCACCATTTGTTGAAGATGCTATCTTTTTTCCATTGCATGGTTTTGGAATCTTTGTCAAATATCAGGTGTCCATAGGTGTGTGGGTTAATTTCTGGGTCTTCTATTCTATTCCATTGATCCACCATTCTGTTTCTATCCCAGTACCATGCAGTTTTTATTACTGTTGCTCTATAGTACAGCTTGGGATCAGGGATGGAAATACCTCCAGAAGATCTTTGGAAGGCAAACTGGATAGACATCGGAAGAGGGAGAAAACTGGGAACAGGACAGGAACCTACCACAAAGGGCCTCTGAAAGACTCTACTACCCAGCAGGGTATCAAAGCAGATGCTGAAACTCATAGCCCAACTTTGGGCAGAGTGCAGGGAATCTTATGAAAGAAGGGGGAGATAGAAAGACCTGGAGAGGACAGGAGCTCCACAAGGAGAGCAACAGAATCAAAAAATCTAAGCACAGGGGTCTTCTCTGAGACTGATACTCCAACCAAGGATCATGCATGGAGATAACTTAGAACCCCTGCACAGATGTAGCCCATGGCAGCTCAGGGTCCAAGTGGGTACCCTAGTAAGGGGAACAGGAGCTGTCTCTGACATGAACTCAGTGGCAGGGTCTTTGATCACCTCCCCCTGAGGAAGGAGCAGCCTTTACCAGGTCACAGAGGAAGACAATGCAGCCAGTCCTGATGAGACCTGATAGGCTAGGGTCAGAAGGAAGGGGAGAAGGACCTCCCCTATCAGTCGACTAGGAAAGGGGTGTGGAAGGAGGAGAAGAGTAAGGGAGAGCAGGATTGGGAGGGGACAAAGGTAGGGGCTATAGCTGGAATACAGAGTGAATAAATTGTAATAGATTTAAAAAAATTTAAACAAGCAACATAGTCATGTCAGAGATATTCCCAACTCCCCTAGCTAGTGAGCCCACATGAAGCCTAAGATGCCCACTGGATTTATCTTCTTGTGATCTGTGCATTGCAGTATGTCTATCCTGTACTATATAACTAAACTACACTTATAAGTGAACATAACTGGCATAGAAATAGGCTGGTTGATCAATGGAATAGAATCAAAGACCCAGAAATAAACCCACACACCTATGTACACCTGATTTTTGACAAAGGAGCCAAAACCATACAATGGAAAAAGGACAGCATCTTCAACAAATGGTGCTGATCTAACTGGATGTCTACATGTAGAAAAATGCAAGTAAAACTATATTTATCGACCTGCACAAAACTCAAGTCCAAGTAGATCAAAGATCTCAACATACAACCAGATACACTAAGTCTCTTAGAAGAGAAAAGGAATAAGAGCCTTAAACTCATTGGCACAGGAGACAACTTCCTGACCAGAATACCAACAGGTCAGACTCTTAAGATCTACCCTTAATAAATGGGACCTCTTGAAACTGAAAAGCTTCTGTAAAGCAAAGGACACTATCAATAGAATGAAACGGCAGTCTACAGATTAGGAAAAGATCTTTACCAATCCTACATCCCACAAAGGGCTAATAGACAGAAAATTCTTAATGAAATTCATGAATCTTAACTCACCCTGTCAGAAAAGCAGCATGGAAAGCAAGTGTGTGAATTAGCAAACAGATACCACAGCAAGTACCCAGAGCTGCATGGCCAAACGTTCATACCCAGTCAACCCTGGCTCCCTCAGAATTGCCAGGACCATCCTCAGCCTTTCCCTAATAATATACAGGGAGACTCACAAATGAATGCCTTTCTGGGTTTAAATAGAAATTGAAGGAGTGGGCATGAAAAGCATAAAAGCATCTGTGGGCCAAGCTGCTGGCTTTACTCACCTTTTTTTTTATCCTTGCACAAAGACATATTTCATTTGAGAGTGTGAATATATGTGTGACCAACACAAAAGCTGAGGGTTTTCAAATCAGCAGGCAATCCCTGAGCCTCTTCAGCTGTGTTTCTACTTCACCAGGCCTCTTGGGGACCATGGGGAGCAGGTGTGAAGTTCCAGTTTATTAGCAAGTTAAGTCACTGTTGCCTAGCGGCCTAATAGACTGGCTGATCTCCATGAAGACAGAAAAGCATTGTGCTGGGAAGACGCATGAGGGAGAAAAATCATTTTCAGCATTAGAAACAGCACCTGCTGGATGTGTCCCATACTCCACGCATTGTGCTGAGCAATTGGGCTGTGTCGTGCTATTCGTTAAATCTTTCAGGCAAGTGATTGGAGCTTTTGTGGACAAAGAACATTACAATTATAGATGACCCTGAGAATCCAAAATGGTATCAAAGCTGAGTGTGTCCTTGCTTTCGGGAGGCAGAGGCTATAGTTCTCCGTGAGTTCCAAGCCAGCCAGGGCCACCTAGAGAGACCTTCTCTCAAAAACAAAAAAAAAGGAAGGCAACCAGATTGCAAATGGTGTGACAGAGAATTTTAGGTTGCCCTCCCTGTGCCTTAATTTTAATGTAAGCATGTACCAGAATGAAGGAAGCAGAATATAAAATGTTGGTGCTAAATGGAAACTATTGTTAAAGAAATTATTTAACTCAGTGGCTTCTGTTGTGTTCTTAGCTTTTACTCTTTTCTCACACCTTACATCTGGTCCACAGTTCCCCCCCCCCACCTCCACTCCGCCCAGCCCTTCCCCCACTTCCCCTCTTCCCCAGATCAACTTAGTCCAGTTTTCATTTTTAACTTGAAATATAAGGACCAGAGTTGCAGAGTGACTTCGCATGATGCCACACTTCCTTTCCTATTTAGAGGTTTGCCTTTCACTCTCTTGCTTTTCAAGATAAATAAAGCAGATATGATGATTTTTTTTTTTTGTTTTAGATTTTTTTTTTCTATTTATCTATTAAGCGCATAGGACTAATAGGCCAATAAGTCAAACTACTTGCCCAACTTTCTACAGCTAACAGCAATGGAAGCTCACCCCAGCATCTTCAGAACCAGGAACTGCATCACAGTAGCTATAAACCAGGGCTGGCTAGGGTTGTTATAATACAGCTTGTACTTGTTAAACTCGGCTCCACAAAGATCACCTCTTGACGAAGGATTATTCATGGAAAGAAAATGCATGTAGCCCCACCATTACCCCAGTACACTTCTGTATAATATCCACATGTCTGTCCAAAAGAAGCTTCTCCAGACTGGAGATATCACTCAGTAGACAAATGTCTGCCTGGCACATACAAAGCAGCGCTAGAAAAAAAAATTATTATTCTCAATTAATAAGCACGACTGGGGTTTCTTCTCACCGCCATTGAAAACAGCATTACTTTTTAGCACTTCTTTGATAAACCAGAAAAAGGTTTTCAAATGTAAACATACCAGAGGGAGGGACAGAAATTACCCAGGCTCCATGAGGAGAGACATGGAAATGATTCCGTGACGACTCTGGTAACTTACTTAAACTGTCTTCCAGGATCTAAAACAAGAACTTATTCTTTTCTTCCCAAAGAACAATAATGATAAGAATTCTGTTATTAACTTCCATCTGTATCAGGTACCATGCAAGGGCTTTTACACATTATCACTAACTCTCTTGTCAACTACAAAGCAGAGAATGTTGTCCCCCTTAACAAGTGAATAGGAGTGTATGGAGCGATTAAGCACTTACCCAAAGTCACACTGTTAGAAAGAAGCAAGGGCTGGAATCCTCCTCCATAAGGGATGAGGCTATCCTCACCTTGCTCAAACTAAGAAATGTGTGGTCACTTTTCTCCTGCTGTATCTAAACCTTCTACAGATCACAACTGTTCTATCTTCAAAACCCATCTAGAATCCAGATAATTCTCGCTAGTTCTGTTTGTGATCTGCATGCTCCAGTTCGTATTGTTTATTACCTATGACGTACTACGTGTGTTACTTATCTCATAGTTTTCTCCTAATTGTCTGTCCAGTTGTATCCACGGGCCCTAGGGATCTGTACCTAACAAAAGAGGCAGGACCATCTTGGCAAAAGTAGAGTCTGTCTATTCAACTCAAAAGTACCCAGTAAAAATTCTAGCTCATTACAAATAAAGTCCTGGATTATTATGACTTCCTACACAAAGGCCTACATACTTTCTGTTCCTGCTGCTTTCCACCCCCTTGTTACTCATCAAATACCCTGTTCTGGGCTCCCCACACCCTGTACTCTCCTCCTGAAATTCCCTTCTCTGGAATGGTTACAGAGCTCACCTGCCTCACGTCCTTGAGGACATAGTTCAAAGTCATCATTTCAGCAAGGCTCTTCCGGCCACCCCATTTTGGGTTGCAACTTGCCTTTGCAGTTTCCTTTCTTTCTCAATTAATTTTTAAGTTTTCATACAAAGTAATTGGTTTCATTGTGGTGGTTTTTTCCACATGTCATTATTCTTTATTCATATTCATCCTAGTTCACTGTGCTGTCTTATTGGTCCCTTTCAGGAAATCCTTGCCTACGCCCTTTTCTGGAAGTGTTTTCCCTAGCAGTTTTGAGGTGTCAGATCTCACATTAAAGCCTGTGATTTATTTTAAGTTCGTACGTATCTAGTATCATTCTTCTGCATGTGGACATCTAGTTTTTCCACCACTGTTTGTTGAAGAGACTATCATTTATCTAATGTGTCTAAAATTTATCTAAATTTTTGAAAACTTTGCTGAAAATTAGGTGAGTATGGCTGTGTAGGTTTTATTTATTGGGTCACCTATTTTTAATTTTTTTTCTCTCAGACTTATTACTGCCCAAGAGACCATCCTTCAAACATACAAAATATTTTTTTTTCTTTTCAGCTGTTGCTACTTCTCCTCGTATGATATGAGCTGTACAAGAACAGTGATTTTCTTATTTATCTTTTTGAGCACATAAAACATTATTTAGTGCCTGCAAAGTAGAGTCCTGTTGACCCACAGTAACTGAGTCTCGATTAAAAGAGAGAGAATGTTAAGCAAAGATCTTCAGTATTGTGGGACCCAAGAATAACAGAGCTAAAACACACTTTCAAGCCCTGTAATCAAAGCAGGGCTATTTAAGAGACAGATTTTCCTCCAGTGCTTTCAAACAGCTGAGAAAGGCAGGTGATGCCAAAATTTACAGCACTGCCACACTGCACTGTGAAGGGACAAAGTGTTAAATTCCTAAAATTAAAGAACTTCCTAGGCCTGGAATCTATTAGGTTGTGCCGAGCCTGCTCTCAGGTCATAATGTCTTTCCCAGCTAGAATCTGAAAGCTGTGTTCCAGCAGATGTATGGCCCCGTTGCCAACTGTTTATAAAAAGCAATGACATCTCCTAGCATTGGAGCTGCGAAAGAACCTGGAAAGAGTATGTAAATACCTTTTATGTTCTAGGTCCTAGAGAATAGGGAAAGTCAGGAGCCAGAAGTGTTAGGGACAGGCATAATCAAATCATCTAGACTACTGAGGTTCCTCAGCATGTTTTTCAGACATGACTGCATTTTCTTGTATCAGACCTTCTTAGGATACATGTCTGGAGGGTCTCAGAGATCTCTAGAAGCTTCTGAAAGATTTCATAATTGATAATTCTCCCCTATACCTAGTACAATGGTGTTAAATTTTATATACATATACACACCATTAATCATACTTTTTGTACTCAAGATTTAGTCAAAATTTAATCTTTTTAAATTTTTTTTCATGAAAGAATAAGAATTCAGAGTGATCACAACCTTTGCTTGAGAAACCCTATATAGCTTCAACTCCTAAATGTCATTTTTAAATTTTTTTCAAGATAGGGTTTCTCTGTGCCCAGCCTTAGCTGTTCTGGACTCACTTTGTAGACCAGGCTGGCCTTGAACTCACAGAGATTCACCTACCTCTGCCCCCCTGAGTGCTGGGATTACAGGCATGCACCACTGCGTCTGGTTAATGTTCTCATTTTTAATAGCCATGGTTTATTTAAGTCCAAAGACTTGCCAATGCAGAAAATATTAAGTACAATTGTCCTCTACTGCTGAGCTGAAACAGAATTAAAAGGCTATAGAAGTTTCCTTTTGAAGTTAACGTAGTTCATACATCAAAACCTCCAGAGAAAGATTTTATTGGCTGTGAGATACAACAAATCGATTTCAGAGACAGGATTTTTAGTTTTTATTTTTACAGAACTAAGAAATAGTATTCCCGAAATAAGTGCAATGTTCTTGGAATTATCAGTTTAGTTACCCTGTTTATTATAGCCAAAGGATGCACCAAGTTGCAAAATGCCCTC
>NW_026592890.1:14409243-14441743 GCF_907164565.1 Psammomys obesus | reverse complement strand
CAGAAACTTCCATGGGAACACCTATGAAACAATATTCACTTCCCTGTTCGAGGTCTCCTACTTTAGCCAAACCCACAGATGTTGAATTACAGTAGTGAGGACATTTAACTTTGAAGGCAGATGTGAAGAGGAGGAAAAAGAGAAAAGAGTTTCAATAATCCTGAAGCACCCCCCCAAAAAAAAATTAATTCAAGCATGAGTCAACAAAGAGAAAAATAACGGAGTAAGGCAGTGAGGGAATGTCAAAGAAGCCACCAAGGAAACAAATATGCTATGCTCTGAAAGCCTTTTTTTTCCAGCTGGCAGAATAAAGCAGAGAAATATGAGTGAAGATCTAATAAGTGAATTAATACAGTGATGGAGTCATGGTTAATAGTATTATTGGGATGTGTGGTGTGGGTGGAAGGTAGAGGTATTGGGGGAAGGTGTACCCTTAACAAGTAAATCTTGTCCCTTGTCCCACCATTTCTCCTTCTCTTTCCCTCCCTCCCTCCTCTTCTCTCTCCCCCTTCTTTTCCTTTCTCTTTTCCTCTCTTCCTCCATCTCCCTGCTCCTTTCTCCCCCTCACCCACTATGGGGCAAACATCTCTGCTCTCTGTCACACCATTCTAACATATGATATGATGATATTCTACTTCACAACATTCCTAGAAACAAGGAAGCCAAGCCACTGTGGACTGAAACTGTGGAGCAAAAGAAATCTTTTCTCATTTTTAGCTGCCTCCTCGAGCATTTTGTCACAGCAACAGAGAGTATCCGACATAGGGAGAGGTAATGATGCTTTACTACAGCTAAAAGAATTCATTGTGAAATTGTCCCGTTTTCTTTTTTTTTTAAGGTTTATTTATTCTTTATGTATACAATGCACACCTGAATGCCAGAAAAGGGCACCAGATTTCATTATAGATGATTGTGAGCCACCATGTAGTAGCTGCTGGGAATCAAACTCAGGACCTCTGGAAAAACAAGCAGTGCTCTCAACCTCTGAGCCATCTCCAGTTCTTAAATAGAGTGTGGCCATCTACCCTATTGTCCTAAGCCCTGGAAGAAAGACCTCATAAGCATCTCCTTCCCAAATGAAGTCACAAGCTGCCTATGGAGACAACATCTATGTGTTCTGATATATATATGTTTGTATATGTGTGTGTGTGTGTTACAAACTTTATGGCACAGTATTAAATAAAGTAGAGATGGACTTACATTTCGTACTACAACTTATGGACCATGTAATATGTGCTATGCAGTTACTTAATTGACACATTTACAGCATGTTTTCCTCATAAGTGAGGATATCAATGTCACTAGTGATTACTGATAAAGATTTAAATTAGATTACATATGCTTAAAACTTTTCATATTGTCTACTGGAAATGGAATCCTCAAGAAGTAGTAGCTGGAAATATGGCTCAGTGGTTACGAACAATAGTTGCTTCTCCAGGGCACCCAGGTTTGATTTCCAGAACTCACATGACAGCTCACAACTGTCTGGAAGAGATAATACTCCATCTCATCCTTTTCTGGTCTCTGAGGGCACGTCACAGATGTGGCACACAAAGTAAAATACACACGTGAAAAGTATTTTTCTATTTTTAAAGAAGTGATACTGATAATTTATGGCTCTTTGTCTAACAAACTTATTTCTTCCTCATATCATAAACATGTTTATGTCACTTTGCTTGTATTAAGACTAGTCTCCACAGGGGGACAGCAAACAAATTCTTGATCACATTGCTCATTGTTTTATGGCACCAACAAAAATGAACTAGAAAGACAATGATTGTGTTGTTACATGAGAAAGGGGAAGGGGATATTTAGGTAATTATATTATGATTTTCATTTTTTAAAAATTAAAAAGGATAATTATTATGATTACATATTTGTTCTCCTATCCACTCTTTAAACAATATTGTATCTACAAATGAAATGTTAGCCATAGTTGAGAAACTGTTCACCTGTGATCAACAGTGCAAATAAGTTAGGTATATTAACAGAATTAGTCAATGCCATAAAAAGCCCACATGTTGCTAGATTCCAAGTACATATCAGCTATAAAGTGAGTAAACACAGGACTTCCTGGTAAAATGGCCGACTAAGAACTGTATCTGTATAATATGATGAAGGGTCATAAGAAGAAAAATAGACTCTGGAGACCAGGGCTACACAGAGAAACCCTGTCTCAAAAAGAAAAAGAAAAGAAAAGGGAAAAAAGGAAGAAGGAAAAAAAACCTAGACTCTTTCAAAGGGGAAGAAAAGCAAAGGGGCTTGAGAAATTTATACAGATGGTGACCAGATAGCTAAAAACTGCAGAAAAAAAAAAAAAAAACACTAGTGACTCACTAGGAAGAACAAGCCAAGCAGAACACAACTCCAATATCAGAACTGTCTGGGAGAAGGAGGGAAGCAAAGTTGAACTGGGTACCGATTCCTTAAGACAAGAAAATCCTCAAATCAAATGAGATGTCTACAGCAACAGGAGTGCAAGCTTCATAAAAATACAAGAGACCTGAGAAGATAAGGCAGTGACTCCTCCAAAGAATCAGAACTGCTCACCTACCGACATACGTGAAATGCTGCATGAAGGTTTGCTAACAAAAATATCAGTGACTTCAAAGAGGATATGAACAAGCAAAATGAATTTAGCCTAGGATCCAGAAAGGAAAGTCAGTAAAGCAGAGAGAGAAAAGTCATCAAAACTGATGAGAAAATTGGCAGAGAAACTGAGATGGGGGGGGGGGGTGTAGAAATGTTAAAAATGAAAACCCAGTGAATCAAGTAAAAACAAAATGAAAAGCATGCACAGTGGAGTGGAACTAGCAGAGAAAAAGGCTATGAGCAAAGGAAGGCCAGGTCAATGAAATGCTACATTCATACAGAAATGAAGGGAAGAGAGCCTGAGCACAATGGTCAGGAACTCTTGAATGCAATCAAGCAATCAAACCTAAGAATCTATGTGATAGAAGAATCTGAGGGAAAAAGAGCTAAAAGCACAGAGGATATATTCAGTAACACTACATTAAAAAGTCTCTAAATCTAGATAAATAAATGCCTTAAAACCAACAGGCAATTAGAATCCCAAAGAGACAAAACTAGAGAAAAGCTTCTCTATGATATATTATAGTCAAAATGTCAAAAGTGCAAAACAAAAAACTGTAAGGGAAAAAATGTCAGCTTATTTACAGAAGCAAACACTTCAGAATAACATCGGGTTTCTCATCACAACCCTTAAAGCCAGGAATACATTATGTAGCTTATCTGATAATTCCAGCATCTGAATATGTGTAATCTAAGCTTTAAAGATTAGAATAAGTGGTGTTAATAAAATATATCAATTATTGCAACTTAAAAATAAGTCTTTAAGTTATTCTTAAGATAAAAACCAGACCTGATAAGCTAGGGTGAGATAGAAAGGGAAGAGGGCCTCCCCTATCATGGGACTAGGAAAAGGGCATAGGGGGAGAAGAGGGAGGGTGGGTGGTACTGAGAAGAGATGAGGGAGGGGGCTGCAGCAAGGATACAAAGTGAATAAATTGAAATATAAATGTATATATATGTATATATATATTTAAAAGCCTGTCACCAGATGGACCATGCCCCAGTGGATGGCCCCACCCCATCTACTAGTTAGGACTAATTAGATTCAGAAGGATATTAATAACAACAGAAAAGGACATTAAGTTATAAGGAGGCAGAGGAGGAAGCACTGGGAGAGAATGGGAGGAAAGTCATGTGGATGTAAGTGTATGAAATGTTAAAGAACATATTAAAATACCAGTTTTTAAAAGCCTGCCATCATTCACCTCTCCACTTGGCCTCATACTGTGTGGCTCCGGCATCCACACGCCCAGTGAGAGGGTTACAAGCATGCAGCCTGACACCTGGCCCTTATACCTTTTAGCAAGCACATCATCCTTCTGTTTTTACAGCAGGAGTCATAAATCATGAATGAAATTAGCACAAGAAGTGAGTAGAACAAGGATTGCAACAAGATACGGGGAGCCTAGGAGTCAGCATTTGAATCTTTACACAGTGCCCAATAACATTGCACCTGCAACTGAAGAAGTGCAGCCTCTTTTTTTTTTTTTTTTTTTTTTTTTTTTTTTTTTTTTTTTTTCAAAAAATAAGGAAAACATATGTTGGGTTACAAGTGAAGAGGGAGTCACAGTGAAAAATAAACTTGTGCTGCCCTTGCAAGTGGAAGGAGCTAGTAAGAAGAAATGTCTTCCTTTCTTAAAATTACATTGTGTGTGTGTGTGTGAGAGAGAGAGAGAGAGAGAGAGAGGGAGAGAGAGAGAGAAAGCGAGAGAGAAACTCCTGTCATTAAAGAGGCTTGACAGCCAATGTCTGAGCAGGGAAGAGAATAGGGCTGGACCTCCTGCCAGCCAGGGGAGGAGAGGAGAAAGAGAAGAAGTGGGGATTCAGCCATAGGAAGAGGTCCACGAGCTATCGGAGAGAGCAGATGAGGCAGAGAAAGCCATAAAAGCAATGACCTTAGGGATTTACACTGGGAGACAGACAGATCAGCTTAGCGACTATGTGTGCAAGAAATGATTATACCATCGGGAGGAGACTGACCACGTCCGTTAGTGGCCACATCTACACAACATGTCCCAGATGCTACCCAGAAACCTGCTGTCTTTAGTGTCTGTCCTGCTTGTCCAGCTTGTATTGGACTCTTCCTTGCTAGCCTTTTATCCCTCCACCTAGAGGTGCATGTTATACTTTGGATACGATAGTGATGTCACCAAAAGCCTCACAAGCTTGGTCTGCAGCTGGTCGTGTTGTTTTTGGAGATTCTGAAAACTTTAAGAGGTGAGGCTTAAATATAAGAAATATATGAGTGTAAACACATATTTAGAGACTATCTCTTGTTCTGGGATCCTTCCTTGTCTGTCTCTTTGTTTCCTGGTTGCCATGATATAAATTTCTAAGCTCTACCATTAGTTCCCTTCCATGAGACCTGGAATTACGATAATTCATTCCTTCATTGAATTGGTTATTCATGTATTCAATCATAATAATAAAATACTGTAACAACAGTTTTTGAAATAAAATATTTGAAAATTCAAATGAATTGAAACATTAAGCTTCAAATGTTTAATCATATTGTTAATCTCAAACTTGAGTTAATTTTAATTTTTTATTGAATTACAACAATGTCATTTTCCATTGTATTTGTTTTATGGAAATGGTGATTGCTGATCACATTAATAGCATTGTTTCTCCCACCTGTTGTTTATATATGCTTTGGCAAATTTTAAAAGAATACATTTTTAAATATTTTGTGATAGAAGACAAACAATTATTATTTATTTCTAAATGAAAATCATGTTAATTCAACATGTACACTTGTTTGTGACATCCCATTACATAAGAAGAGAATGTTGTTGAAGTTACCCATATAAATTATAAATATTAAATAAGACAGAATCATTTCTTCCTGGGGTTGACTTACAATTACATGACTTTAAGTAATAGTTGAAAACATCATTTCTTTAATCTAAGGTATTGATGAAATGTTCAGAAATAACACAATCAACTCATAGATATATTTGCCAATTAAAAATAAGTCTTTTGACCACCTAACAAAAACCACAATACCAGACATGAGAACCCCTCTTGTGAGTTGTTGGTCAGGACTGTCTAAGAGACTGCTAAAATATACAGCTGTGGTTTTTTATTTTTGTTTTTGCTGCTGTCTTTGGTTAGTAGCAAGATGAGGAAGTTAAATTCTTGTTGCTAAAGAAACCAGGCACTTCAGAAACAGAGCCCAGAGGCCTCTGAGCTGGAACTGACCTGAATGCTCCCTCCTGAGGACTAGCTTTCACGGTACCAGAAGACAAAAAGAGAGGAGGCAAGCAACAGTCCTACCCAGCTGTCACATCTCTGAGTCACATCAATGACCAGCACGGCATGACACCCGATGGCTGCAGTAGTGGCACATATACCTTGGCAGTAACCAACAGCTCTCTGCTTAGACTTAGACCAGCTCTAACTACTGAGTTCCGGTGAAATAATGGTAATTGGAGAAGAATAAACATAGGCATACTAAACCGGCATGATCCCTAACAATAAATCTGTAAATATCCTATACACATTTCCTCTCATCAGGGAGATTTCTCTTTGCAACAGACAAATGACTACAGAAAACCACAACCAATCAAAATGCAGAGTCTGGACCCAGGAAATCTATCTACAAAACATTCCCACACCTAAACATTTCGGGAGGAAATGTTTCAGGAAACAGTTCAGAAGAGGAAGCAGAATGATTGCAAGAAGCAGAGGATCAGAGAGTTTGATGTGAAACTTTTCCTAGTAATTTCAGAAACTGCATTTATAAAGTCTCACCAACACATCTGCCCAAGCACGAGCTCAACAAGGGGGACACCAACAAACCTGCAAAACTGGAGGGAGAAAAGCCAAGAGGCCTCAACTTCACACAAAGAACTACAGGCAACTGAGTAAAGCTGAGAACAGGAGAGCTGGCCCTTCTTCTCAGGGAAGAATGCACCAATTGGTTGTCCAGTATCAAAGGGTCAGCCCTGAAAACACATATACAAGTAACACTATATGGACTAAACAGGTTATATTTAGGAATATGTGTGTGTATGTGGAGTGTATGAGTGTGTGTGTGTGTGTGTGTGTGTGTATATACAAATACATAAATGCTTGCAATAATGATTAATGAAAATGAGAGAGAGAAAATGAAGAAAAACCAAATGATGAAGAAAAGTATTAAATTACAATCTCAAAACTATTTTTTAAAAGTCTTTTGGAAGGTAGAGAGGCAGGAGTGGATCTTAAGAGAAATAAGGAGAAGAGTTAAGGGTGAGTATAATCAAAATGCATAATAAAAATATTCATGAGGTGATTAAAAAATATTTTAAATAAACTAATACATAAAAATAAGTCTTTTTAACATGCATACACTGGGCCTGTGAGATGAATTCAGTAAGCAAAGGCACCTGTCAACATGCCTAAAGCCCTAAGTTTGAACTCCAGAACACACATGGTGAAAATAAAGAACCAACTTCTGCTCTAACCTCAGAGACATGCTCTGTGGCACTCAGACACACATGCAGACATACATACACACCCACACAAACTTACACACACATACACACATATATGTACTCTCACACATCACACCTACACATCATCACAGACACACACACACAAACAAATGTAAAAGAAATTTTAAGTAAATCTATAAAGAGACTGTATCTTGAAACTGATTGTGCTTCTTTACAGCAAACCTTTAATGGAAGCAACAGTGTCTTCTTAAATTTCAAAAATCCTGAATTGTAAAACTTTGAATTTTCACAAATGGAACACACCTAAAATCTAAGTCAAGAAACAGGACAGTGCCCAGGCATGAGTAGACTCCACATAATTCAAACATCTCTCCACCCCAGCAATGAGTCACCCAGACTCATCAAAGATCAGCCAAGCAGGTCTGTGAACTTTCATCTTTATGTAAATTAAACAGAGGTGCATGAGTCCCTTTGTTTTTCTCATGAGGCTAACTAGTACTCTTCACTTGAATTATAGTTTGTTGGAAAGTGTTGTGTCTTCGCTATCATTTACCTTTAAATATTTTTTTTTTACTTTCATTATTCCATTTCTGATTTGTGGCTTAAACTTCCAGTACTTAGGGAATTTCAATTTCCTGCTTTGTACTGACACCTAGGTTAATTTCATAGAGGAAAATTACATATTCCTAATTATTTCAATCTTTTGAAAATTTCATCTTCTCCTTTATGACTCACTAGGTGTTAATTATAGCATGAAAAGTATTTGGGTTCAGTTCTCATGAGATACAGTTTGCTACATATTCAAATAGGTCAGTTTTGCCGAGTGCGGTAGTGCATGCCTGCATAATATCGGGATTTATGAGGCAGAGTCAGGAGGATCAGAAGTTGCAGCTAGCCTCAGCTATGTAAAAAGATTGAGGCAATCTTGGGCTACATGATAGCCTTCCAATATGGCTGTGAATCATTATGTTGCTACCTCTAATCAAGAAGTCTGTGCTATGATAGGAAACATTTAAAGATGTGGGGATAGCTTTCTCGTTTTCAACCCTGTGGCTCATAGTAAGTGGACCATTTCATGTCTTCCCATGCCTGCCAACGCTGACTTCATCAAATACTGCTGGAGCCACACTGTGCATTTCTGCTGTTTGCAGTGTGTATCCTTAGTCAGATGTTCATGATAAAGTAACTGAGATAACTGATTTCAGAGGGAAAGAATGATCTTTGCTCCATGGCTTCAGGGGTTTCAGTCTAAGGTCATTGGCACCATGATTTCTAGGCCTGTGGTAATATAGCATGCCAAAGGGGGAGCACAGAGTAGAATAAAACCACTAACCTCATGGCGTCCAGGAAACAGACAAAACTGAGAGGGAGCTGACAGGTAGACCCTTCAGGGATCCAGCTCAAGTGACCTACTCCCTTCAATTACGTCCTAAAGTTTCTGTCATCTGTCAATAAATCCATAAATACATGAATCCATTCACAAGTCAGAGCCACCACGATCTAAGCAGCTCCCAAAGGCCTCACCTCCGAACACTGTCACGCTAGAACCAATGCCTCAACGTGTGAACTTAATGGGGCATTTAAGATCCCCAACTATAAAATCATGTTTTGTTTTTAAAGTTTTATTCTGTCCTATTAGTTATCTGGGAATTTTCTACAATATGTTTGACCACATTTACCCAAAAACTCCTCCCCCTAAACCCTCCTAGATCCACCCTCACTTCCCTCACCTTCCCACACTTCCTGTATTTTTTCAAAACATTATCCATCAACTCCAGTTTGTGCTGCCTATATATACTTGGTGCAGAGCACCTTGGAGGATAGTTGACCTACCAGAAACTATATCCTTGTAGAAAACCAATTCTCCCTTCCCGGAAGCTATTAACCATCCATAGCTCCTCATGAACCCCTTCTCACTCCATACTGGAATGCTGGCTGGCTTCATCTTGGACAGGTCTTATGCAGGCCACCACAGCTGCTAAAATTTCATGAGACTGGTGGTCTTTGCAGTCTCTTCTTGTCTGTAACTTCAACTTGTGGGACATCATTACTGCAAAGTTGTTTTACCAATTTTAACATTTGGATCACATTTTTGGTTTTTTCCCATTTTCTGTTTTTTTTTTTTTTTCTCCTGAATTTACTTCATGATGTTTAAATTTTACCTGATCAGACTAAAATGAGTTTGGATTTCTGCTTTGGAAGGGTCCAGTCTGACCATGTGGTATTTTTTGCCGGGATCTTCGCTCCAGAAAGTCTGAAGCCCTGATTGTTACTCTCTTCCATTGCTGAGGGTACCACAAAGCTCCACATTTCACAGCTGCTCAATTGTTGTAGCCTACTGTGTGGATCTGATAAATTGAGAGTTAAGCATCCTTTGTTGCTCCAAGACTCTTCTTTGTTAGTCCTCAGTTTGGTCGCTGAGACCATCAAAAGCTTTAATAGTTTTCTGACAAGTTTCTTTTTGGTGTCTAACCAATGTATTATGTCCTTGTTTACTGAAGGCCTTATAATATGTAGCATGTGCACCCAGGGGAAAACAAGCCTGCTTACCTTCAGACTACTGAGCCGTGTGTCACTTAAGCAGCTCTCTGATTACTTTAATACATACTTTTACATTTCATTCATTCATGTTAGCAATGATACATATTTTGTCCATCTGTATGAGTCACTTTCATTTCTATAAATCAGCTGAGAAAACAACTTACCAGAAGGAAGGATTTATTTCTAGCACTTGGTATCAGAGTTTCAGGCCATGATCAGCTGGCTCATTGCTATGAGACATGTAGCAAGTCAGATATGCCATAACAGAAGAGTATGGCTCTTTACAACACAGCAACCATGAATCAGAGAAATAGATAAGAGCTAGGGGACATGATATAACCATCAAAGGCACATTGTATGTTCATCTACTTTCTCTACTCAGGCTCCACTTCCTTATATTCCAATCCATATAAATTTATCAAAGGATTAATCTACAGATAAAGTTAGTGCCCTCATGGTCCAACTAGCCTTCAGTCATGCCATTAGCTGTAACAAAGCCCTTAACATGTGATTCTTTGGGTGGGAATGCCTCAAATTCAAACAATAACACCATTTATTCCATCATAACTTTCACAAATTTTCATATTGTTTGGCAGCAGATTTTCATGCATGTATTCCCTGAGGTAATGACTTCTTGAGAGAAAAAAAAAGTCTAGTTAGTGTATTCAAGGCACAAAAACAAAACAGTATTTCTAGCTGCCTTTTTTTCTTTATTCTGAATAATAAAATACATTTTGTGCAAATATACCAAAGGACTAGAAAACTCTATAAACACTGACTTGTCAAAATTTTAACTCTTTTTATGCATGAGGCTTGTTTTTTTTAAACATGTCCAAAGAAAACTCAAAAAGTACATTTTATATTCAATTATCTTATTAACAAGGGCTCAATTCTCAATAAAAACTTGCCAGTCAAAAATACAGCAAAATTCTTGGCATTCAACATGAAATTGAAGCAAAATAAGCAAACTGCTACTAATTCTTCTGAATCAGTAGCCTAAGGTATGACTCTCAAAGTAATCAAAGATGAACATTAGAAGTCTTCTGGGTTAGTAGAACCATATTTTTCTAAGATAAACTTTAGGAGAGTCTCAGCCCTTGTGTTCTATTGGAAACATGCTATATTTTTAATAAAGAATCAAGCAAAAAATATGTATATAAAATTAAAAACTGAATTTTACATATAAAAGAAAAGATACTACTTAAGACTTGAGAATACAGATATTACATTAATGGAAGAAATAAACAATATTTCATGAGTCTGCCTGATTATGCAAAATGTTAACTATCTACTTGCTTCTAACAAAGAAACTATAGATCACATTCATATTCCCAATAATTTTAAGGAAATTGATGAAATGAAATATTCAAAAAAGACATGGTTCATTTCATAAGTTTTAATTAGGAGATGTTTAAAGAGATTGGTTGGTGGTCTTTATGATTACTTCCAGAATTATGATTTTATGGCCTAAGTCTGCCTTTTTAATTTCACATATGTGTACATTTACACATGTTTAAATGTAAATCTATTTACATTATTCCTCTCTCTCTAGCTTTTCCCATGTCCCCCCACTCCCTTTCCAACTTATGGCCTCCTTTCTTTTATTATTATTGATTTATATTTATATATACATATATACAAATAAATATGGATACAGCCTGCTGAATCCATTTACTTTCACTCATATGTATGTTATATACATAATATATATATAATGTTTTTAGGGATGATTGTTTGATATTACATAGCATCTTAAGGAACTTGTCCCCGGGAAAGACTAATAATGGAAGTAAAACTCATAAAAGATGTGATATAAAGTCTTTCTCTTTCATATGGTTTCCATCTTATTCAAGACAGTTATGTTAATCAGCTTTCTAATGTTCCAATAAAATACCTGAGACAATCAAATCAAAAGAAACTTTATTTTGGCTTATGGCTTCAGAGGGGTTAGTCCCTGGTAACTTAGTTCTCTTATTGGTATGCCTGTGGTGGTGCAGAATATCATGGCAGAGAACATTCGGGCCAAACTATTTATCTATTGGCAACCTCAAATAAAGATGCCAAGAAGACTAAGGAGAGAATAGACACTCCAAGGGCTAACTTTCAATAACCTATTTTCCTACAGATAGTCCTCACCTCTTAAAGTCTCTACCACCTCCAAGTAGTCCATTGAACTCTGAATTCATTAGTGGGTCAATCTATTGAGACAAGTCACCTGACAAAGCACCTGTCTCTGAATACTACTGCTGTAGATGCCAAGACTTCAACATGTGGCTTTGGGGGACCATTGATGATTCAAACCACAGTTGGCAGCTGAGCCTAAAGGACATTCTTTTTTTATTTAAATTTTTGTTTTTTATATTAATTACAGCTTATTTACTTTGTATCTCAGCTGTATCCCCCTCCCTTATTCCCTCCCAACCCCACCCTCATTCCCTCCTCTCCTCCCTGCCCCTAAGTCCACTGATAGGGGAGGTCTTCCTCCCCTTCTATCTGATCCTAGCTTATCAGGTTTCACCACGACTGGCTACAATATCCTCCTCTGTGGCCTAGCTAGGTTGCTTCTCCCACAGGGGTTTGGGGGGTCAAAGAGCTAGCTACAGAGTTCATGCCAGAGACAGTCCCTGTTCCCCTTACTAGGAACACACAATTGGATACTGAGCTGCCTTGGGCTACATCCAAGCAGGGGTTCTAGGTTATATCCATGCATGGTTCTTAGTTGGAGAAAAAGTCTCAGACAAGTCCCTGTGCCCAGATATATTTGGCCCTTGTGGAGTTCCTGTCCTCTCCAGGTCTTACTAACTCCCTATTCTTTCATAAGATTGCCTGCACTCTACCCAAAGTTTGGCCATGAGTCTCAGCATCTGCTTTGATACACTGCTAGGTAGAGTCTGAACATTCTTAACAGAAGACCATCCATGTGATTCAGCAGGGCATGAAAAACAACTCATTCACTTATCATTCTACCTGGATACTCAGTTAAGTTTTATGGGTACTACATACTACAAATATACCCAATGAAGCCCCATAAAAATTCAAGGCCAATGGAGCTACCATGGTTTTCTGCATCTCATTTGTATCACAATGTAGCAACTGTTGAGCTTCTATGAAATAAGATAACAGACACTTCCTAATTTTAATCCTCTCAGGCTGTGCACTGTGTATCTTCTGGTTTATTTTAATATCTATCTTTAGCATATAACACAAATGACCATGACCATAATATGTGAGTACCTGGGATTACTGAACCTGAGAACGGTGTCAGGAGCCCCTCAAACTTTCAGTTAGCTGTCAGAAGTGGGGGCCTTTTGTGGAGGACTGAACCTTCAAGCACCATAGTTTACCTTACTTGGAGCAACACTATACACATTTTGTTTCCTACTGGTCCCACAGTGAACTTAGAAGTCTACAAAGCTGAGTGGAAAAGTGGCATGCTGAGGGAATTAATATTTCTAAGAAACATGTGTCTGAGGTTTAGAAAGATAATGCCTGCTATTTCTTTAACACTCCTGTTCATTAAGCTCTAACACCACCAGAGAGCTCCGTAGTGTTCTCTCTACCCTGCCAGCTTCAGTTGGGTCAATGAAACTGACAAGCCCTCTGAAGAAAACCATAAGAAGAGTGAGTAAACAAATCATTGTGCCTAAGATAAACAACTGAGAAGATTGGGAATCATAAAGAAATGGTTGTAAGAATATGTCAGCAAATAAAGGATGTTTTGTGGGAGAAAAAAAAAATTTTTCTTTTCCACTCCTCTTCAGACCAGTGGAAGAATAAAGGTGGATAACAGAAAAAAAAAAAAAAAAAATTATCCTGAACATTTTAACCATCTGCACCCTTCCAACAATAAAATGGGTTGCTTCATAAAGCTGTTCTCTTTGTGCTGTTGAAGGTATTCAGGCAGAGTCTGGATTGTTATCTATTCCCTGATTCATTCACTTAATAAATATTCATAAGAATGTGTTATATTCAAGGTACTGCTGAGACTATGGGAGAGGCAAAGGCAGAGCAGGTCGCGGAAGTCCCAGATAGAGGTGAAACTTGAATTAGCATTAAACATCAGAACAAAAGGCAGCCCAATGTGCTCCAGGAGGTGAACGGATCAAGCACCACAAGATGTATGTTGTGAGGCTCGACCGCCCATAACGAGTGTTGGATATAGTTTTACTTTGTACTTTACAATCTGCTCTCCATGGAGGATCAGGAAGTCAGCTCCTGTCATACCCTAACCAAAATTCTTACAGGGCATTCCATGGCCCATGGCAACAGAGTAAACGTAAAGTCATCTTTTCTTTTCTTTTTTTAAATGTATTTATTTTTATTAATTACAGTTTATTCACTTTGTATCAGAGGTTTAGCCCCCTCCCTCATCCCCCCAATCCCACCCTCCCTCCCTTGTCTTCTCCTATGCTCCTCCCCAAGTCCACTGATAGGGGAGGTCCTCTTCCCCTTCCATCTGACCCTAGCCTATCAGGTCTCATCAGGACTGGCTGCATTGTCTTCCTCTGTGGCTTGGTAAGCCTGCACCCACTTCAGGGGGAGGTCATCAAAGAGCAGGCCACTGAGTTCATGTCAGAGACAGTCTCTGTTCCCATTACTAGAGAACACTCTTGGACACTGAGCTGCCATGGGCTACATCTGTGCAGTGGTTCTAAATTATGTCCATGAATGGTCCTTGTTTAGAGTATCAGTCTCTGAAAACACCTCTGTACCCTGATTTTTTGGTTCTGTTCTCCTTGTGGAGCTCCTGTCCCCTCCAGGTCTTTCTGTCTCTCCCTTTTTTCATAAGATACCCTGCACTGTGCCCAAAGTTTAGCTATGACTCTCAGCATCTGTTTTGATACCCTGCTGGGTATCATCTGGTTTGCCTTCTTAATAAAGATTGAGCATCTTACCCAGGGTCAGAGGCTACTTGGGACAAGAGGGGAATACCAAGAGTGGAAAGAGGACAAGAAAGGCAAACGGGAAGGATCTCAGAAGAGGGAGAAAACAGGGAACAGGACAGTAGCTTACCACAGAGGGCCTCTGAAAAAAATCTACCCAGCAGGGTATCAAAGCAGATGCTGAGACTCATAGCCAAACTTTGGGCAAAGTGCAGGGAATCTTATGAAATAAGGGGAAGATAGAAAGACCTGGAAGGGACAGGAGCTCCACAAGGAGACAAATAGAACCAAAAAATCTGAGCTTAGGGGTCTTTTCTGAGACTGATTCTCCAACCAAGGACCATACATGAAGATAACCTAGAACCCCTGCAGCTCAGTCTCCAAATGGGCTTCCTAGTAATGGGAACAGGTGCTCTCTCTGACATGAACTCAGGAGCTGGCTCTTTGATCACCTCCCCATGAGGGGATAGCAGCCTGACCAGGCCACAGAGGAAGACTGTGAAAGACAGGCCTGATGAGACCTGATAGATTATGGTCAGATGGAAGGAGAGGAGGTCCTCCCCTCTCAGTGGACTGGGGAAAGGGCATGGGAGGAGATGAGGGAGGAAGGGAGGTTGGGATTGAGAGGGGATGAGGGTGGGGTTACAGCTGGGATATAAAGTGAATAATTGTAATAAATAAAAAATTATATTAAAAACCAGTATTATGCATAATTAATATATGCTAATAAAACATTAAATTATTTAAATTATTTAAAACAATTTTAAAATGCCTTCTTTTTCTTTTTATAATTTTCTAAAATCTCTGCATGATTTCTAGTTATGGTATCCCGTTTATAAAGAATGAAGAACAAACAAGTGACATTAATTTAAATACTGTTTTAACTAAATTTACTATATTGCTGCTAATCTATTACTAAAATTAAATATCTGAAACTGGATAGTTACAAAGAAACAAGGTTATCTAGGTTGTGATTTAGGAAGGTGGAAATCTGAGATCAGCAGCCCTACCCTTTTGCCCTCTGATGAAGGTCGGTTGTCTATTAACTACATAATGAAGAAGGGGGTAAGGAAATGGTGGTGTGCTGAAGAAGCCACACAATTTGGGTTGCTTTACCTTCCTAATAAACTATTCCATGAGAGCTAAATCAAGGTCTTGTAAAAAGAAAAAAAACGCATTTGAAGAATGATATTCCTAATACCTTGATTATGTCCCAAATGGGGCCCACCTCTAAAAGATTTCAACACTTCCCAGTATTGGTAAATTGAGGCTAAAATTTCAAGACCATGGAACTTTAGAAAGTACAAACTATATGCAAACCAAGCACTACGTGAAAAGCTAGCAGTTCAACAACATATTCAAAAAATAAATACTGAGATATTTAACATGCTTAGTGGGAAATTATTTTATATTTATCCAACATTAAACCTAAAATGTACAGTGGTTAAAATTAAACAAAATCAAAATTCAATTTCTCAGTCATATCATCCATATCTCAAGTGTTTAGTTAACTACATACAGTTAATAGCTACATGCAGTATAAAATTAAATGATTTAAACATGCTGGTACAGAAACAAATATTAAGAATTTAAGTCACTGGCTAGGAAAACTGATAAGTAGTGGACTGTTTTCTAAAAATACAGAGGAAGTATAAATGAATTTTACAAGGCACTTATCAAAATACATTAATTACTAGTATTGCTTAAAAAGTATCATGAATGACAGCAAAAACAGCACAAGAAAACAAACATCAATTTATTAGATCAACCTCTCAGATCAATGAATGTCATAAAAAACACATGCTGTTGTAGTAAAAAAAAAAAAAAGTGCTCTGTATGCATAAAGCAATTTTTAATTGTGGGGAAAGTTATTCTAGGCTTTCCCAAACCTCAAAATTTTTGGGCTTTGCACCTGTCTGTAGGGTCAGCCAAGCCCAGCTTAAAGGGGGATAATTGAAAGGCTGACACATTCCATTTATGATTAAAGAGACTCTCCCCACACTTACACCTAAGCGTATTACCAAAACCTCGTTCAAAACTCTATGCAATCATATACACACACTTAAACAGAACAGGAAGGGGCCCTGCAGCCCCACCTTTCAGTCCATTCCACAAAAAAGCTGACCCGACCCCTCCAGCCACACGAGAGACTCCAAACTTCTTCGCTCTTCACTAGAGGGACAATTTGAAATACAATCCTCATTTTTTTTTAAAACAAACAAAAGCTAAATTATAAGTCAGTTTAAAACCAACATCTCACAGGAAATATCCTTAATGTGACTATGGATTGCTAATACAGCTTTCGCCGGTTGCTAAGACGTGGAAACCATGCTAGTTTACTCTCTATGCAAGTTTAGATTCTGTCCAGAAAGCAGGCTCTACTAAGCCGACACAAATATCCTGAATCAGCTTCAGACAACAGCCATCTGAGCCTGCAGCTGTAGGTGACTACTGTAGATTTATTTGATTACACTGTAACTGTCTAATCCATTTACTCCTCGGCTACTGTTTGAGCAAATCCCCTAAACAAAAAAATTAAAAAAAAAAAAATTTAAATGGCATGTGGAAACACCAGCTACTCCATGCAGCACTGTGGGGCCTAGGTGGGGCCTGGTCACAAGGCAGAGCCTACATGAGTGGGGTCTTATTCCTGGGGGGAGGGGCGGCAGTTAGCAACTGAGGGATATGAGGCCTCTCCTGTGTATTTCCATTTGCCCTTTCTCCATCTGTTTAAGCCAAAGGACCCCACTAGCTTCTAGAACCACGAGGCAAAATTAACCTCTTTCTATATAAAACTGCCTAGAAATTGACTCAGACTCCAACCTTGAGGTCTCTTACAGTCTCTTCATTACAACAATTTGGCTTCTTTGAAGGTTATATTTGAGGATCCTGAGCTGACATGGAGCTATATTTTGATTATAAATGTACTTAAAAGCTTTTTTTTTTTTAATACTTAAAAGCAAACTGGTTTGTGTAGCCCTGCTTTGCAGTGCAAAACCTGACAGCCTCCTAGCTAATTTGCTGCCTGCAATTCCTTCCTTGAAAAAAAAATGAATAAAAACTCTTCAGCCATCACAAATCTTCTAGGCTGTTTGGTAATCATATTTCTCAGCAGGAAAATAATCCTGTGAATTATTTTTAGTTTAGTTTATGTAAATAAGCATGCTCAGCCCAGCTAATTGCCTCTATGTAAACTGAGAAATCTGTTCCTAACAATTTTAGCAGTCTAAAGGAGACTCTTGGGTTGGAGAGATGGCTCAGCGGTTAAGAGCACTGGCTGTTCTTCCTAGAGGTCCTTAGTTCAATTCCCAGCAACCACATGGTGGCTCACAACCATGTGTAATGGAATCTGATTCCTTCTTCTGGTGTACAGAAAAGAGTGTTCATACACATAAGATAAATAAATCTTTTAAAAAATAAATAAAGGAGACTCTTCTAAAAACTCATCATCACTTTTAAATTTTTACTAGAAATAGCCCCATTGTCACATTCAAACATCTTAAATGCCTGATACGAAGTTTGGTAGCTAGTTTATTTCCCCTTCTGAGTGATATTAGAGCATCCTTCTTTGGATTAGCTTCTTTGGGACTGTGGGTTGAAGCTTGGTTATCCTGTGCTATATGGCTAAAATCCACTTATAAGTGAGGACACAACATGTATGTCTTTCTGGGTCTGAGTTACCTCACTCAGGATGATCTTTTCTAGTTCCAACCATTTGCCTGCAAATTGCATGATTTCCTTGTTTTTAATAGCTGAATAATACTCCACTGTGTAAATGTACCACAGTTTCTTTATCTGTTCTTCAGTTGAGGGACATCTAGGTTGTTTCCAGTTTCTGGCTATTGTGAATAAAGCTGCTACAAACAGAGTTCAGTGAGTGTCCTTGTGCTATAGTAGAGCATTTTGGGGTTATATGCCCAGAAGTGGAATACCTGGGTCTTAAGGTAGAATTATTTCCGATTTTCTGAAAAGCCACCAAATTGATTTCCAACATGGTTGTTCAAGTTTGTACTCCTACCAGCAATGGAGGAGGCATTTAGGGTAAATGAAGGGAGGGAAGCGGGTGGAAGATGTGGTGGAGAGGGAAACAGAAGGAATCAAGTGTGGGGAGGAAAAAGGGAGAGAGAACCAGGAGAGAGAGCTGGAATCAGTGGGGGAGGGGCCAGTACCTCTGGGACAAGCTAGAACTCTAGGGCAACGGAAACTCTCAGGAATCTATGAGGGTGACCCTAGCTAAGACTGCTAGGAACAGGGGCTATGGAACATGGAAAGTTACCTCCCATAACCAGGCAAGACTTCCAATGGAAGGGTGGGGATCCCAACCCAGCCACAAAACCTTCAACCCGCAGTTTTTCCTGCCTGTAAGAGGTGCAGAGATAAAGCGGGAGCAGAAAGTGAGGGAATGGTCAACTGGTGACTGGTCCAACTTGAGTTCCATGCCACGAGAGAGAGCCCTTCCCTGACACTACTAATAATATTCTGCTCTACTTGCAGACAAGAGGCTAGCATAACTGTCATTTTAGAGGCTTCACCCAGCAGCTGATGAGAACAGAGTCAGACACCCACAGCCAAACATTAGGCTGAACACTCTGAATCTCGTGGAAGAGAATGAGGAAGGATTGAAGGAGCCAGAAAGGTCAAGGACACCACAAGAAAACCTACAGAATCAACTAGCCTGGGCCCACAGAGACTGAACCACCCACCAGAGAGCATGCATGGGATGGACCTAGGCGCACCACACATACGTAACAGATGTACAGTTTGGCTGTCATGTGAGACTAACACAGAGGTAGGGTCTGTCTCTGAGTGTGTTGCCTGCTTTTGGATCTCTCTCCCCTAACTGGATGACCTTGTCTAGTCTCGGTAGAAGAAGATGCGCCCAGTCCTACCACAACTTGATATGCCAAGACAGGTTGATGACATCACCACTTCTCTGAGAAGGAAGTAAGGGAGCATAAGGGAAGGGGAGAGGATGGGATGGGAGACAGGGACCGGGAGGAGAGAAGGGAGGGAAAGCTCTGATCGAGATAGAAAGTAAATATATTCATTAATGGGGGAAAAGGTTGGTAGCAATTAAAGAGCTCCACTGTATAAGCTCAGACACAGTCTCCACTCAGGTCAGAAGGGAAACAAGGAGGAAGGGATGAAAGCCCTCCTGGAGTTCTTCTCTGCTGATCTTCCCACCATAGCTAGAAGCACAGCAAATCAGCGTGACCCTCCTCAGTGTTATCATTCCCCTTACATCCAGGAAGTCCGTTGCTTCCTAGCCTCCTTCGGCCCCTTGCAAAGCCTTCCTTCAGGTGTTTTGCGATTTGTCCTTCAACAGTGTTATTTTGTTCTGGCCCTGCCTACATCCTGCTGCACTAAAGTGCCTCCTAACAAGAATGTAAGCAGACGCAGACGATAAGCACCACAGCTACTGGAGGAGTCTGTTGTACCGCGTGCTTGAAATCATAAAATCTTATCTCGGCTTTCTCACAGAGTGCCATTATCTCTGTTTTCCACACAGGGAAACAGATCCAGAAAGATCGAGTGACCCACCTATCCTCAAGCCTGGACGAGAGCTTACACAGTCTGACTTCATTTTGCTTTCCAATGAGCCCATGTGCCTGTCATTATAATATTATTTCATTCAGAAATTTACTCTTCCCTCCAGATCATTAATATAGACATTAAACAAAAGCAGACCTCACGCTGACCCTGTAGTCAACACATTGCAAGGAGTCATCAGGCTTTGTCCTCCAGCCAGTTCCCAGCCCCTGTGACACAGCACACAGCAAAGCCAATGCTAATTAAATTGGCAAATAAGATTTATTTAGATACTGTATCAAATGGATTGCAAAAATATAAATGTATGTGTGCTAAGGCACATTCATTGTGCTCAGAAGTTTTTAATTCTATTGAAAAAGCTATCAAGACTGTCTGGCACTATTTGTCTTTATAAATTTATTCCTTTATAGCAAAGCTCTTTCAGCTCTTTCGAGTCTATTATCTTCTCAGGGTTTCACCCTTAAAAGTCACTCTGTTAGTTTTTGAAAGGAGCCATTTCACAAAAGAAATTCAAACACAGATTTTTTTTTTTAATTTCACATAAGTATTAACAATGCCATCAGCAATTAACCCTAATGAAGAGTATTGGACTAAAGAAAGTTCATGGGGACAATGTTAGAGATCTTGGGATCAGAATAAGGATTTCTGATTTTCTATTCTCCACCCTGGCCATAAATAGAATAGTTTACAGGGGGAAAAAATTGTTGCCTATGTAAAGGCTCACAGACCAGTTTTTGCAGCTGTGATCTCCAAACAGTACCTTCAGTTTCATGTCTGCCTTTCAGATCTGTTTTCCTGGGGTTTCACCCATTTGGGTTTCCTTTCCTGTCCTAGAAGTCCTGTGACCGACTGCTGCAGATGTACCTTTGCTGATAAACCATAAAACTTTACCTACAATTTTCTACCTACTTAAGCCATAGGTTGTATACAATTCGTTGGATTGCCTCTATCTTTTAGGAAAATTTTGGAATGTCACGAGAGGGAATCCCATGTAAACTAAAGACTAAGTGATGGCTCCAAAGCATGTTTTATACGAATAGAAATGGGGACAGCTAGGAATTAATCAACAATTGTTTCCTTAACCACAACTGTATATTCCTATGGCCAAGGCATTCACAGCAACAGATTTTTAACACCAGCTTTCCAGTTTCAGTAATTCTAGAAGGGAAAAGACTAGACTGGTGCTTCCTTATTAGCAGCAAATGTATATGTGGTTTCCTTTAAGGGTATTAGCCGCTACAAGAACTAACTTGAAATTTAACAGTTCAGTCCATGTAGCAGTAAAACAGCTTTCTCTGAGCTGATTCCTTTTAGTTTGCACTGTGTCATCACTTTTAATAAGTAACTATTCAGGTTAAACACTCACGGAATTTTCTTAAATAAAATATAAAGTTAGCCTCATAAAACTTGATATCAAGACCTGATCAGCATGTAATGTGTATAAGGAACACCGTTGGTTAATATTTGTTTACAAGTATCCCAAGAGTATATATGGAGGGTGTTGTGTAGCAGTTTCCTCCGAGAATGAAACATTCCATTTCCTAGAGAATCCCCTTAAGATATAACGGAAACAATTCAAAATAGCTTCAGGAAGTCCCTGAATCTGACCATTTTGCTACATTCCTCTCTCAGCAAGTAAAAAGATAAAGACAGCTTGGAGTCACTCTCAGACAAGCCAACCTAAAAAGAAGACCCTGAGACCCCGACCAGCTGAGGCACTTGGAAAGTACACCGTCCAGTCTGTCGAGCTGCCTTCACACTGCATAGAATGCTCTAGGTTCCAAGCTGTTTTTCATGTTACTCATGGACATTGGTGTTGTGATTGTCTTTGAGTCATTCCTGCTCATGTAAGTAACCAACTCCTCACCCATACTCTTTTAAGGAACCTCAATAAAACTCACTGGTTCACCAAGTTGGACTTTGGTTATGTGCGTACTTTGACCTATCATTGGCTCCCTCCTCGGGGTGAGTAGATGTGTGCATGTTTCATCTCCCCAGAAAACATCTTGTCAGACAGCAAGGGGAAAGTGGCTTTCAGTTCATTTCTGTGAGACATGTCTTTCTAAATAACAAGGACTAGCATTGGAGGTATTTCCTAAGCTTGCTCTGAGCTAAGAATAACATATGCGCTTCTTGGGTCGTTGTATCCATACAGTAACTATGTGAGGCAGAATTTATTAGAACCCCCGTTTCAGAGATGAGGCAGAGCTGTTAATCATGTTGGCCAAAATCCACAACCAGGAAGCAAAATTCGGACACAAGAAGTCTTATGCAGAGTTCTGGACCTCAAATTCATACTAACAGACAACAAAAATGTAAAACTGTGTTCCTGCACTTGAGTTCTGAGAAATTTACTGGATCACATAATGCTGGGCTTCACACAATTGCAAGAGGGCCCAGTATAGTGCTTATTTATCAACGAAAGCACAAAGCATTTAAAATAAACATGGGGGCGGCTTTCTAGTGTGTCCCCAAGTGCTGTCCTGGTGCTGCCCTAGGGTCACACTTTGAGAACTGCAAGTGTAGATGACTGTTTAAAAGTGGTGGACAGGGAGAGATGCTACAGGGATTTGAGGAATTGAAGGCACCTGCATAGGACTGGAGACAGAGAAATGATCAGTTTCACACCAACACAAAGTGCTAAGAAAGAATCAAGCAGAGACAGGCTGTGCCATGAGGAAGGTAGCAGTACAGAAGAGAAAAGCAAGTGGAAAACCTAGAAAGAAAGAATGTGTGATGACACAGTAACCTCTACTTACAAAGTAAACACTAGGGAAATCCATGACCATGTGACACAGCACAGAGGTAGTAACAGAGAAAATATTTGTCCCCCAGGCAAGATACTGCACCCAGCCCCAAACCATGGGTGCTGCTGTAGCAGTCGCCTTCAGGGATTTGGGCTTTGGTCTCCTATATTCATCTTATACTCAGCCTCATCTCTAGAGCCTTCTTACTTTACTGGTGTAAGTTTCCACTGATGAGGATAGAGGGCTATGAGAACCCAGTCCATGCTCTTCTTTCCATCAAGTGAATCAGTAACACCATTGCCTAGCCTATGTTAGAATGGAGACATAGGAACTCATTAATGGCTTCTTATTCTAAAACAAGTAACATTCAGTGCCTTTTCTCCGACTTGGTTTTAAATTTTTAGGTGACACCACAGTTAAATTTTGATTTTCCTTTAGCAGCAAGAAAAGGAGAAGACTGGCTAGTGTTGTTAGTTCTTGGGCCCGGGAAAGCTGTGTCAATGCAGTCAATAGAAGAAATTGAGTGTACAAGCTTGTTTTCTTAGTTATAATTGATGGAGGCAGCTGAGGACCATGTTTCATTTACTCTCAAATTAACATGGCACACAATGTCTTCTGTCTCCCGTTTCTTTTCATTAAAGAGTCAAGACACTTTTTAAAGTCAAGCGCTGAAAATGCATTAAATTCTGTGTCTGTGTCTCACAGAATCAAACAGGAACACATTCAGGCTAAGGCACCAAACCAAAGAACGCTGGTGAACTTCGGCTACCACCCTCAGCCAGAGCAGAGACAGTAACCTTTCCGTTTCTGTTCCTGCTCAACTCTAATGGAACCCACAAAGCATGTGACAGTGGGCCTTGGCACTGTTTTAATTTCTCACCATTAGCATCCTGTTTCTAGCTGTCTCTTCAACTAGTAGGATATAGTTATGCATGTTGAGTGGAGCTATGACTGATTTTACAGTGCTTTCTGCGATATATGAAATTTATAGCATTCTATTGCCTCATTTTCCTTCTTAATATATATAATTCTATATGTTTTAAAGCACGATATGTTAATTCAAATGATACAAACTGATTGCATTTAAAGTGATTAGCATTTCCATCATGTCAAACATTTTTTTAAATATTAAGGGAGTTAAGGGGTAGTCAGTGGTGAGATAGAGTACATACTTGCCATTCAAAAAGCCTTGGATTTCACCCTCATTATCAAACAATAAATATTGTGGTCCAAGAAAAAGAAAGTAGCTTGCTCCAAGTCAGAAGCAGAAAGAACCCATCACCAGCCCTTAAAACAAGCCTCTGGAATATAGTTTCTCTCAAATTCTGGTACCAGAAAAGGTTTTTCCTTTGACACATGCTGTATATTCTCATAGTCATATACTCAAGTCCACTTTAACACACCCACAGTCACTCCTCATCCCTTGTGCACACTCCTTCATTCTCATACGCACACGGTCATGACTCCAGTAGCATCAGAGTAACGTTTTGCCCTTCAGCCTGAGTAAGCTACTCAGATTCCCATTGTTGTGTCAAAAGCACGATGCTGGATTTTAAACCTAATGTCAGCATTGGTTGACAGTTCAGATCGCTGCTGAAGCTGAGTGGGAGATCCCTGGAAAACTCTATTCCCAGATTGCTGTTAGTATTAGAAAAAGTGAGGGAGAAGGACAAAAGTTTTAACACAAAGTGATCAGAAATGTCAAGGTTCTAAAATAAAGCCTATGACAGAAGCTCTCAAAATGTGGGTCACAGCCTCTTCAGGGGTCAAACGACCTTATTGCGAGGGTTGCCTTAGACAATCAGAAAACATAGACATTGACATTACGATTCATAACAGCAGCAAAATTACAATTTGGAAGTAGCAATGAAAATAATTTTATGGTTGGGGGTCACCATTCATGAGGAACTGTATTTAAGGGTCGAAGCATTAGGAAGGTTGAGAACCACTGACCTCATAACTAAAGGAGAGTAGACAATACTACAGTGACTATAAACATGAATATATATATATACATATATATATGTATATATATATATTACTGGATATATATCCAGTAATGGAACAGAGTGCCTAGGTAGCAAGAAGAGGAGTGGCTATAAAGAAGAGAACAAAAGTATTTTCGGGAATGAAACTTATTCTAAGTTCTACCATTTTGTTTTCAGACTCCATTTAATCATAGGGAGAAACAAAGTTCAATGTCCCAATCCCTGGGGGACCTGGACAGCTTCAATTGTAAAGACACAGTTGTGAGAGTCCAGCCATCTCAGGGACAACTTGTAAGTTTGAATCTAGCCATCTCAGGGACAGCTTCATCTGGCTAACAGGGTCAAACAAGTTCATGTTCTCGGGCCCAAAAACCTACTCCTATCCTGATTGATAGAAAACTCTCTTGTTCAACCCTTTATGTCAAAATATGATTGGAAATGCTACAGCCCACCCTGCTCCATCTAGCTTTATGGTTTTAGCCTTTAATTATGCTGTATAATATCCCTCAGGGTTGTATTTTATCTCCTGAGTCTGTTCTTCATCCCTGATCGATAAGTAGTGGCTTGATTAAAAATAAATTTTTGTCATTTGCATTGACCTGGTACTTGAGTTAACTTGGATTTATGTTGGATTTAAGCAGACCTGAGATCAGTATTCGAGACGTAGGGTGACGAGGTGCTAGGCTGAAGTCCAGTTCTCACTGTGCTGGAGACTATTTGCCTGCACCTGGGCTTCCATGGCCCCTTTCCCACAGCTGACTCCCTTGGCCCTGTTCTGTGACAGCATGTGGAAACACTTAAAATCTTTGCCTTTTCCTTAGACAAAGAAGGAAAGCTGACTATGGCAAAAGCAAAACAAGTAAAGCTTGAGGAATACTTAGATTCTGGAATCAGTTCCTTCAGACCAGGAAGTATAGACTAACCCCTTTCAACCCACTGCAGCTGGTAGTCTGACAAGTTGAATTAGAGTTTCTGCTGAACCCAGCCTCTGATGGGAGTATGACCTAAAATGTGTTCTCACACCACCCACAAGCTGAGGATCAAGATTATCTAGAGTTGGATCCCTAGGATCGCTAATCAGAGCTTTTGCTAATCAATGATTAGTCAATACTGTGCAAACAGGTGAGATTTCATTCATCATATACATTGCCCTCCCTGATTATGCCACGTGGTTAGTGCCAAGGCAAAGTGAGCATCCAAAACAAAGTGAGATTTGATTTGATCCTTAGAAGGGACAAAAGGACATGTCTTTCATCTGTAAACCCCCCCTTTTTTTTGTCATGGACACCACATGTGAGGACCTAACAGTTCAATCAGCAGTGATAAAACCACAAGTGTTTCATCCTGTGCAGACCTTTTTACATTTTATCTTGCAATATGCTTACCTGAAAATATTAATATGAAGAGATTGCATACAGTCAAAAAAAAAAAAAGCTATGAATTTTTGGGCCAGATTCATAAGCCAGCATGAACTGCAGCATCAAGCTTGCAATGTTGGTCAAGAAAGCACACAGACCTGATAGAACTTGAAACCACTCTATTTCCAAATAGGAATAGGAAATCCTAAGCCAACATCCTAGCTAACTTGACAATGAAAGAATGAAGTAAACGAACGTTTAAGCCTTGAGAGGCAGAAATGGGGACAGTATGTTTCATACTGGGATTGCCTTTCAGCCCAGATACAATCCTTCTCAGGGTGAACTGTGATGCAAGTCTTTCTTGATCCTACCTGGATGGTGTGGTAGTTTAAATGAGAATGGCCCCTGTAGGATCATATACTTAAATGTTTACTCACCAGAGGGTGGAACTATTTGAGAAGAATTAGAAGGTGTGGCCTTTGCGGGTGGAGGTCGCCACTGGGATGGCCGTTGAATTTCCAAAGTCCCTGCCGGGCCAGGAGTCTCTGCCCGATGCCTGTGAATCGGGATGTAAGCTCTTAGCTACGGCTCTAGTGCTACACCTGTGTGCTTCCTACCATGATGATCATGAACTAAAACTGCACTCAAGCCTCAATTAAGTGCTTTCTTTTATAAGAGTTCCTTGGTCATAGTGTCTCTTCACAGCAATAGAAACAGCGACTAATAAAGATGGTAAAGTCAGTCCTTAGTTTTTACATTTGGCACCTGGACAATAAAATGTTGCAGTAGTTTGTTTACTACTCAAATCTTTTCAAAGAAGAGATACAAATGTCAACTAAGCATTCTAAAACACCAACATATTTATCCGCTGTTCATGGATCAATGCTGGGAGCATCTATCATCTTACTCAGAGTGAACTAAGTAACAATTTCAAAAAAAATTTTTTTGTGATTGGCATGCTATGCCTGTAAAAAAACAAATATATAAATATGTCTGTATATAGTATTCGCTGGTATGTAAAACTAACTTTTTTCATTGTTATTATTTACAGTTTATTCACTTTGTATCTCGCTGTAGCCCCCTCCAAGCCCCACCCCCTTTCTTCTGCCCCTGCCATGTCTCTCTTCCAGTCTACTGATAAGGGCCCCCTCTCCCACTATCTGACCCTGGCCTATCAGGTCTCACTGGACAATCTGGATCCTTTCTCAGTGGCCTAGTAAGGCCACCTCGCCAAGGGGACTTGATCAAAGAGCACCCAACCAAGATCATGCCAGTGACTGTCCCTGCTCCCCTTACTAGGGAACTCCCATGGAGCCTGAGCTGCCCATGGGCTACATATGAGCAGAGGGTCTAGGTCCTCCCCATGCATGGTTCTTGGTTGACTCATCAGTCTCTGAAAGCCCCACTGGGCCCAGATTTTTGGCTCCGTTGCTCTCCTTGTGGAGCTCTTATGCCTCCAGGTCTTTCTATCTCCCCCGTCTTCCATATGATTCCCAGCACTCTGCCCAAAGTTTGGCTATGAGTCTCAGCATCTGCTTCGATACCCTGCTGGTTAGAGTCTGGGAATATATCCAAAAGATGCTCAAGTATACAACAAGGGCATTTGCTCAGCTATGTTCGTAGCAGCTTTATTCATAATAGGCAGAATCTGGAAACAACCTAGGTGCCCCTCAACTAAGGAATGGAATAAGAAATTATGGTACATTTACACAATGGAATACTAGTCAGCAATTAAAAATAAGGAAATCATGAAATTAGCAGGCAAATGGAACTAGAAAAGATTATCCTGAGTGAGGTAACCCAGAAGCAGAAAGATACACAGGGTATATACTTTCTTATAAGTGGATATTAGCCATATAATATAGGATAATATACTAAAATAAATAGTCCTAAAGAAGCAAGGAAGACCCTAAGGAAGATGCTTAATCCTCACTCAGAAGGGCAAACAGGATAGACATCTGAAGTAGGAGAAGACAGGGAATGGGACAGGAGCCTTCCACAGAGGACCTCTGTAAAAGTAACTTTTATTTGTCTGGTTTAAATGTTGTCTTGGAGGCTTACTGCCTCCTTCTGCTAACCTGGGCCTAGAATGTTTTCAACCCTTTGAGATTGCTTAATAAGGTATCTCTTTTTTGTTCTTACTAAGCTCTGGGCTGGCTGGTTCAACTGAGCTGTTCTAGTTTAAACTCCTGTCCCAGCTGACTTATTCAGTCTGGCATTTCTCTTGCCCTCTAAATTGCTCTGCTCTAATCTCCTGGTTCCTTTTGATTCTCTGGCTCATTAGGTCTTCACCTTAGTTCTCTCTCTGCAACCTGTCTCTTTTTGTCCCTGTAAAACTGCTTCCTACTCTCTAGCTTCCCTTGTCTCTGTTTTCTCATGAGAGTTGGGCATATCCTATTCTGTGAAATCTTTCTCTGGTTCGTCACTGTTTCTGGCACTCAATTAGACATAACTTTCAAACATGGGTGCTTCTTCCTACAAACTAAGTTTACCTGTTTGGAATTAAAGGTGTGTACCACCACGCCTGGACCTAAGCTCTTCTTTACCTGAAACTTGCTCTATACCAGGCTGGCCTTGAACTCAGATCTACTTGCTGCTGTCTCCTGGATTAAAGGCATATTGTAGTCCAGCCAGATCGCACAAACCGAGAAGGTATTTGGATGTGTTCTCTTGCCAAAACAGCCATGTTCTGAATTCACATTCTCTACACTGGTATAATTTCTGATAAATTATTGTTCACTGCTTTGTTCATTTTTTTTTATATTACCAATATGTATTCTCTCAACCATAGAAGGTGAAATGGCCTCTGTGTATAAAACTACATGGTAAACAGTTACACTTCAATTTAAACCAGAACTCTGGATCTCTTTTATGTGTCTGGGCCCCAGCCGCATGAGAAAAACTGTCAGCCCCTTCTCTGTATCAGTGTAAGCATGTCTATTCTTAGGCTATAAAGCATGTTCTTTAGGTGTCACAGACTGGACTGCTGGCTCATCACAGCTGCAGCCTGTTGGGTTTGCTTCATGTGCCTGCCTTCCCAGCTGTGCTTCACTTAGGAGGAGAAGGCACACAAGGCTCACCATTCCTCTTTGTGCTCCTGTGGTAAACTGAAAGGATTAGAAAAAGGCAGACCTGGAGGGAGAGGTTCAAAGGCCAGTTCATTCTTACTGAGTAAAAAAGTAGCATTAAAAAAAAAAAAAAGATGCATGCCACTCCCCAAGTCCACTGATAGGGAAGGTTCTCCTCTTCTTTCTGATCTTAGTCTATCAGTTCTCATCAAAAGTGGCCAGAAAGGGGAGGGAGGGTGGGATCGGCAGGGGAGGAGGGAGGGGCTTATGGGGGGATACAAAATGAATAAAGTGTAATTAATAAAAAAATTAAAAAAAAGAATACTTAAAGTAAAAATAGTGGGCAATGATAAGTGGATTCAAACAAAACTTGTCAATGAAGGCTAGTTTGGGAAATGCCAGTTTAAGTACATGACATGAATTATGTATTATAATTTGTGCCAGTTTGTAGCAATGAAAAAGATATTTACTTTTTACTCTTTTGGTTTTATATGTTAGTCATGATTGGCCTAATCCACAGTTACATTGCATACATTTTTTTTACTCAATTTCTTTAATAAATATATGATCAGACTTATAATTAAAAAAAAAAAAAGAACTGATTGTTTCTTAAGAGCTTCTATACCATATTGATAACTGCACTTCTGTTCAAAGTCAGTCACTTTGGGATAATTTGTTTTTTATAGTAGAAGCTAGACAGAAGAAAATCATCTCAAATTTGCAGTTCATATTTATTCACTCATTATTAACAATTTGGAATGTGGTCGCTTGATGGACTTGGGGGTTGTTTAGCTTGGGAAAAGTATTTTCCAGTATTTTCAAACAAAAAAAATATAAACATTTCCCTTTAAAGAGTATAATTTGATTTAGATAAGAACATTAGTTTTCTTAAAGACCACTATTGTTAGGGCCAATCCAAAATAAAAGAATATATACAAAAATAGGACACAAGAATCTTCATTGAGTTACAAACGGAAAAAAATGAATTATTATGTGTGCAATGTACAGTGCCAAGTTTCTATCCTTTTGCCATCTTGAGAATCACTCTGCTTTATCCTCGCTCAGTTATGTACACTCCTTAGAGGTCCTCATGAAAAACCCCAGTTTCTCCAGCTTTGATTCACATTCATGAATTAATGGAAATACAGTTCCTACAAATACAGAATGGAAATACAGTTCCTACAAAATTGAAAATGATAAAATGCTTCCTAATTTTCCCTGGCTCTTTCCTACAATTTATGTGTATGAACCATTTATTCATCACTGACATAGGGTAGTTGACATACGAAAGTATTCTTTGGAGAGAACGTAACTCAGCTGTGTTCTCTGGGAGCTGAGAGCTAGTTGTGTTTGTTGACATGCACAGAACCAGTATGATTACAAAGAAATATTTTACTAAAAGAAATGCTCACTTTTATTATTCAAGGAAGGGACACATTTTAGTCTCAAAGTGTCCTGCTGAAGGGTACTTTTGTCTTCCATTTAGAGAAAAACTTTCCAGGTCCAGTGAACCTATTTTGAAATCCACGGCATAGTCAGAAATTAGTTGCTAAGCAGAATGTTTCCATGTATACCAGGTATATAGTTGTCAGTCAAGCAGCATTGCAAGTATTTGGTAACCTGGCAACACCTTACCATAGCAGCCACTCTCTGGTATCTTGCAGTCAATGCTAGGATATTTTAACTAGAACAGGAGCATGTATTTTCTTGTAAGAAAGTAGGAGTGTAATGTCTAAAACCTCAATGTTGCGGACTATTTCCTTGGAATCTTTTTAAAAATGCTTAGTTTTTTGAGAAATTCATACAATATGTATTATCATATTTTCCCCCTCCCAAATCCTCTGACCTTGCCCTACATAGCCAACTTTATGTTCTTTCTGGCAAAAAAGGAAAGGAAAGGAAAGGAAAGGAAAGGAAAGGAAAGGAAAGGAAAGGAAAGGAAAGGAAAGGAAAGGAAAGGAAAGGAAAGGAAAGGAAGAAGGAAGGAAGGAAGGAAGGAAGGAAGGAAGGAAGGAAGGAAGGAAGGAAGGAAGAAAAGAAAAAGAAAAAGAAAAAGAAAAAGAAAAAGAAAAAGAAAAAGAAAAAGAAAAAGAAAAAGAAAAGCACACACCTTGGAGTTTGAACTGTGCCTTAATGTAAGACCTAGCATGCAGATGGCCTCTGAAAGACTCTACCTAGCAGTGTACCAAAGCAGACACTGAGACTCATAACCAAACCTTCGGCAGAGTGCAGGGAATCATATGAAAGAAGGGGAGTTAGTATGACATGAAGAGGACAGGAGCTCCACAAGGGCCAAATATATCTGGACACAGGGTTCTTATATGAGACTGTTTCTACAACCAAGGACCATGCATGGATATAACCTAGAACTCCTGCTCAGATGTAGCCCATGGTAGCTCAGTATCCAATTGTTCTCTCTAGTAAAGGGAACAGGGACTATTTCTGACAGGAACTCAATGGCAGGCTCTTTGACACCCGCCCCCAAGGGAGGAGCTAGGCCACAGAGGAGGACTTTGCAGCCAGTCCTGAAGATACCTGATAAACCAGGGTCAGATGGAAGGGGAGGAGGATCTCCCCTATCAGTGGACTTGGAAAGGAGCAGAGAGGAGATGATGGAGAGGGAGGGGGATTGGGAGGGAATAAGGGAGCGGGATACAGCTGGGATACAAAGTTAATAAACTGTAACTAATTTAAAAATTAAAAAATTAAAAAAGACCTAGCATGCAACCTAGATGATATAATTTCCATCATTCCTTTGACAAAACTGATTTTTCTTTCTCCCAGCTACTATGAACTGCAAATAGGTTCTTGGCTGGGGGTGAAACTTTGTGCCTACCTCTCCTTCTCTAGATGAGGTTCTTATCTGACTCCATCTCTAAAGAGAAAGTATACTGTCATCACCAGCTCTTGTCACAGAGGTAAAAAGATTTTATGAGCAGCAAAAGATTCTTCTCAAACACTAATGTATAAACTGTTTTATAAAAATAGAATTTCATATCACTTTACAATAGAGTATACGACATCAGACCCAAACTTGAAATTGTTTTGCTACTTTGGTATTAAATAAGTTGGGTTCAATTTATTTGATCTTTCCAAATATAAGCTGACATTCAAGGCTTTGAATAATGCTTTGAATAAACTGATTTTATGGGCTTGGTCATAAATGTGTGTGTGTGGTAATGGGGTAGATTTGTCAGAGATTTTTTATCCTCCTTGTCAGAATAAGAATTTATGGAGATATTTTATCTGAAAGTGCTTAAACAATTCTTATGAAGAAAGAAAGAAAGAAAGAAAGAAAGAAAGAAAGAAAGAAAGAAAGAAAGAAAGAAAGAAA
>NW_026592890.1:14388091-14409233 GCF_907164565.1 Psammomys obesus | reverse complement strand
AAAGAAAGAAAGAAAGAAAGAAAGAAAGAAAGAAAGAAAGAAAGAAAAAAGCCATTAAAAACAGACAGAAAGATGTTCCATGTAGTGGCTCACATCTGTAATCCCAGTACTCAGAGAGGCAGAGGCAGTAGGAGCTCTGTGAGTTCAAGGCCAGCCTGGTCTACAAAGTAAGTCCAGGACTACACAGAGAAACCCTGTCTTAAAAAACAAAACAAACAAACAAAAAAAACAAAACAAAAAAAACCCAGAAAAACAAAGAAAGAGGGGAGAAGGAAGGGAAGAGAGGAGAAGAGAAGAGTAGAGATAAACTGTATGAAGTTATTCCATTCATCCCGACTCTAGAGATACCAATATGAGGATTAGACGTTGGAACAATCTCTATGATTAGGGGGTTTGGAGATGTATTTGTCATTGCTTCTGTGTTTTCCAGTGGATTACTTGGGACTGCGATAAAGCAACTGTCTATAGTAGCTAAACAAAGGGACAGTCATTTCGGTCTGTGTTTGAACTTCAAGACTGTGGTACAAATCAAACAAAACGCTGTCCAGCTGCTTACTTACTCCAGCTATAAAACACTGACCATGTGATACTGTGTAAATCTATAAACACATCATATAAACCATTGTAATATGAGAAAATTGAGGTTCCATTGCATCACAATCGGGAAATCTAAAGTCGGACTGCCAAGATAAACTCAGAACCTTCTCCCTATCATCAAAAGTATAACAGTACCTTTCATTTTACATGTTCATTGATGCTGACCATTCATAATGTATGGGAGCATCTGGCAATGGATACCAGACAGGACGCCAAAGCTTCAGAGAATCATGCTTCCTAAGGGTCCCGCATACTCTGCTCCTCCATGTCACGTATCTAATCTTCAAGCAGTGCAAGCCTCAGGCAGCTGGGAGAGCCCTGTCATAGCTTTCCCATGCTTATAGCACACCACAAGGAGCACCTCATCTGAGTTACCTAAATCACTGGGTTATTGAATGTACGTGGAAATTTACAAATCTTCTTGGTACAATTTACGAGATTACATCTGATCACATTAAAAAATATCCAGAGGAAAAACAGAGAGAAATAAGAACATGGTAAAAAAAAAATGATGTTTTAAACTTTGCTGAATGTAAACTCTGTCCCTTGGTGATAAACATATTTCAACCTTGTCTTTTTTATACTGAACAAAAACACACCATTAAAATTACAATCTAATAATACACCTGCTTCCCCACCCTAACTGATTTCTACTTTCCTCTTTAATATCCTGAATCTTAAACATACAAAAGATGAATTCTACAAAACTAGAATTTGCACCAGTTACACTGCTGTTGTGTCGTTTCTCATTTTCCACACTAACAGCTGCACAGGAAGGAGATCTCTTTGTTCAAGCTCTCTTAGCCAGCAGGATTGAGTCAAATGTAAGCACTTAGGCAAAACCGTGCACTATTCAGTTGGCACATGGTTTCATACCGTTTTTACTTCATGCGGAAGTAAACAAACTCCTGAGTTTGGGGCTTTGGCAGTATAGTCAGCGTCTCTATGCCAGATGTCCAACAGTTTAGATGATCCGTGCTGCAGACTTAATGACATGCTCCGCTCTCTCTTCTCTTTCTCTTCTCTTTCCCTTCTCTTTATTCTTCCTCCCATTCCTCATATTCTTTCTTCTCTGCCTCCTACCATTTTATGAGTGAAAAAGTAAGGCTGAAAATAAAGAACTGCAATCATAAGAAAACACTGAAGTGTTGAAAAATGGCAAGCAGCTACTATCTGGTGTCCCGAAATGCACAGATCAACCACAGCCTTGTTTTGTTTTGTTGATGATCTTGAATCACATTCTTTGGCATAATGACTTTAGAATAATTTTCTTTTTCTAAACTTTCTTAATCTCTGTGTGAAGAAATAGAAGAAGACTGACAGCATGATGCTTCAAGGAGCCTGAGTATATCATCCATCAAAACATCAAAACTTATCTCTAGGTGCTATCCTAAACTGATTGATGACTAAACCATCAAGAATATAGAACATAGGAAATAAGGCAAAACACCTGAGATAGCTTTATGAACATTACCTCATTATCCTCTAGAAGTAAACACTGTCTTTGTTTCATCTCTCTCACCAAGAATAAAACACCAATGTTGATGTAACTTAAATTTGCTGATTTTCTTAAAACCAAAGATGCATATTTCCAGCTACTCACATTTACTGACACACATCTATGTTGACTTACGAAAGCCAGTATTTTCTTTCCAGAGATCTTATACTCTCCCCCACCAAGTTTCTACATTTTTCTCTTCTTCTAATTAACTTTGGATGGATTCCAAACTTCTTACCCTGGTGCAGAAGGCAGATATTTAAAACTTGCAATAACTTTACATATCTAATTGTATCTTACTAGGGGGTACACTACTATCGGATTTTTGTTTGTTTGTTTCATGCAGAAGAATTGTAACTGATCTTGAATTAGAATGCAGTTTATTGGTTGTGAATCCCCAACACACACACACACACACACACACACACACACCCCACCTGAGAATCTCACTTCATAGCCTGAAGCATCATTCCTCAGTGAATTAAATGAAAGAACTAAGATAAGAAATCTGCACGTTCAGAGGTGTTTGAGTTTTTGCTGCTGTTTTGTTGGTAATGATTAGTTTCTGTTGAACTCCAGGTGCGGAGGTTGATTAATCGTGTTCAGTCTGAAGTCTTGATCACCGGTGATCTTGGCAAGACTTCCCTCATTTAAGTACTCATTCTCATTTAGCCCCTCTTCCCCTCTCTCACTTAGGTAGATGTTATAAGGTGTTTGATGGTAGTTTTTCTTCATTAGTGTTTTAAAAGATATTTTGTTATTAACATTACCACCCTGTTGAATTAAAAACAAAACAAACATCTATTTCTTTAACTTTTTAAATTTTCAAATTGTAACTTACGCTCCTTAAAAACAAAATCATTTTTCCTTAAGTATTTTCAGTGTTAGAAATAAATTAACCCCATGGCAGTGCTCTCCAGTCCATCTCACTTTAATGTTTCTCTCCCAGTCCCAGCTTTTCTTTTCCTTTCATTGATCTCATTTCTCTTACAGGTCTTTGATCTTCCAGGATGTTACCAAAACCCAATCAAAAATGTACCAACTATTTACAGGAACGCTAATGCATGGATAAAGCCAGGGAATTCCAAAATTTTATATTTATATATGCAAGGTTTTATGTGTGTGTGTGTGTGTGTGTGTGTTTGTGTTCATTCTATAAGTTTTACTCCTCTAGAGAACCTAACTAATCAGGAGCCTTTTGTTTTACTACAGTTACAACTGTTCCTAGTGCAGGCTAGGCTTCCTATTAGTGAGCCACGAACTGGACTTGATATGACAACCTTTAGATCAAATGTGAAATGTTTGTACATATTTGTTACCATGATTATCCACAATGACTGAAATTTACTATCCAGTTCCTAATATTATGGACATAAAATATGATGCAGAATTTGCTTCTGATTTGAAAACAGACTCCCAAAGATACATTAAACGGTCTGTTTGATTTACTATGGGAAAAGCTGCTCAATGAATTCTGCAGACTCAAGAAAGTGCCATTTGGAAGATGCTTCCTAGAAGTTTAAATGGGCACACAGACCATGAACATAAACCTAATGAAACCATAATTTGGATACTTAAGGCTGTCTACTGCCATGAATCAATATTTGCAAGGTTATAAAAACATCATAACAAAATAGACACAATATGGAAACAAATACTGGCCCAGAGGCTCACAAAGGTCATCTCAGGGTCACCCATGTACTGAAGCAGCATCTTGTGGCTTGCTTCCCTGCTGCACTGAGGCACACATTAACTTCAACTGAAACAAATTTCTGAGATCCCTCAGGAATGAATTTAAGCGGTTTCCCTTCTCTTTCAGTTGCGGTAGGTTGACATTAATTATAATGCCTAATTCCTGAAGTGTGTTCAGCTTGCAATAACAGGCAGAGAGGAGAGATTTTGGAGCAGATTGGACACACAGTCTCCTGACAGTTCCAGGGGATGAGGTACCTCCTGCCTGCTTTTCTGAGGATCAGGTCTTTCTCAGGACAGTTCAGACTCCTTATTAGGCCGGAAGATTGTAGTAGAGATTAGGCAATGTTTCTACTCAGTAATGTGACAGACATTTAGTTTAAAACTGAAGCAACCGTGAGTTAACTAATCAACATCTATGTAGGAAAAAACTGGTCCAATGAACATGCATGAGAAAGTAGCCAAAGCAGCTTCATTCCAGGGTCTCACGTTGTTCCTCTACATGTGTATATTTCTTCGTGTGTCCACACTCCCGTATACAACCAGCAGCATCTGCAGTTAAGTGAAAAGCAGCTTTGTAAAAGATAAAAATCATCACACAAATTAGGTCACGTTTGGAAGGAAAGCGTGGGGGAGAGCAAGGAGTGGGATTGGTGTATTAGGCTTCCATGCACTGTGGGAATCATTTCCTTTGTCACAGAGCTGTGAGTTCCTGGGTTATTTCAGAGCTCAACTGAAAATGTGGAGATTTGTATGCACTTAACCAGATATTATGTTAGAACCTTATTTTACAAAGCATTTTGTTTTAGAAAAATTGAGATAGTAAACAAATCAACAGTAAATACTGCTGAAGACTTTTTAAAAATTGTACTTTTAAAAAGTAAACAGTGCGAATTCCTCACTTGAAGCCCTCCCTACTCTTGAAAGTCCTTTCTCACGTCTCCTTAATAAGCCTGAATTCTCTTTGCTCAAAGGGGGAAAAAATGACCAATGAGAATCTTAAAATAGTGAAAATATATGCAGGATCGTAAGCAGCGCCCAATCAGAACAATAAAGCAACAGGGGTGATAGGCTTCCACAGTTATAAAAATTAAAGATACAAGAGCACAAAATAACAGTACACATTTTTTAGGAAGACATACGAACATAAAGATACATAATAAACACTACTGGGTTATTCTGTTGAAAAGAAAATAGGCAAGATTAATGAGACTGGGACATAATTACAAAACAAAACAGAGAAGAGCTTTTGCAGAGCTAGAAGTAATAGGCCATGAGCTGAAGAATGTGACTAGCTTAGTTCTGCATCTAAAATTTTTAAAGATGCATCGATATTTTGAGATCTGGGTGAAAGAGAAATATGGCATGCACTATTTTATATGTAGATGTTAGTTTTTAAGACTTCAATAGTCATGTTACTGACCTGAATAACCAAAGAGATTAAGTATAGAGTAAAAAATTGGGTGGGGGGGAGGAGAGGATCTCCCAAGGAAGGGAAAATTAAATATATACTTACAGAGACGCACTGGAGACTGGAAAGGGAGAGTTAAATGGACAGCAGGAGAGAAGAGGGTATAAGGGAAGGACAATGGAAAGCGACAGCTGACACCAAAGGCCTTTTGAGGGAGATCATATGGAAACCTATTAGAGTAGAGGAGTTTTAAAAACATACATATATGAAAGAAATATAAATGGAATCATCAAAAACGTCAATAGACGAAGCCCCAACTAGATGAAATATCCACCATATTTAGTCTCTAAGGTTCTGCTAAAGGAACATAGCTACAAAATAGCTGCTAGTGGCATTCCGCTCTATTTGTGTATCAGAGACTTCCTCAGCCATCATCAGAGAAGCTTTCTCCTGCAGCAGGTGGGAACTGATACAGAGACCCACAGCGGGACAATATTCAGAGTGAGAGACGTTTGAGCACTCAGTCCTAAATGGGATTGTCTTCATCAAACCCCTCCCCTCAAGGCGAGGGGATCTATGCAGAAGAGGAGGCCGAAAGATCCTAAGAAACAGAGAGGATGGATGATACCAAGGAAAGAGTGTCTTCAGGACACAACAGGACGATGCACACATGAACTCACAGAGACTGGGGTACCGAGCACAGGGTATGCATGTATGCATAAATTCACGCCAGAGGGGGTCCTAGCACTGAAAGGGGGAGTAGACATGAGCTCGCATCCTTATCCAAGGATCTGCCTCCAATTAACAACCTCTTGAAAAGGAAAAATTGGTATACAAAATGCACCTCAGGACAGACGCCATGCCCGGCCGTAGATAACCAACACAAACAAACTTAAATGTGATGTTGGAGTTTTTGTGTTTCATGTTGCTTTGGTTGTGCCTTTTTTTAAACCTCACTTATACATCATGATTTCCCATTTTAAGTTGTATAAGGTTGCTTGTTTGATTGGTTGGTGTGTGTGTCTGCATGTATAAGCTTTTAGTTTCTTTTTTCTTTTGTTGATTTGTTCCTTTTGTTTTATTCTTTTTTTTTTTATTTACCTAGTTTGTTTTCTTGAGAGAGAGAGAGATTGAAAGCCTTGAATTAGAAGGATGGAGAGATGGAATAATCTTGGAGGAGATGAGGAAGGGGAAACCATGACGAGAATATGTTGTATAAAACAAATTTGTTTTCAATACAAAAGAAAAAAAAATGTTTTGTTTTGTTCTGTTCTGTTCTGTTCTGTTTGAGACAGGGTTTTCCTTTTATCCCTGTCCATCTTGGAGCTCCCTTTGTCCACCAGGTTGGCCTCAAACTCAGAAATCTACCTTCCTCTGCCTCTGCCTCTGCTTCCTGAATTCTAAGTGGCACCATCACCTGACAGGAAAAAAAAAAATAGAGATGGGTAGACAGCATAGAACCTCTACACTGGCTCCGGCTTTGTACCTTACGACATCATGAAGAAAATATGCAAATACAATCCACCAGCCACCCGCCATCCGTGTCTACAACTGTCATTGAAGAACTTAGAACAGAAATCTACAAAACAGGGGACAACGGTGCGCTTTCTTCCTAGTCAGGTGTAAGGGGGAGAAAGCCACTGAAGGCAAGATGAGCGCTGACCATGTCCGGCCTTTCTTTTAGGCCTCCAGTTCATCACCACCTATTAAACATCAGCTAAACTTAATCTGTACTCAGGCAAAGGCAAAATTACCTTCGATAGACTATTCACTTACCTGCGAAGGCACTTAGATTTATCGGTCAGAATAGAGCTATTAAATAAATGCACCAAAACAAATGTCCTCTTCTCGGCCCTGCAGCCTACACTCTGCAGTGCGCATGCTCGTTTTCGTCGACACTGTCATAACCTGGCGTGATGAACAATTGGCACGAAGAGAAGAAAACAGTGTTAGTATTAAAGCAAAGCTTTGCAGAGCTGAAAATAAAGTCTCCTACAAATTAGTTTTACAAAATAACTAATGCCTATTTTAAACGCTATTTGTTGCGGTTTTTCATGCTTTACATGAAAGTTTTATACTTTAAAAACCCCTATGTTTTTTTTTTCAATTTTAACTGAAGATGGATTTTTTTTTATACACTATATTCTAGTTACCCCTCTCCCTACTCCTCCCAGTTCCTCCTTCCCTCCCTCCCCTCCAGATCCACACTCTGTCTCTTCTTAAAAAACAAACAGCCATTTAAGGAATATATTAATAAAAAAACATAACATAATAAAACAAAAGCAAGCAAGTTGAAGTAGGATAAAACAAACAAACAAGAAAACAATCCAAAGAAAAAGGACAAGAAACATATATAGATGCAAAGACACACAAATTCACACATAGGAATCCCATAAAAACACAAAACCAGAAGCCATATCTATGCAAAGGATCTGTAAAGTAAGAAAAAAAAATGTCCTGACTTCACACTGAGAGCAAGAGCCTCTAAAAATGCTGCTGAGTTTTCTGTTGGCCATCTGCTGGAGGGTCATAAGGTCTACACTTAAGACTGGTTTATTTATGCAGTGAGACTTTCTTGGGAGAAACTACTTTTGGCTACCAATAGGAGATAGCTCCTGGGTTAGGAATGGGGGGCTGAGAAGGCTGGGGGGCTGAGGGGGCGGAGTCCATTTATTTCAGCCTTAGGACTTCATCTGATACAGACCTGTGTAGGCCCAGTGCATACTACCACAGTCTCTGTGAGTTCGTAAGTGGGCCAGACCTATTATGTCTACAAGGCCTTGACTCCACAGAGTCCTCTGGTACTCTCTTTCTGCCTCCTGTTCAGCAGAGCTGCCTGAGCTTTGAAGGTGGGGATTTGATGGAAACATCCCTTTGGGGGACTGAGTGTTCCAAGGTCTCTCATTCTCTGAATACTAACTGTGGATCTCCGTATTTGTTCCCATTAGACACACAAGGAAGCTTTACTGATGATGGTTGAAAAAGGTGCTGATCTATGAGTAGAATATCGTTAGGTCATTTCATCGCTAGGTTCCTTTCGCAGGACAGCGGTGTTTGGTTTTCTCATAGTTCCCCAGCATAGCTAGACAAAGGGTCTGTAGCTGGGCTGGAATTTACCTTTCTCCTTTGGTAGCATACAGAGCAACTATCAGTATGATAAACATTAGTTCACAGGGGTGCAGGCTCTGTGTAGGCACCAGCTCGACTTTCTGTGTTCAGTGAGTCATATACATGTCTTCAGCAATAGAGCCTTGCCATCAGTTTGGATTGATTCAATTTATTTATGTGGTATGTGTGAGAGTGTGTTTGAATGTGTGTGAGAGTGTATGCATGTGTGTGTGTGTCTGTGTAAATGGGTATGCATGAGTGAGTATGAGTGTGTGTATGTGTCCATATTGTCTTGGGTCTTTATATTCATGTGCTTCAGAGAACATCTGTAGAGGACAGAACTTGAGGGACTTTTTCCTTCCACTATGTGGGATCTGGAGCTCAAACTAAGGCTGCCATGATTGGTGGCAAGTTCATTTACTCAGTGACTCATCTTGTCAGTTCTTAATAAATGTTTTCAAATTGACTATATAATTAGGCTTTATAAAAAGTTAAGAGGAGAAATCAATAGTGCAGACAGAATAATTTGTGGACACACTGAACTGAATTGCATTGGGAAGAGAAAGCTCAGCATTTTATCCTTTAACCCTAAGATGACTTGGACTGTCTGAGCATGATGGGACCCTCTCTCACTTGGGTAGTTCACCGAGTGGACCCTTACAGCAGCATCTTGAAGAGGACACAAGTCTAAAGATTAAAAAAATAAACCCTGGGTGAACCCTTTAAAGCATTTAATTTGAAACTGACTGTGGAGAAGGCGATTCCAATTTCCTGTAATTAGAAGTTATTTTAATTGTATGAACTGCAGCCCACATTTCTTTGACAATGACAGATAATGGTCATCTCTTTATGTTGTGTTGGAAACTGTAACAGCAAATGGCTTTTAAACCCAACGAGCTGGTTATCTCCTCTCCGAAGCACTGTTCACACTCTGATCATGGAATAACAGGGCCAGGGAAAACAGATCGGAACGGTGCCATAAACACAGAATCATCATTGATGCTTTCAGAGAAGTTAATGCTACATCAGAATGAATCCATCCTCTTCAAAAGCCCAACTGTTTACATTCTACATCTGCTTAATTTTCAATATCCAGACTTTCCTCTGGAGGAATTTCAGCAGGAAGTCTCCATAGCTATGTATTCATTCAGAAGCGGTATGTTTTGTATCACAAAGCCTAGTGGTGAGTCCCAGAGAACCTGAGAGCCACCATGGCCGGGGAAGCAAGCGGATCTTCAGACCTTCACTCTCCATCCCCTCCTCCGAATCTAGTGTTCCAGCGTCACCTGCAGATCTATAGCAGACCACTGCTGAACTCTCGCCCTTGCCTCTGCGCCCATCTTCTCAAGAAAGCACAAAGACTGAAAATAAATTTTGAGGAGACTCAAAAGTCAGTAACTCCAGTTTCGTTGCCTCTCATTCTTAGCCTTGCCCAGTCCCAGGCATAGCTGTTAAACTGAAGAAGCCATCTGTGCAGAAAACGCATTGCCTGTGTCTGATAAAATAAATTAATTCTCAAAGATTAGATACTTAGGAACGTAACATTTCATTTCAATAGTAGTTTGCATTCTTTCATCTGTAAAGAGAACTTGTAAAAAATATTCACATAATGTAAAAGATTGTTTTTAACTACCTCATTATATGACTAAAGCATTATAAAACATCATGCAATATGATTCCATCTTAATAAAATATACATGTGTGTATATTATACATATATACACACATACATGTACACAGAATAACATCTTTAATCAAAATATCAATAATTGTTCCTTTCAGTGGAAGGAATATTTATTTCTTTTCTTCTATATTGTCTACAGTGAGTACGTAATACATTTATAGAAAAGCTATTTCAAATTTTTTAAATCATACTAAAAACAAATATTTGAGTAGGCATTAAACTGTAGTTTTTAACCCTCTCTGGCTTTCTTACATTTTCAAATGAGGTTCAGGTGTTTCCAAATGAGCCAGGCCTACTGGTGCTGACTGCAAGAAAAACATATTTCAACAAATATGCTTTTTCTAGCACCAGGGTGAAGGCAGGCAGGAATTAAGGCACTCCAGGAGACTCAAAATTCAAATGCTCAAATTTCCTTGCCTCTAAATTTTAGTGTTACCCAGTCCTGGGGCATGGGGGGGCGGGAGAGAATACGACACTCCACAGCTGATGAACTGAAAAAGCCGTATGTGCCATCAATGCATTGCCTGTGTCTGCTGAGATGAAAATAGTTGACAAAATTTGTATAACTCAGGAAGATGGGAACGGAAACACAGATGTTCACAGTCTTCCAGCACAGTTGTATAAATGTAATCTGTCAGGAAAACAATGCCTGCTGGACTGTCTCTCACATTCACGCAAAATCAATACCTTGAGAACAGTTTGTTGGACATATCAGGTCTGTGCGTAACACATCCATTATTTCCAGTTAGCCTCCTCAGACAAACCTTATCAACAGAAGGCTGTCATTGTCATTTTATAGAGTAGAAAAATTGTAGCTCAGAGAGGTTTAGTAATTCATGGACAGCTAGACACCAAACCTACAATACTGTCTCTTCCGTGCTTCTATTTCAAGCTTATACATCCACTTCTTCAAAACCATACCTGTCTCCAAACCTTCAGCTGCAAACAGGCAGCAAAATTACAGTATTACTAAAGCAAACAGGCAGGCGGAGAAATGTGATCTAGAACCTCAGACAGGCATACTTCATTAAGTTATCCTGTAATTGCCTGGAAGAAGATAAGAGATTCAAGTCTAAGCGCTAAAGTATGATGCTGTTTCTAAAAGAAGATATGGGTAAAAGTTGACAAAATGATGAGTGTTAATTGGAAATTAAAACAATTTTATTCTTACTATACAAGAAATTATTCTGATGATGCAAAAGGACTATTTCAGCTAGAAATCACATGAGAGGAACACTAACAAACTGTATTCCTCTTAGATAATCCAGAATATCACCCCACTCCTTAAAGAAGGAAAATTCTATCTCAGCCGGTGTTTCTACTGAAGACATTGCACCTAAACAGCCATAACTGTCATTCGTACTCTGAGTTGCTATTTCTCACTGCAGACACTCAAGGCCTCGCTTTTTTCTGCCTTGGCCTACCATCTCTGACCTTTCAAGTCTCCCTGAAATCAAATTGCCAAATCCTGTTTTCTTTTTGCAGAGCATCTCCTAATACTTGTAATGTGATTTAGACTGACGGGGCTGAGCTACAATTTTCAATAACATATCTGCAGATGAAAAGGCGGCTGGCCAAGGGGCACTCCAGTGGGTTTCCAGTTGGAAATCCGAGGCTCCCGAAGGCCTGGGATCCACTTTCTGGCCAGATGGAAGCAGTTTAGGCACAATAGCTAATGTTCTTAGAGTGCTCTCTATGTGCCAGGCTCCCTGACATGATTTTGTAGGACTTCAAGGGCTCACCTATTTAACTTACACATCTATGTATTTTTGCATTGGGAGTGGTAAGTGGGCTTCCACGGCGTCCTAAATAAATGCTCAGAACCAAAATAGGACTTGATTCTAAGCTCTCACGCGTTCTTTTCTTAACCAGCTCTTATTATGTGCTGTAAATTGTGCTAAGCACAAATCCTGCCTGTGTAGAATGACAGTGACTTGAAGTAGAAGCATACGAATCAATGTTGCATTTTAAACGTACAGAGAGTCATGTAAAGTGTTCAGAGTCGAAGAACAGGAGTCATCCTAATTGGCCTAAGGAAACTCATTTTCAAAATCGTCTATCGTGAACCTGGGGAGATGCCTTGGTGAGTAAAAGGCTTCATGTGAATGCATGAGGATCTGAGTTCAGATCCCAACACTCACATACCAGTTGAGCACGGCGGTGTGTGCCTATTACGCACTGGAAGACAAAGACAAGCGGATCCTGGGGCTCACTGTCCATCCAGTCTAGCCAAAACGGCTAGCTCTAGGTAGTGAGAGGAGACTACCTCAAAAGGTAAGGTGGAGAATGATAGAGAAAAACACTTGAGACCAGCAAACCTTCCTCTATCTGTGCATACGTAGATAAGCATTGCTGTGTGACAATAATTCTCCTGGGGAGATGTAACACACACATAGACTCGCCGCAAATAAGGATGCTGCCACCAAAGTCCAACTCGATAAACCAATGAGCTTTATTAAAATTACCTACAGGAATATGAGTGAGCGATCACTCACAGGAGCAGAAATGACTCAAAGACAGCGGTGTCACCAATGCCCGCCCCAGCCCAGGTGACAGCTCACAGATTTAGGGGCCTAGAGCATATTGCACAGTCTGCAGGCAGCTCAACAGGTTGGAGAGTGTCCTTTCCAAGGGACTTGAATGGCCCAAACCTCTTCCAGGCAGCTCGGCTGATCTCAGGGACTTCTCTGCAGCCTGCCTTGTCTGAAAGTGACTCTACAATCTTTTCTGTTCCCTCTGGAACGGAGGAGCCCAGAGAATCTTGTCAGAGTTAGGGATGTTTTGCATTGTTTATCTCTTGTTTTAAGGAGCTTCCCCTGTAGAACAGAATGTTTCAATCTTGGAAGAAACTGTTACACAACTCTCACACACATACATACACACACATAGGTCATACGGACACACATGCTCATCTTCCTCCTCCCTTAGCACACTTATTTTTAAAGTTCTGTAGTAGAGTGGTCTGAGGAAAATCTCAGCTTCAGTCCTTTGGTGATAGCACTGTTACATGCTCAGCTCCTCATACATTCAGTGTAAATACCTCTTTGTCCAGTTCATTTGTCACCAATACAGATAATTTATAATTCTGTAATAATATTTATGATTGTACATAAGTAAAATGTATATGTTGAAATCAATCCAAAATTTGTATGTGAGTTATAATCCTGTTTGGGGGGTAAAAAGTCTAACTGGAGGAATATGTATTTGTTTTTTAAAAATAGGATAAAATATGAAACAATTTTATAATAATCAAAAATTTTATGTCTTCTATATACAGTTTTATGTTTTATAATCCTATAAATATAACTATTTAATTTGTAATAAGAAATAGAAGATCATCTGTTGGCCAAATCATATTTTAAGCCAGAGAGCCACAAAACAGATTGTTTGAGTCCTGATTTTGATATTAACCTCCAGCTTTTGTTTTACTGAATTTAAGACTATCTTGCATGTGGATTTAAACATCATTTTCAATTCCTTTCTGTTCCAAATGTAAAACAGAAGAAACAGGCTTTGTCACTGTGTGTCTAATCCCAGCCAGATCCTGTGCTGCTCACTGAGACCTCTCTTTGGGACTGATACAAAGTTCCCAACTTTTACCATTTTCTTGTTTAAATGAGAAAGACAGTAGGAAACCATGAAGACTTCTCACCCTTTTCTCAAGTCTAGACAGCCTGAGAGAACAGCCTGGCTTCTAAGACCCCTGCAGGATCTACTAAAGCCTCGCAAGAGTACACCATTTCTTTTCCTGGTCTCTCCCTTTCTTCCTTTCCTACACAGTGGGACTCCCAAGAATGCCCCCTGCTAAGCTTGGACACATTCTCTTCTCTTGGTCTCTCTATGCATCTGCTTCCTGGAGACCGTGCTTTGCTTAGCACTGTTTAATGCACTGTTAAACCTGTATATTCACATCTCTCTCTCTCTCTCTCTCTCTCTCTCTCTCTCTCTCTCTCTTAGCCAACAAGCAAGAGAAATAGTACAGTTTTTTAAATTTTATTTATTTATTATAAATTATTCACTTTGCATCCCAGCTGTAGCCCCTTCATCTCTTCCCAGTCTCACCCACCCTCCCTCTTTTCCCCCTATGCCCCTCCCCTAGTCCACCAATAGGGGAGGTCCTCCTCCCCTTCTATCTGACCCTAGCCTATCAGGTCTCATCAGGGCTGACTGCATCATCTTCTTCTGCCGCCTGTCAAGGATGCACCCACCAGGAGGAGGTGATCAAAGAGCCTGGACACTGCATTCAGAATAGTACAGGTTTTAAAGAATCTAGTTAGGAGAACGGTGGTTGTGTCAGTTGTTCTCTAAGACTGACTGTAAAATAAAAAAATTACAAACGAGTTCAAAAGTCTTTCCAACCACTTGAGATGTGACACCTGCACCCTGTGGCCTGACTCACATACAGTTCTTAGCATATTTTTTTTCTATTAGGAAGATAGTTGGAAAATGAAAGCAGCCACTGTAACAGGTGCTCTGCCCAGTGACTCCAATAAGAATGGCTGATTGAACTCGATTGAATGTTGATGATGTTGATTGAATGTTGATGAAAAGGATGATTCTAGGCATAGTCGACTTGAAAAAAATCAAATATGAGCAAGTACAGCATAGTAAAAAGTAGAGACATACAGTATGGCCACAGAGTCAAAATTCTCAACAGTCTTATTCAGTGGGTTAATGAAAGATATAAAAGCTAGACAAAGAGACACAGCTATCAATCTACAATACATTAATTGATACAGATAAGGATCACCCACCAGTGTTGAAATCACTAGAGGGGAGATTCTTGGGAAACAGCAATCTGGCATTATTTACATAACAGAATGCTCTCACAGGACACTTACTAATCTACAAAGGCGAAACAGTACCTTTATGAAAGAAATGTTTCACAAGCCACCTTACCCAAGTGATTAAGATAACTTTTTGCATGCTGTCATGATGAAACGGGAATCAAGCCATACCACCTAGGCAGTATTCTTGTCAATAAAATATTTGTAATTAGATCACAAGGAAACTATCAAAAATATCTGGTTAATAAGCATTCTTCAAGGCAACTAGACTAAGCCCATCAAAATGTTCTTGTCATAAAACTCGTGAAAAAAGTAGTTCTGAGTTAAAAACTGAAAATATTTAACAACCAACTGCAATACAAGAACATTGTTTGAGGTTTTTTTAAACTTTAATTTGGGAAACAACTTATAATTTGGGGAACATTTGAAGGAAATTTTAGAAATTAAAAAAAAATGTTAGCATGTACTCTGTTAGATATTATTTGCCACTATCACTTTCTTTCTTGTTTGGGGGAGAGGAGGTTGGGAGGTGGTTGTTTGTTTGTTTGTTTGTTTGTTTTCAAGACAGGGTTTCTCTGTGTAGCCTTGGCTGTCCTAGACTGGCTTTGTAAACCAGGCTGTCCTGGAACTCACAGTGATCCCCCGCCTCTGCCTCCCAGAGTGCTGGGATTAACACCACCATGCCCAGCTTGTATCACTTTTTCGTGTCAACTGTTTTCATGCTGTTTTGTTTTGTTTTACTTTGTTTGGGGTATTTGATTGCTTGTTTGTTTTTTGCTACTGTTTGTTTTAGTGTGGTTGGTTTTTTGTTGTTGCTGTTTTTGTTTTGTTTTCTTTCTTGGAGAAAGGGTTTCACTGCGTAGCCCAGGACAGTCCCAACTGATAATCCTGCACCACAGTTTCCTGAGGCCTAGAATGACAGATACTCAACACAATAGACTGTGCCTGCCTGGCTACATCACACTTTAAATTTCTAGGAGTGAAAATGGCATCGCGGAACCGTAGGTAAACCTGCTTATCTTTAGGCAGTAAGCACTGACTATCAAGGTTTAATGGCAAGATGTTCCAGTTTGCTTTCTAAGAGCTCAAGAAGTAAAGCAGAATTAGAGGCTCTCTACGATGAATATGGTAGCCAGATGGTGATAAATGATAGAAAGAAAACAGTATAAAGTATTAAAAATGTGTACATTCAGGTGAAAGGCAATGTCGGGCTTAGTTATGCGACTATTTGAACATTTCTGAAGACCTAAAATTTTTTTCAGAGCAAAAGGTTGGGAAAAACAAGATACATACATGCCACTAAACAAAATAATTTAAGCGGCTCTTACCTCAGAATCACTTCCCATATAAGAGGGATGGTCACGAAATGAAACTGATCAAGTGTTGAAAAGGCCATGTCAAGTGGCTGTAGATTAACTACTCAGCCTTATCAAGCCTTAAAGTGGTATGTTTTGTCACCTTAATTTTCTTTTAAAATTTGCCTGAGTGAAGAGCTAAATTCCCTATCTGAGCACAAAAGCAAACTATGGAGCACATGGAGCTTACCAAAGGAATTATGAACTGATACTTGCTCAGATTTGTTGTGTTTATTTACTCCTTTGAAGAAAAACACTTGCCTTTTGTAGCAAGATTCTCAGTAGTCTCAGAAAAACAAAACTGATCCTACAAATCTGGTTGTGGAGTTTAGGGCTGAAATAAATACACACTTTAGAATCTTAAAACATGGCCTTCAAGAAACATGGGCCCTTGCTTTATAAGCTAAAAATTAAAGAAGCTTTCAGATGCTGCACAACTCTCAGTTGCCTGGATTTCAACAAAAGGAAACATTTACCTTTTCACTAGAAGCCATAATCTGCTGGTGACGTGGGCAGCATTTCTGCTGAACCAGAGGAAACAGGCCTTTGCCTCAACTGTCATTTGTAAGGTTGAGATGCACGATATAACTTATCGTTGATGGAAAAGAGCATTCCTTCCTTTCACCGGGGAGGACAACTAGAAGGGACCAAACCAAAGAATGGAAACCTCCTCACAACAGGTTTCTCTTTTGAAAACTCTGTCAGGCCCATTTAGGACTACGTGAAACACTGTGGTTCCTAAAGTGGTGCTGGTGTCAATCACTGTGCTGTGTGGACAACACTGCACAGTTTAAAAAGCACCCACCTTGCAATTTTTGAAGGTTGAGTTTGTTTCTCCATTAAGTTGTTTCAATGTCAGTTTTAGTTGTGAGAATTGAAGATGTACTCACTTTGTGAGAAACGGAGTACCCAGTATTTCTTGCCTTAAACTGAAAGTTTTGCTCACAAGTACCTACATGAATCCCAGCACCTGTCCTCAGAGTGGAAGCAACTCATTAGTCCCCGGGGCTGTGCTGCGACTTTCACTTAAGAAATGCCATTCACTGAAGTCTTTTCCACTTTCAAGAATGGCAGTTTGTTTGCCTTTCCCTTCTCTAATTAATCTGTTTCCTGGGAAATAAGATTTTCTTATAAGATGCCGTGAAAACATTTTCTCAAAGTCCCCAGCAAGCATGAACAACAAAGCTGCTTACCTCTCCCCAAAACTTTTTTCATAATATTAAACTAATCATCAACCACATTTTCAATGTCTTTGAAATCTTGTTTACATATTTAGTGTATATCTGTGCACTTAGGAGGCCAGAAAGGGGTGTCGGATCCCCCTGGGACTGGAGTTATAGATGGGTGTAAGCCAAGTGCATGCTGGGAATTGCACCTGAGTCCCCTGCAAGCAGCCAGGATTCTTAACCTCGCACTCATCTCTCCAGTGCCAACAGCATATACTTTTAATTCAGTGAATGGAAAAGTTTGGGCTTTGGTCTTTTTCTATGTTTCTTAATTGTACTTAATGTTTTTATTCAATTTGTTTACCAAAGTTTGGATTTTTAAGTTTACAAACAGCAAATTAGTAAATTTACATCAGATGCAGGTAGACAATCCCCCAAAGTTGATTAAACTAGTCCTTTGAATGTTTAGGTTAAAACTGGATGTAGTAGTTTGTGCCTATAGCCCCAGCCACTTGGAAAGCTGAGCTCAGAAGTCTGAGATGACCCCAACCAACACAGAGGGCCCCCATTTAAAAGGCTAATAATAATAATAATAATTAAATTGAGCTGAAAAAAATCGGTTGTGCTTGATGATACATGTCTGTAATCTCAGAAGGGAGAAAGGAGCATCAGGAGTTCAAGGTCATCCTCAGCTACATTTGAGTCAAGTCCAAAATGGGCTCCATGAGACGCTGGCTTCAAAAAAGGAAAAAAAAAGAAAAATTTACTTAGATTGGTCACTTTGTGCATATTTGCATAGTCCATTCTAGACTCTTGAACATTTATCTTCTGCAGCACGGTCGCTTTCTGTCATTGTAGGAATCATCTTTCCCAGGTAGACTCTCTCTACTCTCTAAGTGGCAGCATTTTTCCCAGGTCTTCAGCTACAAAGAGAGAGGTCCTCCGCGAGTGTGAACATCCACGGATGAGACACTTCAGAACTACTAAGTTATTTTCCATGAATTTATAAAAGCCTCCCTTTGTCACAACAGATACCTGTTCAAAATTTGAAAGATTATTTTAACACCCCCATATCACAACCCCTCTATTGAAAGATTTCAGTAGAAAACACACATCCACATACTCCCACACACACATTTTAGCAGTTTCTATTGCTGTGACAAGATGCCATGACCACACAACCTTACAAAAGGAAGGATTTAACAGAGGGCTTGCTCACAGTATCAGAGGTTTAGTTCATTATCATCCTGGCAAAAAGTTTGGTGGCAGGCAAGCTGGTCTGGTGCTGGAGCATTATCTAAGTGCTCACATCTGATCCAAAGGCCAACAGAGGAGGGGCCAACTTGGGCCTGGCATAGGCTTTTGAAACCTCAAAACCCACCCATAGCGAAACACCTTCTCGAACAAGACCACACCTTCCTTCCCAATAGGAAAACAAGTATCTTAATCTACGAGCCTATACTACATCATTCCATTCCCGGATCTCCAGGGCAGATAGCCTTATCAGAATACAAAATGCATTCTGTCCAACTTCAAAAGTCTGCAGTCTCAACACTCTCTAGAAGTCTCTTCTGAGAGTCAAGGCAGTCTCTTAACTCTAAACTTCATTAAAATAAAAAAAAAATCAAAAAGAAGATCACATACTTCCATATACAACGGCACAGAAGAAAAAACATTTGAAAGCAGAACAAAGGAGGCAGAGTAAGGAAGTACTGCACCAAGTCAAAACCGAAACCCAGCAGAGCATTAAAGAGGTGTGCTTTTTTTTTTATTGCCCATATCAGTTAAGATAATTTGATTATAAAAAAATTCGTGACCTCAGAAATGTGCAGTGACAGAAAACAAATGAAGTGAGAACAGAGAACAAAGCAGAGTATTTGTCTGTTACCAGAAGAACATCCTGATTAGACTGGAGGAAAAAAAAAAAAAAAAAACAACTCTCATTCAGGAGTGTAAATTCCTTCAGTCACTGAAAATAGTCTCTGCTTTCAGGCAAGACTATGCATACAAAGGAAGTGCGTGTATCTGTGCATCTCACTGTGCATCTGTGTGTGTGTGCTTCCGTGTATTATTTGGTGAGAGTAGAATGTTTCTTTCTTAAAGGTTTACATGAATGTAAGCAAGTTTCTATATACCTACTACAGAAGAGGAATTCCATGAAAATTTATTCAATTCTCAAGTAAAATAATTATCTCTACTACTTCTTTCAAATATGTATGATGGAATACAAGAATAATTCCTCCAATCATTAAAATCAAAATAATACTTAACTTGTCACTAGACATGCCCATATCATTGCTGGTTTTAACAAAGTTCACTTTATATCCATTCTTTGGCAGAATCATATTCATGAAAAAGATATCCCAACCAGGAGACAAGAATGAATGGTTTGTTGGCAGTCACATGGGAGAAGGAAAGAAATCTATCAAATGATATAATTATAATCTAGTAAATGAAAATCATCTCAGGCTTAGTATATGTGAGCACTGTTAAAAATATGTGGTTTCTTTCTTTTATCTTAAGCTAAATATGGGTTGCCGTGCAGAAAACAAATGGTAAAGGTTAGAAACAAGGAAATAGCAGAGTGAACAGAGGACACCGGCAGAAAGGTAAAACAATGACGAGCAGGTGTGTGGAACACAGCCATAAGCAGCTATGAGCAAAAAAAGAAACAGATTTGGAAGTACCAGGAGGGACAGCCACAACAGCCACCTCAGGTAGCCATTGAGGCACACATCACCTGGTTTTTCTCCCCATGAAACCCACAAAGGGAGGCTTTCACGATCCTGATCACATCAAAGAAGAAACAGCTTGCCCAGAGTTACTCTGGTGTGACTTCCACTGTTGGACTTGACGAGGAAGTTGTTAACCGGCCAACATCCTGGGACAAGTCACAGTTCCATGAGTTGCCGCTTTATCTCCCTCATTGCGGGGGAAGGAACGAGTACTAGCTCAGTCCTATCTGCACGTGCTGTTGTCCACTTAGAAACGAGAGCAACAACTACATTACCGGATACCTACCGACTGCTTGGAGTTTACACTTACTTAAACTCGGCCTAACTAGTAAATAGTTTATACAGAAAACCAGAGAGGCTGAATAGCTCAGTACGTGAGGCATCAGACATTCGTTCAGTCTGAAGGTCTAAGGTTCAAATCTCCCACAATCAGATGTAAAATGAATAAATTATAAAAAAATCAATTTTAATTAAAAAAAGAAAACAAGAGCTAGAAACATGCACACATATGACACCAGTTCTTGGTTGATTAGGATGGAGGAACCTGGAGTGCTGTTAGAACTTCAGTTGCTTATGGTTACATCCTGCTGGCTCCACCGTCACATTGATTTGTCAGGATTTTTCACATACAGCATTTGAAGGTATGGAGAACCAAGGCCATGGATTTTTCTCAAGTTTATTCTTTCCACTTTCCACAGTAGCTGGTGAGACACCCATGCAACTAATTTAAGCCCTTCTAGACAGCCACAATCTCAGTTAGCAGGAGCCGAGTTAAAGTATTCCACAACGAGAAACATGTCACACATAAGAAAATCCTGGTACCTGCCTGGTTCCGGCATTTCGGTGACAAATTGGAAGCTGACAGAAAGTACAAGTCATTTACAAAGCAAATCACTGAGCAGATAAATAAGACGATAGATGGCCCTTCCTGTTAGCCCAGCAGAGTTCTAACATAACAGTAACTGGAGAAGAAAATAAAAGCAGTTTTCTGTGCCAAAGAGAAAAGTTTCTTAATATAAAATTATTCCCCTGGGGTAGGTGGGCTCACACACTGTCTTCTCCGTGTGTGTGTGTGTGTGTGTGTGTGTGTGTGTGTGTGTGTGTGTGTG
>NW_026592890.1:14321338-14388081 GCF_907164565.1 Psammomys obesus | reverse complement strand
GTGTGTGTGTGTGTGTGTGTGTGTGTGTGTGTGTGTGTGTGTGTGTGTGCTTGCTTGGGTGAGTGCATGAGTACGTGCACAGGTACCTGTCTACTAATAGGAAGTTGAATCTCAGACTTGGCGCATGCTATGCAAACATCCTGTAACCAAGGTGAACCCATACTTTCTTGTGATTGTAAACCAAAAGCAAGCAATACTGTGTCTAGGACAGAAAAATGGTTCCACACCCCTAGCTGATCCTTCCTCATCCAGGCAACGGGCACTTTTCCCTTGTGATCTACATACAGAGTGAGGCGGATCTCTCAGAAAGGTCTTCTGCCTTGTCCGTTTTAATCTTATTCCCCGGAGCTTAACTTTTGTTTTATTTCCTGTGCCTTTTTGCCCTTTCCCTTAGCATTTCTCCTGGAGAATAAGCCGCGCCACAGAGGGCAACAGCCTACAAGTCAGAACGAATAAATCCCAGCCACTCACCTCCCTCTTAGGATCTATTTGGTAAACCACTAGCTCATATGACTGAGTGCCAGACAGACAGAAATGACCACAGGATTCCAAATCTGCCCTTCCGTAGGAGGACGATACCTCTTCCTACTCTTTTCTTGTTGGCTTTGTGGGATAAGAGGTCTGGCTTCCTCAGTCCTGTATTACCGTGTTCCTTAGGCACAAGAATGTTTTTTGTTGGTTTGTTGGTTTGTTTGTTTGTTTTACTTAACCATTGATACTAAATAAGAAATTGAGTGCCAGTCACTTTCTATCTTTTATATATCGTATCATTTTATATCTAAAAATGACATTTTCTGTAGAATGAAGTTTCCCACATTCTGCTACCACCTACTATGCACTTGCTACATACCGGGTACGCTCATGAACAGATTAAGGGATATGTCATTAAGTTTTGTCCATACCCTGCGTAGAAGTCGGAATACAGTAACACAAGTCAAGTGGGATGTGGCAGGAAAATGAGGAGCCAGGAAAAAGAGGAGGTATTAATTATGAAGGAATAGATACTGTTAGAGGGAGTAAACTGGGTACTATTCCCACCCTATTCTTAGTACTGACTGGTGACAAATATGAACAATTTTTGTGAAATAAAATGCATTGGCTTTAAATCTTTGAGAGTATATCTTTCCTAAACAAGAAAGCAAATTCTGTTGGCTTTATAATATGATGGTAAAGATAAATGCAATTTTCTTGCAAAATAAATAAATAAAATGGCAATGCCGTACTAGTGACCCCAGTGTATCTGTTCTGCTGGTCCAGGAGATCCATGATGAGTCTACTTCCAAAGATAGTGTGCTTTCCCCAAAAAAACGCTCTTTAGAAAACATAACTGTGTAAGTAATGAATTTAAAAAGAGCATACAGTGGTCGAATTAGAAAAGATGGGTAGTGGTTGTATATAAAAAAGAAATCAGTTCCTGCAGGCACCCCTGGCCCAGGTTTTTTGTCTCTGTTGTTCTTGTGGAGTTCCTGACCCCTCCAGGTCTTTCTATCTCCCTCTTCTTCCATAAGGATTCTGGCACCCTGCACAAAGTTTGACTATGAGTCTCGGTATCTCCTTCGAAATCCTGTTGGGTAGAGTCTTTCAGAGGCCCTCTGTGGAAGGCTCCTGTCCTGTTCCCTGTCTTCTCCTACTTCCCATGTCTATACTGTTTGCCCCTCTGAATGAGGATTAAGCCTCTTCCCAAGGGTCCTCCTTGTTGTTTAGCTTCTTTAGGGCTATAGATTTTAGTATGTTTATCCTATATTATATGGTTAATATCCACTTAGAAGTAAGTATATATCATACATGTCTTTCTGCTTCTGGGTTTTGTTACTCAGGATGACCAAGACCCCTGCATGGGGAGGACCTAGAACCCCTGTTCAAGGAAAGATCATTGGCTGCTCAGTTTCCAAGTGGGTTCCCTAGTAAGAGGGGCAAGGGCTCTCTCTGACATGAACTCAGTGGCCAGGCTCTTTGATCACCTTCCCCTGGGGGGGGGGGTGTGCAGCCTTGCCAGGCCACAGAGGAAGATGATGCAGCCAGCCCTGATGAGACTTGATAGGCTAGGGTCAGATAGAGGGGGATGAGGACCTCCCCTATCAGTGGACTAGGGAAGGGGCATAGGTGAAGAAGAGGGAGGGAGGGGAGGATTGGGAGAAGATGTAGGGGGCTACAGCCAGGATACAAAGTGAATAAATTGTAATAAATAAATAAATATAATAAACCATTTCAAAATGTCTTATGGTATATTATACAAAACTATCAATATCAGGGGATGGAGAGATGGTTTGGCAGTTAAGAGCACTGGCTGCTCTTCCAGAGGACCTGGGTTCAAGTCTCAACACCCACATGGTAGCTCATGACTGTCTGTAACTCCTATTCCTGAGACCTGACATATATGCAGGCAAAATACCAATATAAATAAAACACAACTAAATAAATTATTTTAAAAAAATTATCAATATCTTGACTGGGTAAAATGGCATGTGGAAAGACACATCCTTCTGAAGAGATGACCACTGTCGAACAGGAAGCGGTGGACAAACATTGAACATTTATCCTAGAGCAGTGGTTTCCAACATCCTGAACACTGTGACCCTTCAGTACAGTTCCTCATATTGTGGTGACCCCAGTTATAAAATTACTTTCTTTGCTACTTCATAACTCTAATGTTGCTACTGTGTGAATCATGATATGGATACTTTTTTAGACAGAGGTTTTCCAAAGGGGTCACAGTCCACAGTTTGAGAACCATTGTCCTAGAGCCTTCTTGAAGAAACCAATAAAAATGCAAGTCTCAGTTTCTCCCTTCTAAGACAATTGGCCCCAGTGTCTGGATCTAAATTCCTTCAGTCTAGGAGATTTTCTCCCATATCCCCTCTAAATCACTGGCTTTAGATTGTGACCATTGCTTCAATTATCCTTTTAGAGCCAGCTGAAGACTTCACAAAAGAACCAGTTCCACTCTGTGAGTTCTCTCTAAGCAAAGGATGAAGGGAAGAAAGCCTTGATTCTGTTTATGATTCTCTTTCTGTTTCTCCAAGACTCTTAACCTGCTGCTTCCCCTTCATCTCAAGCCTCTTCCTGTGACTTAGGCAGACTCAGTGTCACGTTATTGCAAAAAGGAAACAAAGCCACAAAATGCTTGTTATTTCGTGGACATGTTGATGAAACGGTTTATAATGCGGTGAAATCCCAGTTCTTTGTGCTTTAAATAAAGAGGGAGCAATCTCTTAGGTCCTCCCACAGCAGTAAACTTCCCACTGAACACCTATCACTTCCTTTCACATCCTTTCTTTAAAACTCTGCCTTCCCAGCCAATATTCTCAAACAAATGAAATAGTTCGTTTCTGCCTTTTACATTGCAGCTAACATAGAAAAGAGCCTGTACTTCAATAGGACAACTTTTTAATGAGAATTGAAGTTTTGCTCTTTTGTAGTTTCAACACTGCATTTAACCCTTTGTTTACACTCAAAAACTGTGGAAGGAACGATGGACCCAGGGCTTTGCAATTGGAATCTAAACCCATTCCCACTGGAATTTAAGCAAGACACAACTGGAGAGCTGAGCCCTCCATTGGAATAGTTTTGGTTTCCTTTTGTGCAGAATGCTTTCAGCTGCTCCTGAAACTGTTCCCTAAATGATTTTCCCATTGGTGACTGCTCTTCTTTCAGACTTTACTTTTATTCAACTGATTTCTAATATTAAAGGTTTAAATGGAAGTTTCTCAAACAAAAAGAAAAGGAAAGAAGTAATGTATGCATTCTTATCGTAAAATAATGAAAGTGAATGTGATCTCCAACTGTTTTCTAAATCCATAGTCTAACATATACAAACAAAATAATATCATACAAAAGTATAAATAAATGCTTATTTCCATTAAAATATTGGTGAGCTACCTGAAGCCTGTCTATATATAACTTGTAAGGTTCTCTCTCCTATAAAAATAAATGATGCATTTGATTTGATAATCTAACTTCTCTATATAAATAACATTTACAAATTATCTTTTTGTATGATAAAACCAGGATATTTCTGTTTAAGTAAAAACTAAACTACCATCTGGCTTCTCTCATTGATTTTCCATCATCTCCTGATGTATCCAATACAACACAAATTGCCTGATGAACATGGTGAATCCTACCTTCACCAGCTATACGTTCTACCGAGGGGCATTATTGGGCAAAGTCAAGTAGTATACAGAAAAAATATATAGTTACAAGTTATAAAAGATATCGTGAAACAAATAAATAAAAGGCTACAATAGAAAATGACTTCTGACAACCAGAAAAGACCATAACTTGTTAACATGATTGAAAAGGCCTCCCATAGCATCCTGAAACCTAACAGACACTATCAGATAGTAATGTGATAAAAAGGAAAAGAGAAGTCAGAGACCAGATACAGAACATGATTCCGCAGAGGGAGATAACCTGGAATCGTTGGAGGCATGCCCAGCATCTAATAATGTTCCTGAGATGCGGGCAGGAAGAGAGAGATGAGAGATTAAGTATATGGTGCCAAGTATGATCATTCTGCACATGAACTGATAAAGAACCTGGGATCCATCTCTTATAGCAAGAAAAGCCACTGGGGCATATTGAAGACCAGACGCTACTTGAACATTGTTAAACAATTAGGTAGAACAAAAATGAGTTCATCAAAGGCTCTCCCTACACCCCCATAAAGATACGAAGAAGGCAAAGTGTCTTGTTTCTACCTCCACATGACCTTCACTACTTTGTAACCCCTTTCCCTTCTTATGAATCCAAATCCACTCACCTATCTGAATTCAACTGCATTTTCCACCGTTCTTACCACAGCTCACTAGCAACCATCTGTCTTCTTTGCTTTTTATATCTGCAATTTTTATTATAAATTATGCCAATGTATTTTTTGTAATTTTACTTGCTATGTTTTTACTTACCTACTCTTATATCCACCAAACTCTATTCCTCACAAGATCTGACCCAAGAACCTCCGTTTGCCCAGGTTCCTCTCACAGTGCCTGGCAGTGTTGTGTGAACAAAAGATTACAGATGTATCTTTGCTTTGCCTATGAAAATGCTAAAAGCAATTTAGATCCTTTGGAAAACTTTGTCAATTGTCAGCACACAGCCTTGATGTAATAACAAGTTTTTACACTTGATGCAGATGGAGGAATTACATACATGGTTTCAGCATGTATGAATGTATACATACAGTCTTTCTTCTGTTGGACCTCAAATCTCCAAGGATCAACTGCTGATATAGCCATGTGTACTATTTTAAAATGATCGAAAGAGAATGTGAGTTGAGAAAGCATGACTGAACCAGAGGACATTATGTTCAATGTAATAACATTTAACAGGCAGCACAGACAGACAAAATCTGTATGATTTCACTCATCTGTAGAACCTAAACCACTGATCTCTTAGAAGAAAGTAGAGCAATATTTACCAAGAGCTGGGGTGGGTGGGGAAACTAATGTTAAAATCACACAACAAAATATATACACGATCTTTGAACCACAGTCTAGTTTCATATTTTCACTGCCTTGGCCACTCACTGCCCTTTGTACATTGCTCTTCAATACTGGTCATAATGCACCAGGTTTGGGTTTTGGCTTAGACTCTAGAAGTATCCGGAAGTTGGGCTCTATATTTACTTGTGTAAATGTTTTTGTCCTCATGAGGGCATCTTTACTATGCTGCTAGTGGTCTAGGGTTCTGACACAGACACAATCCAATGGAAACAACGATTTGCTTAAAAACTTAAATGTTTTAATGGCAGAAAGGCAACAAAGTATTAACTATGAACAAGAACACTAAAACACGTCTAGAGGCTAGAGAAATGGCTCAGTGGTTAGGAGCACCTATTCTTGCAGAAGACCAGATTTAAAGATCTCAGCACCTACTTCAAACGCCCAAGTCATCAAGTGTAAAAAACGTGAGAGTAAATAAGGAAGAAAGAAATGCCAAACCACAGTGTATTATCAAGGTCGACAACAGATGGTCAGTCTCGTGAACTTATCAAGCAGTCTTTTGAAGTGTGTCTTATAACCACCTACCTAGATATAAATGAAATAAGTATGTACTTCTCTCACCTCCCAATTTTTAGTCAACTGTAGTCTTATAAATCTTAAGTCCTGTGCAATTCACAGTTGAACATAGCTAAGGACAGAGAAAGTTCACAATATCTACAGTATCAGAAATCTCCAAGCGGGAAGAAATATGAGTCAGGTAGGTCATAGGACCATAATGCTTTCATGTTTATATGTACTAATATACCTAGATCTTGTGTGGAACTGATTATCATAACCACATAATTGAATAATTGCTTCATTTAATATTAGTTCTCTCTTACATAGCTGTTACATTTCTATTAACCGAACATGAGCACTAAGCCTAGCATTAGTCAGGAATAAGGCCCACACCTAGTGTTGCATTCTATGATCAATGCAAAATACAAAGTATAGCATCAATTTATCACACGGGAGGAAATGGCTTCATGGAACTCAAAATCATATAGATTTGACATATACAGTGTATTATAAGGACATACAATTGTTAATGGAGATATTAAAATCATTCAATACATAACATATTCTTTGCTCCCAAATTATCCATAGATCATTCACATAAATACATACACATCAGAGCAAACAGAATACAGACAGTAAATGATAAACAATAATAGTGAACAAAACTCAAAATTAGAAGAGACCAAATACAATTGTTATGTCAACAAATATAAATACTAACACAAAGCAAAGAGAATGAAATAAATAATTTAGATGATGATGGTATTATGATTAATGATTTTCAATGATAAATATCATTAATTAATATACAAAATATCTAAAGATTGTAGTAGTCTTTAAGTAGGCAGAAGTTTTAAACAGGCTGATTTAGTTTTAAATAGGCTGATTATCAACAAAGAGTTGATAAACTATTATAAATCCTTATAACACATTATAACTAATATAACTGTCTTCAAAATTGAAACGTATCTATATGAACTCTGGGTTGGTGGCTGAACTGCAACCTGTGAAAAATCTATGTATCAAATAATATACACAGTACTCTGCCATTGTCCTGAGTGTGGGCAGGCAGATACAGAAGAATGCAAATTCCTACGTGTGTGAAGCTTGCAGCTCGCCCCTCCATCTCGGGGGGGGGGGGGGCCTGCAGCACATGCGGCCTCTTTGTGAGCAGGCTGTGCATGTGAGCAGGCTGCATTCTGTGCCTGCAGCGTTTCCTGATGGACTCCCCCTTGCTCTGGAATCCCTAATACCTTAGAACCCTTACTGCAGCTTCTTTGCCCTCACAGATCCCTACAGTGCTGGCCTTCGCAGATTCGTGTAATGGCTTCTCAACGCCTCCTTATTGAGAATCTGATCCTATCATAAATTGCCTGGCCTCAGAGGCTGAAAACTTAGCGTAAGTCTCCATAATCCACTCATGCATGCCGCATGCCTGTAAAATCAGAACCATATAGGTGATGCTGCTGAGCTCTGCTGTGCCCGTTCAGAATGTAAGCTGCCCCCTTTCTTCCATAGTTGTGGTGTCATATGTGCCCCCAAAAGTTTAACCAGGAAAAACGTTTCCCTAAGGAGTTGCTTTAGAGCAGAGACTTTCTTCGGCGTCATCTTCAATTTGGGCTCTGTCCTTTCAAATTAAATTTTTTGTTGTTGTTTACAAGTTGGAGTCTAAGATAAAGTCTTCCTCTCAAGTCACCTTTCCAAGCACTGTTCCAGTATGGGGAAGGTTTCTCCTCACTATGCTGTTCTCACTAGAAATCACAGGTGTTTTCTCTGCACCTTGTTCATCCACAACGTTAAGCTTGCTCATGCTCCTCTCATCAACAAACTGCACATTTTTCATACGCTCTGTCTCTAAACATGAGTAACATCAAGGCGTGGAAGCTATGCCATAGCATCAATGTTATCCTCTAACAAGCAAATTAGTACCTTACTTTTGAGTCCAGTTTTACTCAAATTCTCAGGACATGAGCAGAATAAAAGCAGAAACTTTGCCAGAAGTAAACACCAATTATCTCAAACCTAATTCTGAATGGAATCCTCGTTCACATCTGGAACCTCATGAGGACAGTATAAGAATTGCTCGTACTTTTAGTTTGATTTTTTTTTTTTTGAGAGATCTCAATAGTTTAGGATAGCCCCAAACTTTTTATGTAGCCAAGAATGACCTTAAACTCCTGCTCTCACCTACCTCTACCTCCCACATGCTACAACTACAGGCATCGTACCCCACGCTTTTCTGTTGGCACTCTGCCTTCCCAAATTCCCACCACATTGTCAGTTAAGCTCTGCCTACATTTTAGTGCTTCTCCATCCCTCCCGGAGCTCCACATTCATATTCATCCTGAAAACCAGGTCAAGAAGTCTAAAAACTATAGGGTTGGTTTTATCATAGCACTGGTCTTATTTCCCAATATGTTCTGTCACTGCTGTGAGATAATACCCAACAAAAACAACTTAAGTATGAGAGGGTTATTTTGCCTGAGCACTGCACAGTCCATCTTCAGTGAAGAGGAATGGCAGCAGGAGCCATCTGTGGCCACAATTAGAAAGCAGAGAGATTATCGTTAATTCTGAACTGGCGTCCTCCTCCCCTCTTAATCAGTCTGAAAATTCCAGTTGCTGGCAAGGTAGGTCTTCCCTCCTCGGACAGATTTTCTGGAAACATCCTCAGGGACAAACCCAGAGGACTGTCTCGTAGACTAAGCTTCATATTTAGTTAGAAGAGGTCTCAGGAAATTCACCTGCCTTTCTAAATGACCTAAGATAGCCACAATGTCACCTCTTTCGGTCCTTTGGACAAAACAGATAAGTGAGCCATTCAAAGGACCTTGGTAGGTGGACCAGAAGTCAAGGGTGTTTAAGAAAAGGAAAGTTTGAAACTTCAAATACCATTTTCTTTTCAATCAGCCAGAAGCTTGGGCTATCCAGTGAAAACAAAACAAACAAACAGTTGTAAGTACAGTTAAGTGTACGTCTGAAAACCTCTCATCTGAGGTTCTCATGGAAAGAAGAGTAAGAATCGACTAAGCAGAGTTTTAAGTGTTCCTTTTCTTAGGCAGAGATTCAGTTTCATGTGGAGTATTGCGTGGGGTTCAGTTGCTTCCTGCCAGGGCACCTTTGTAAACAAAGCAGTTAAAATTAAACACAACTTACTTCTTTGCGATATTTTCATGATTTCAACTTTGTTACTGGTGCGTAGACCAGAGGAACCCTAAAAATTTTGGACCTGTTCCAATATGATCTATAAAAAGGCTTCCCCCACACACACACCAATACTGCAGACAAGATGAAGTCCAGGGTGGAAAGAGAAGGATGATCCTCCCAGCCTTAAAGAAAGAGTGCCAGGCGAGTGTTCTCGGATGGCCTAGGTGCCATCAAAATTGTAATTCATTTAATATTGCCTAAAAGCACCCTTGAGAAGGAATTTTTTTCCTCTTATGAGGGCAATTGCCCTTATTGCCTAGTCTAGAATATGAAATATTATAATTTTTGAGTATAAAAGAGCAAAAGCAACATACTACAGACTTTTGAGAAAGAGTATAGAGGTTCATTTGGATGAAAAATAGGTCTACTTCCCCCTACCCACCAACACACACAGGATATTTTTGAAACTAAAGTTTTCTTCTTTAGTGTAATTTAATTTTCCTTTCCTCATAAGATTAGATCTTTGAAGAAGTAATAATTCTTTTTAATAATAATAGAGTTCTGCATTCTCCCCAACAAGCAAGATAAAAGTTAAATGTGCTTCCTTATAATGGCCATTAGTGACTGGGACGGTACCTGTTTTTCAAGAGCTATTTGTGGACAGTATGCCTTTTTATTATAAAAGACCAAGAGCTATCAGTTTATTTTACCTACTGGTTACCCAGTAACTTCTGGTTAATAGACATTGACATTGAGATAATTTTAACAAATTAATTATAAAAAAATAAATAACCAGGATACCCTGATCAACTTTTTCATGAAATTTTGGTGAACAAAACACCTTAAAATATAAAAAAAAAGACTGAATATAAGATAGGTACAAATATAAAAATCTGGACACTGTAATGTGTTCACTTAATTCCCAAAGATGTTTTGCAAGGCTCAAAGCAAAAATCAATACAAGCTACAAGAAAAAAATGTCATAAATGCTCTCTTAAAGCTTTAAAATATCTTTCTTAAAATTCATAGAATAGACTTAAATTTTAAAGGTTATAAACTGTGTAGAAAATGCTCGAACGTCTACATGAAAAGTCCACACTCATCTGCTCATAAGGAATACTATGTAAATTTTCTTGAAGCAATTTAATTTTACTGACTCACCAATAAATTGGAACCAACTCCCCAGCCCCATCCTCTTGGCCATAACACACAATGAAAGAAAACCGAGTTAATGAATGATGGCACAAGACATCAAGACCATCTGAGTCCCGTTAATCTATGCCAGGAGACACCCTGACTATACTAATCACATCTAACACTAGAAAACAACAAACCCTAATTCTGTGAGGTCCTGACAATCTGAAGGTACGTTTTAAGGAAAGAGCGTTGAAAGTGTCACTGAAGAGTCTAAGGAGGTGGCCCAGCTGTGACACCTGCTATTGAGCTGCTGTAAGCAGACAGCCTTAGAGGAACTATAGTTCTCAGTACCAGCCTGCTCTTGGCAAGGGTCAGAACAAAGCTGCTGAAGGGCTAATCAGACTTCGAGGGGTGTTGGGCTGCTTGGAAATGAACGCCTCCCCTGAGCTTTGAAAGCATCAACCCTGGCAGATGAGACCTTCAGTCAACTAGCTGTGGCCACAGTACATAAACGATACTCGATGGACCGGGCTGATTTGCTCTTATGAAATTCTCATTGGTTTGAGATATAAATAATTCAAGCAAATGGCTTTAGACACCATAGGCTGCCAATTATTACTGTCACCATCTCCACCATTTGTTTTGGTCAATAGAGTATTTCCTGAAAGGAAAAAAAAATAGTAATTTCTGCATCAAAGCAATTTTCCTTCCCTCCAACTTTTTCCAAACTAGGTTCATTTGAAAGAGACGTGTATCGCTTAAAAATCAACCATGTCCTTTAAGTTCCTTTATAAAACCTCAGACATAATGAGAGTGGGGATTAAATGGTACACATAATCATATCAGAAGAATAAAGCATGAACTTCAGCATTTTTTAAAGAACCATAAAATTCTCATAATACAAGCCACACATTGAAGCTGAGACAAAATTGCAGTCCGCACATCAGCCTACTAATTGAAATGAACACAGCCTTGCTATTTTAAAGTCCACTAATCCAAGAATAATTTTTTAAAAAGATGAAACAAACAAACAGCTATGAAAGATTTGTACTTCAGTCTGAACATTGTAGATTTACCTAGTGCATAGTCAACTCTGACATAGCTAGAATTGCCAAGTGGCTGGAAAACCATCTTGCTTTCCTGATCTGTCCCCTCCATCCCTGGCAGTTTGGTAAAACAATGAATCGTCTAGTGTCTGTATTATTGACTCTATCTAATAAGGATTATAATGTGAGGCATATTTTTTTACATTAACTCATGCTTTTATTTTATATGTTCACGAATAATATTTTCTTTTTTAATTTTTTATTATTATTATATTAATTACAGTTTATTTACTTTATATCCCAGCTATAGCCCCCTCCCTTCTTCCCTCCCACACCCACCCTCCCTCCCTCATCTTCTCCCTGCCTCTCTCTAAGTCCCCTGATGGGAGAGGTCCTCTTCCCCTTCCATCTGATCCTAGCTTATCAGGTATCTTCAGGGCTGGCTACAGTGTCCTCTTCTGTGGCCTAGCAAGGCTTCTCCTCCCTCAGTGGGGGGAGGAGGTTCAAAAAGCCAGCCATCAAGTTCATGCCTGAGACAGTCCCTGTTCCCCTAACTAGGGAACCCACTTGGATACTGAGCTGTGATGGGCTATATCTGGGCAGGGGTTCTAGGTTATATCCATTCATGGTCCTTGGTTGGAGAAACAGTCCCAGAAAAAACCCCAGGGCCCAGATATATTTGGTCCTTGTGGAGCTTCTGTCCTCTCCGGGTCATACTAACTCCCCCTTCTTTCATATGGTTCCCTACACTCTGCCCAAGGTTTGGTTATGAGTCGCAGCATCTGTTTAGATACACTGCTAGGAGGCATATATTTTTTATTTATACATTGTTCATTACGAATCATTAGGATGATTGTCTTTTCTTAGTTTTAATATGGTACTACAAATGCTATACAGCCTCACTCAACAAAGTCTAAAAACAAGTAGAAATTGTAAACGATGGTACATGTTAATCTTGGAAGCAAGCAACTAAAAAAACTACATCATTTTACTTCTGCTCCTCAATACTGCCATAAAAGGAGAAAACGTTCCAGACTCTGAACTGATCATTGACCTTCTTTTACAGCTTGAATTGCTGCTCCTCAATGGCTAAGGGAAACTCCATAGCAACCAATGTCAGCCCAAGTTATTTTCCCATCAGAATCATCATGTCACGGCTATGACCCAAATTCTGTGATTGCTCCCATCATCAAATTCTTAGTCATCTCACACACACACCTAAGGATAAACTATACTGTGAAAAATACTTGAGAGGTCTTCCCAAATTGCAGCATCACATCAGCTCTTCCTCACAATTTAGATCCAGAAGTTTCTTGCTGGACAGATGGCTCAGCCATTGAAAAGCTAGGCCCACAACCAAAAGGACAAGAGCTAGAGGTGACACCTTGGTGTCAGTACCAGGTCTAACAAGTTGAAGCACAAGAGGCCTATTTAAACATGGACTACAGATAGGACTGAATAATACTTGCAATGTGAGTATACCCCATACACTTCCAGCACAGTAAAAATATATTCATTCTTTTACCCTAAACTTAAATTCAGCTAGAAGATCTGGTAGTATCATTGCTAAGTGACTTGTGACTATGGCTTTAAGCAAGTCAAGCTAAGAGTGGGGGTTATGACAGGCACTCAGGCAGGGAAGAAATGTGGCTGGTAGTGTTCATGCAGCTGGTTCCCAAGAGAGGCCAAGCCCTGCAGGAAGCCTTGGGCAACAACAAAGGCCCCAGCAGCAGCTACAGCCTGCTCAATAAGGCACAGCACCTGCTCCCAATGGGTGGTCACCATGGGATGCTTTCCTGTGAGGAGTCTATTCAAGACTAATGGCGTGTGACAAAAATAGCCAGGCAAGGCCAGCAAAAGGCTTTTCCAGGAGAAATTAGCCATCCAGCTTGGCCTAATAATTAGCTCTCTTTAGGTATCCCTCTCTGTTACTCCTGACCATTCTAAGGAGTCAAAGGTCAAAGGTCAAATATTTATTATTTAGAGCAGACCTTGGTTTGAACAAAATTGGTGAGGGAATTTTATTAAATACTTACATCTTTTGTCAAAATTGTTTTAAGGTGAATGGAAACAAATTGTATTTATAAGTATTTATAATCCAGATGTACGATGTGAAATTCTGCATAAACACAAAAAGAGGGTGGAAGAGGGTAATAATTCAGGCTAACTAATATTTGAAGGATAATTTTTTCAGCATTTTCCCAAAAACTAAGATTCTCGTGTCTGTCTTTAATTTGAGGAACTTTAGCCTGACTGTGTGCACTGTCCACGAAAATTCCTAAAAACAAGCTCTGAGCCCCAGGACAAAGCACTCTATGATCCTTACACCCTTAGGAACATTGTTGAATTAGCATGTGACACTCTGGGCATGTCATTTCTTCTCCTTTGCAGTGTTTCTCTTATTTCTCTTACCTACTCACCCATAACTAGCTGGCAGGTACAGTTCTAACGTGAGCAACTGGCATCATTTTCACAATAACTATTAACGCACTCTTAACTCAAAACAGCTTCAAGATCTCTGTGCTCTCATCAGTTCTCTCACAACTGTGTGCAAGTCTTTCAAATGCTCAGGAGCCATGCATCTTTAGTGATTACTTTTTGGATACATCAACTATTGATCATTTTATTACACAGAAATTTCTGTTGGGTAGTATCACCTCCAGATAATTTTCATCAAGAAACAGCATGTAGAGTTTAGGCACCATTCTGCACAACAGCTATTCTAGAAAATGGGGGGTGGGGGGAGGGCAGAAAACATAGTTGACCAATTTAGTTGGAGGAAGTCTGCTGCATACCACACCACAAATCCAACCATGGTAGACGTTTTGAGGAACTAGTGACATAAAGACAACATACATAATAATAACTATAACAATTGCCATTAAAAATAGCCCCATTCAGGATGCTCAAAGAGGGCTGCCACAGAAAGCGCCATTTATTTCTGCCTACTGTTTCGTGACATGTCAAGACATTTGATCTTCTGGCTTTAAAGAAAATAATCCGTAAAATGGGAATACTAAAATTGCCTTCCTGTTTCAGAAAGATTGCCTGATCTATGTGCTGCTCTCTGGAGTTATACAGAACATATCCTGTGTATAACTCTAGTATAAATCATTCCTTCTCACCAGGATTCAGAGACTAAAAGGCAAATGTATTTACATGGCTTCAAAAATAAATGGTTGGCCTGTGCTGAGGTATTCAATAAATGCTAGCTATAAAACTGTTTTCCCAAATAATAATAGAATTTTAAAGTCATCCGTAACAAGGGTTAGTAACCAAACTGTTTTTTCCTACACAGCAGGCACTCATAGAGCATAGAAATTTCAGCTTTAAAAACCAGAAAAAAACAGAAAGAAAGAGAGAAAGAAAGAAAGAAAGAAAGAAAGAAAGAAAGAAAGAAAGAAAGAAAGAAAACAGGAAAACCAGAATAAGTTAGTTACCCATTTAAAAAGCAACAATATACTTAGCCACAAGAAACTCCCAGAAGTGAATGAAATTTACTTCCTCTCTCCAATGACTTCCAATATTAGTAACAGCATCTGGCTGAACACTGCAAGTTCTTCAAACTACATAGCAAGTCAGTAGATGGACGGATGGACAGGACTCTTCTTGGCATTAGTGTGCAGATCTGCATGAAACCCGAAATTGTCCAGCTGGAGCAGAAAATAGAACGGTGCCTGTGGCTTGTGGCTTTTAAATAACACTGGTTAACTCAGCATAGGATCAGCTGAGTTAGAATATCCTTTCATATTCTCTCTCTCTCTCTCTCTCTCTCTCTCTCTCGCCTTCCCTCCCTGCATCCTTTTAGTCTCCAACCCAAAAGAAAACCCCTCCAATTTAATTGTTGCAGGACTCTTCTTGTACAGTTTATAAGCCATAAAGAGAATTGTGTTTCTCCATGTGTATTGATTGTGTAATCTATATCTTAGCACTTGGAGAAATTAGATGAGACATGGTGGTGGTAATGGTTTTAATTAAACCAAGTGTTTATGATTTCCTCCACAGCTCCCTCTTTGCGTGGCCTAGAGCAAGAACGCAGCAGGACAGCAGCTGTTAAATCAGCAATGAACACAGAGAATTTGCATGGTGGGCCTCAAACTAGCAAGTTGCCATATTACTCTTTAAGTTTTCTTTTCACAGAGCCCTAAAACAAATATTATTGGGCAAGCCCCAACCAGTACTTTAGTGAGTCCCATGGACCACAGAAGTATGTGTGCCCACATTAATTTAGAATGCTGAGAGACAAAAGCTAGAATAAAAAAAAAAAAAGCTAGAAAAAAAGCTAGAATAGACTAGTCATTACTAAACTTTCTCTTTTCAGTGACATCTGACATCACAGTGGTTTCCTAAATGGTTTTTGGATGAAATCCTCTATCCAAGGAGCATTCAACATGAGTGACTTAAGTATAAAGGACTCTTTTTTTTTTAATTTTTAAAATTTTTTTTCTTCACAATTTATTCATTATATATCCCAATTGAAGCCCCCTCCCTCAACTCCCCCAATCCTACCCTCCCTGCCTCTTTCCCTCATCCCCTTCCTGTAGTCCACTGAAAGGGGGAGTTCTCCTCCTTTGCCATCTGCCCATAGCTTGTTAAGTCTCATCAGGACTGCCTGGATCCTCTTCCTCTGTGGCCTGGCAAGACTGTATCATCAGAGGCGAGTGATCAAAGAGCAGTCAACTGAGTTCATGACAGAGGCAGCCCCTGTTCCCCTCATTCAGAGATCCACATGGAGACTGAACTGCCAATAGGCCACATCTGAGCTGGGGTTCTAGGTCCTCTCCAAGCATGGTCCTCCTTTGGTGCATCAGTCTCTGCAAGAGCCCCTGGGCTCAGATCTTTTAGTTTTGTTGGTCTCCTTGTGGAGCTCCTGTCCCCACCATGTTCCTCTAATCCCACCCCTCTTTTCTTCCATAAGACTCCCTGCACCCTGCCCAAAGTTTGGCCCTGAGTTTCAGCATCCGCTTCAATCCCCTGTAGGGTGAGTCCTTTCAGAGGACCCCCTATAGTGGACTCCTATCCTGTTTCCTCTCTTCTACTGCTTCTGGTGTCTATCCTGTTTTTCATTCTGAATGAGATTTAAGCAGCCTCCCTAGGGTCCTCCTTAGTGTTTAGCTTCTTTAGGTCTGCAGATGGCTGTACTATATTACATGGCTAATATCCACTTGTAAGTGAATGTACACCAAGCCTGTCTTCCTGTTTCTGGGTTACCTCACTCAGTATGATCTCTTCTAGTTCCATCCATTTGCCTGAAAATTTCATGATTTCCTTGTTTTTAATAGCTGGGTACTATTCCATTGTGTCAATGTATCATAATTTCTGTATCCATTCCTTCGTTGAGGGCCATCTCTAGGTTGTTTCCAGATTCTATTACAAGAAAGCTGCTATGAACACAGTTGAGCACATGATAAAGGACGCTCTTATCTGTGGAGTCGGCATCCTCAGCTTTCTCCTTATGACCTGACTGACAAAATTTTATAGCAGAGAAATTTTTTGTTGGTTCAGTAAAAATGAACTTATTTAATGAACAATGGTGGTGATTGGAAGAACATTGGCTTGAATTGCGACAATTCAATGAAAACAGTGAAACCAAAAGTCAATGTCCTCTTCAGGGCAATCAGCAATCACAGAGGGCAGTGGAACACATGATTTTACAAAAACAAAAATAAATTTTATTTCTATTTCACATTAAAATACTTGGATGCTTTTGTAAGTTTGAATATGATTAAGATTAGAAAGTTCTAACAGTAGCTCGGGGATGGAAAGAGCCAGGGTGCCCATCAACTAATGAATGGATAATGGAATTGTAAGCACTTGCAGTGAAATTTTATTCAGCTGTAAACAAAAAGTAAAGCTTGGAGATAAATAGTTGAAGCTGGACAACACATTGAGTAAAGTAGCCCAGACCAGAAAGACAAATGTCACATGTTCTTACCCGTATGTGGATCTTAGAATCAACTCCCCAGATCTGTGTGCTTAATTTGGAGTTCCTGTAGAATCCAATGGACTAAAAAAAGAGGCAGTTTGTGTGTGTGTGTGGGGGGGGGGAGTAAGATCTTTATTTTTATTTTTATTTTTATTTTTATATTAATTATAGTTTATTCACTTTGTATCCCAGCTGTAGCCCCGTCTTTTCTCCCCTCCCATTCCCACCCTCCCTCCCTCATCTCCTCCTATGCCCCTCTCCAAGTCCACGGATAGCGGAGGTCCTCCTCCCCTTCCATCTGACCCTAGATTATCTGGTCTTATCTGAACAACTGGCTGTGTTGTCCTCCTCTGTGGCCTGGCAAAGCTGCTCCCCCATCCAGTGGAGGCAGTCAATAGTGCTTCCTCATGATCCACCTATACCACTCCTATACCATTCCTAGGCATATATCCAAAAGATGCTCAAGTACACAACAAGGACATTTGCTCAACCATGTTCATAGCAGCTTTATTCGTAATAGCCAGAACCTGGAAACAACCCAGATGCCCCTCAACGGGAGTAAGATCTTAAGGGAGGCCAGTAAATATAAGAGATATGAAAGGGAAAAGAGGAGTAATGGAAAGTGAAACTTAAGTAGGAGAGAGATGGAAGGATAGGGCAGAGGAGAGGATGAAGGGAGGGATAACAAACACTAAAGATGTTGGAAAAATCCACATGGAAACAATATTTCATAGTTTTTTTTATTATTTTATCATATAAATGAGTTTAATTGGAGTTACCCTACATAGAAAATTATTCTCATTTCAGAAGAGCTAGGTTGCCAAATACAAAGCCCAGTGACAGGGATGGTATACTTTCCCTCAAGCTGCTAGTCAGAGGTATCATGGAGAGCCCCTCCCCTCCAAAAAAACAATGTAGTCTGTTGCCGTTGCTCTTTGCTGTCCACTAGCACTTGATGATGAAGGTACCAGACTCACTGGTCACAGGACATGGAGATATCAAGTCAGTACTTACCAATAAGCTGCATGTCTGCTGCCTACTTCTTATAGTACTGAAAGCTATTATGCAGCCTGCTGGAGGGAAACGGTCCTCAACAGCATTATCCAGCTGTGACAAACAGCATACAATCTACTGTGCTCAAGGCAGTGTCTACAGAGCTGCCCCTGCCCTTTCAGCTTGATTCACCGGAAAACAGTGGCAGAATGTGGCATTCCTAGGCCCGGATTTTTAACAGGCCTTCTCACTTCTGTTTCATGTCTCCTTTTCCTGTGTTTCAGTGGCAGCTGGGTCTTAGATAAGTACAACTAGGAGTTGGGTAGCTAAGTTGGAGTTATTCAGATTAAGAAGTAATTATGGACAACGTGAGCCAGTTTTGTCACTGTGGGAGAGTGGTGTTACAAATGCAGGAAGAGATTCCTGAAGACATATGATTTCAGCAGAGAAGATAAATGGAAGTCAACTAGTTACCCATGAGCACTCCTCACTGGGGTGAGGAGCTCAAGAAAATATGCAGACTTCGGCCTCGGAAAGTTATTAGATAATGGAGTGGTCCACACAAGTAAATCATTTCCCTTTTCAAACCTGTTTCTTCATTTATAAGTTACAGACTCCCTCTCTAAAAACATTATGATTGTTAAGGTAGAGTAAGCAGCTATGATAAAGTGGCATGGCCACAGACCCCAGCATCTCAGGGAACAGGGACTGATTTAAACAACAGCTGGAAGACCTTCCTACTCAGATGCCTCTGAAGCTACGATTGCATTAACAGCCAACAGCTTTCCCAGGTCAGCCTCAGCATGTGGCCACGTCGACTGGGGTCAGCACCTCTACTCAGCTGGACCATCTGGAGGAAGGATGCTAGAGTCAGCCACTTCTGGCTGTGACAAACAAATTATGACACCGCCAAACTGGTCTGCGAAGAAAACCTACCCATTTTGACCATGATACCCAACAGTTTTATTTTCAATTATCAGGTAAACCCTTCTAAACAATTCATTCGCGTGCTAAGAGCTACCCAAAGACAAGCTGTTACAAAGAGAAAGCCATTGAATCAACCCTTTTCTTCTCTGAACCGCTGCAGTCTAAGACTCCCAGGTTTGCTGGCAGACTGAAGCTAAGAGGAGCATGCCCCCTTCAAAACATAGATTCCCAAACTTGGAACACCTGGGCCCCATTGGGGCCTAATTTTCTACACACAAGAAGTTTTACCTTGAAAATTGTTGCTCCAACATATCCAGGTTCTTTTCCTGCCCTAGGCACCCAGAGACATGAGTTGAAAATTACTAAGGAAATACCAATGGCACGGACAGATAGGAGACACAGCTGCTTCCTGTGACACACATCCATTATCTTGATCGGCTGCCTAAGTTTACCAAGAACTTCTGAGAACAGTCCATTCACTTGAAATCTATTTGCCAATGAACATAGAAAATTTATACTAAAAAGAATTTTCACTTTAATTTGCTATTCTCTATTAGTGAAAAATGTTTTGGAAACCAAATTGCTGTTGGCTAAAATAGTAATAAGGATAATTTTTATGTGTTACTCACTGGTTGGAGCTAGTAATTTCAATCAACAGTTTTCTTAATGTACCTGTTTCAAAATTCAGGAAGGAAAAGAGGTCTCAAAAAACCATGAGTGCTTCAGAAATGCTTTTACTAGAAACAGATTTCCCATGGCTAGGTAATGGCTACTTTCCTATTCTAATATAAAAAAAAACAGGATTCAATTTTTGTTTTAAAGATTCATTTTTTTACACTTTTTTTATTTATTTTATATTCCAAGGGTGCCCCCTCCTTCCTCTCCTCCCAGTCTCCCTTCCCCCTTCCACTCTTTCTTTTCCCCAAGGAAAAGGGAGCTCCCCTCTCTGAGTATCAACCTTCCCTAGAACATCAAATCACCAGGACTGAGCATATCTTCATCCCCTGAGGCCAGGCAAGACAGCCCTCCCAAAGGGAAGCCAAAAGGAGGTAATAGAGTTGAACGTTAAAAACAGCCACTACAACCCCCTCACTCTGAGAGGAGGACTTGATGAAGACATCCTGTTTGGGACTTAGCTCTCCAAGACCTCTCACTCTCTGCAAATTGTTCAGTTGTGTGTCTCTGTGTTAATTTCTGTCTCCTGCAAGACAAGAGTTCTCTGATGATGACTGAATGAGATCCTGGTCTACAGTTTCATGGACACCACAGCAGTATCAGTCATGAGGTTCATCTCATTGAGTTGGCTTTAAATCCAATGAGATAGTGATTGGTAACTCCCACAACATTTATGCCAGGGTTGCCTTAGGATGACCTGCCTTATGTCCCAGGCAGGTCATCGTTGTAGGCCACATGGTTTGTAGCTGGGTTGATAATTACCTTTCTTCTCTGGTAGCATGTGGAGTACTTTCTAGTACCATAAATACTAGTAAGTAAGCTTTAAATAGACACCAGCGTGAGTTCTCCATGTTTAATTAGATATGTAAATTTTGTCAACAACAGAGGGACCTTACTATCTGTTTGTGAAGAGCAACCAACAGCCTTGGCAAAAGCCTATTATGTTTCAGGGTTTCTATGTGGCCCCTTTGGCCTATTGCCCAACAATACGTAACCCATTTCTGACACTGGAGGTTTCACTTGGTGAAAAATGTCTAGCTGGGTATTGTCTCCCCCATTACTTGATGATTCCATTTAGTGTTCTCTCATACATGTATACATTTTAGGAAGTTTTTTCACTAACAAGTTTCCATGGCCCTTAGTGTTATCTGTCTCTCCTTTACCCCCTCCATGAACCCTCTATTAAATCCTCTTCCCTATTTAATCCTCCTGCTCCAGTCTCATAATAACAATATATTATATTTCCCCTTTCTTGGGAGATCCCTTTTCTCCCCTCTAGTCTTTTGTTAGGTAACTAACCTCCGTAGTTATACAGATTGTAGCAAGCATAATGAAGGCTTAAAAGCTAAAATTTAGATATAAGAAAAAAACACATAATAGTTATTTTTTTGGAGCATGTGCTATCTCACTCATGATGATTTTGTTTTTTTTAGCTCTAGCCCTTTGTCTGCCAACTTCATAATTTTTTAACAGCGTGGCCAAAGATAAAACAAGAAATTAAGTTCACTTATCACATGCAATTAAACATACTCAACACAGTTCAAATAAACCAAAGAGAAAATGGCTTAATTAATTGGCATCCAAAATGGAAAGGACAAAGTTAAAAATCAAATTTGCCAGAGAGCATACAAATGGGATCAGGACATGGCATTGGGACTTAGTACGTCTCCTCTGATGTCCACTCGTGTCAGGCTAACTCTGTACGGCTCCTCCATGTGTGAAATAGCTTGATGGATGCTGTCATTACCCTGTCCTTTGAACTTGAAAAACATGAGTTAAGCAAGAGAGGCACATCAACCTTCAATTCAAAAGCTCCAAAGGGAATGTCTGATGGATGGAGGGATCCTGGGCTCCTTTAACCAGCCACTATGGTCAGAAGGTGGGACTTTTCACTTAGGTAAGCCTTCTTGCTCACTTTCATGGCCATGCAGCCAAGCAACTCTGATAGGGAAATCCTAAGCATCTGTGATGGCTACTCCTGATTGTAATTTGCCTACATCTGGACTCAACTGAAACACAAGCTGCTTGGCACTCCTGGGAGGTATTTTATTAATAAGGTTATTTGAAGCAGGAAGAACCATTTTAAGTATGGGCAGTACCATCGGCAGCCCAGATAAAAAGACATGGAAGAAGAAAACTAATTTTTACGTGTTGGCAAGTTCATCTATGCTTTGGCTGTGTCATTCCTTCACCAACTTCTTTGGGCTTTCAACACAAACTAAAGCCCACAAGCTCTCCATGAATCCCTCAGGCCTTCAATGCTGGATTGAAACTTCTGAGACAGCCAGCCTCACAGGCTAAACAACCATCATAGTGTCAGCTTCTCCAGTGTTGGATAACCACTATTACACTGCACCAACTATAAAAAGGCAATCTACTAAGTCTCCTTTTAATGTAGATGATATAGATGATGATGATGATGATATAGAGAGAGAAATAGATAATGTATTCATACACACCCATATATATATATATAGTTATGTTCTATCTGTTATGTTCTTTTTATAAAACCTGAATAATATAGTTACCTAGAAGAAAGCAAGTGTATTAGTAGCAGAAGAGGGGAAAAATTGTACAGACAAAAATAACAAATATCCACTGTGGCTTAGCAACTAAATAGAAACTGACAAGGACTTGGAAAAGCTTGGGGGATGGTTGATTAAGAAGAAAAATACAACTGAAATATACTTAGGAAGCATAATTGATAAGACTTGGACAATGATCAACAGGATTGTAGGTACCCAGTTTTAAACTCCATGACATGGCATTTAAATTTTTAGACAGAGCTAAAAACTGGGTAAATAACAGAAATATTAATGCAATAAATCCATTGCCAAAATGTAGGCATGCCTGTAATTTATTTAACAGATACAGTTTATGATCGACTGGAGAAAAAATGTGAAAAGCACAGGATGAATTAAAAATGTTTTATGGTTGAGTGCATCTGCTCAGTAGATAATAGTGCCGTAGAACAAGCTTCTCAGTTTTGACCAATTCTGGAGCATCCGTTAGAAGGATCGAGTTCCTCCAAACTGCTAGCCTACATGGTATTCTCTGTGAGGTGGCATTTGAATCTCTATTAAGAAGTCCAACTGCTGGACATGGTGTAATCCCAGCTTTTGGGGCAGTAGAGGCAGGGGGAGCTCTATGAGTTCAAGGTCAGCCTGGTCTACAAAGCAAGTGCAGGACAGCCAAGGCTACACAGAGAAACCCTGCCTCAAAAAACCAACCAAGCAAACAGAAAAGTCTAACTGAATAGTTAAAACACATTAAGTAAGCACTCTGCCAACGAGTTCTACGAATAGCAATATAAAAAAATTATAGCGCCTACAGAACGTACATAAATTGTCCTGCAGGTGGGAAGAGTTCCATAAATCCAATTTCTTTCTGACTGGCACCCTGCAGCAGTAAATCATCAAACACTAAGCCAATTCAAAGTTCAAAGAGAAGTGATTATTCAACTCATGCCATATGCCAAGCATGGTGGCACATGCCTTTAATCCTAGAGCTTAGGCGTCACAAGCAGGAATATCTATGTCCAAGGCCATTCTGGTCCACAGAGAAAGGTCCAGGACAACCAAGACCACACAAAGACGTCCTGTCTCATAAAGAAGGAGGAGGAGAAGGTGGAAAGGAAGGGAGGGAGGGAGGAAAGAAGGGAAATAGAGAGAGAGAACAAGAGAGAGAGAAACAGTGGGATAAAAAACCATCTTGATAGAAAAAAATAGAAATAAACAGTAGCGAGATAAAGAGAAAGTGCAGTGAGCCCCTCAATTGGCAGGGTGACTGCCTGAAAACTGGTCAGTCCTGGAGAAGGCAGAGTTTGGTTCTTGATAAAGGTAAAACGTGTCTTTCCCTATGTGTAGTATCTTACCACCATCCAAGAACTGTCAGGATGTTTGCATGATCTACATGAGATTTCATATAGCCTCATGAACATTTTATGGGTTAAAAAGTACAAGAACATGAGAAACAGTACAAAAAAAAAGTACAAGAAACAGGTTTCTCTGTCCCATGAGATAGATACTGTGCCATCCTGAAACCTCAGTGTAATAGGCTGCTACAAGTTTAGGTAAATATTACCTAGCTCCTCCAGAACTGGAAATTGAAGAATTTCAGGATATAAGAGGAATCAACAAATGTCACCTTAACAACAGCTAGAACACAGAAGTCCAGAAACTAAGGGGACAGTGTATGGTAGTCCTTCGCTGCTCAGAGTGAACCGAATGTTCTTCTCATCACTGAAACCTTAATCTTCGCTGAGTAAGAGGCCTTGGTGTCTAAAAGGAGGAGGCTTTAACCAAGTGATGGCTCCATGGAGGGGTTCTGCCAAGTTAGAGCCACAATTATTACCAGTTCCTTCAGGCTGACCATGCCAGTGTGAAGATGAGCAAAGAATACAGTTTCTACATTACCAATGTTAATAGACACAGACTTCCATGAAGAGCTAGACCACAGAGGCCATTCGCTGTCCTTTCTCACATCCCCTAACTGTGTGTCACGCTGTGGCCTCAGGAAGGAACTTTTCTAAAGTACGGAGTACTTCAAAATTCATCTCAAGTCGTCTGTGCCACAAGTTTCATCATTTCTACCTGAGAACCTCCCTGTGTCTGTGACACCAAGTCTGTGACATACAGGTACTAGTCATCACATAGGTGCTCAGGGGAATTGGTATTTTATAGCAATTCCTTAACAATTTATAGCAGCCCTTAACAAAAGGCAAAAAAGTTGATCACTCACACCTGCCGTTTTCATATCCTTAATATTGGAAGAAACTGAGAAGCAAGGGAGGAATCGTGCGGTCTAATTGATACAGGCCCTAACAAGTAGAAAAAGAACTCAGAAAATCAAGGACATTCTCAGAGAAACATCCCCAGAGAACATAGCATTGATCCACAAAAAACAAAAAAAAAAAAAAAAAAAAAAAAATGCTGTCCTGGAGTGACTTTTTTCCTATGGGGCTTCATTCTCATTTATTCTGCAATCTTGCTCCCCTAGCTAACCTCCTTGGACAACTAACTGCCTCCCCAAATAAAGCACCTGCAAATGAAGCTTTCCTCTCCCACTCTGCTTTCTGATGACTTACACTATCTCACCTTCCCTTTAATTCTTCCCCCATGCTCCCTTTCTTATAGATTATTTTTGCCAGTTACTCTCCAGAATATTGCTTGCCAGATACTTTGAAATGTACTGTAATGCAGTGTCTGATCTGTAATCAGCACATAATGAACTTGACTCTCACGCCTGCCAGGAACTCAGCAAACAACTTGAGCAGCTCTTTATTTTAGGTGACCATTTTTTATGAAATTTAACATAAAATGTTCTTCACTGAAGCTGAATAACTTAAGTAGAACTTTTTCTTTAAAGTATGTTTTTGGGTTACGGATTTTCAATTCGTTAGGGAGCACACACAGTAGTTAAACATTGGTCTCTGATCATTCAGCTAGAAATCAAAGTGTATTTTTGATCATCCATATTAATTCACAGGCTGCTGAGAAGCTCCTTTTAGCGCCTTTCAAGTATAGCTTGTCTTATCTCAATAGTATTACTGTACAAGAGAGCTCTGTCTGCCAGGCTGCGGGCTTAACCTTAAACAAATATTATTTTAATATCTGTTAATCCTTTAAATTGAATGATTTTTTTTTTCTTTTCAGCAGCAAAAATAAATTTACTCTCATTCCTGTGATAATGGATAACTGTTTCCTTGGACAAGGATTTTGGAAAATGCTGATAATGGTGATGCCAGGACGCTTGCACTGTTCGTGAAAAAGCTTCAAGGGCACACAATATGTTGGCTTTGTGTAAAGTTGGAAGCTTAAAAGGGAGAAGTGTGAAATGTCTTTCCTCCATGTTGTTTGCTCACATCCTGGGCAGACGCACAGGTCTGATAAAACTGAGTAATTGCTCGTGAGAGGTTTTGTACAGCTTTCCACATAGGAAAGCTATAAACCAGGAACAGGGTTTTGGAAGATTACCAAGGGAGAAGAGTCAAAGCAATTTCTAGGAGCTTTCCATGGGAACCTCTGAAGGAAAAATATGTGGATTGCTCATCCTTCGTGAAAAGGACCCTGGAGTTAATTCCCATTGAGCATTCTTAACACAGCTCTTGGTCTGCAGATGCCTACGGCCAGCAATTATCTACACTCCAGCTATAAGATTTCCCACCTCCTGAAAGAGGCCTCGGGAGAAATGAATGCAGAGTTCCCCTTTTATTTCCATGGCTTAGTGGTGCTGTGTTTCTTTTATTTTTTAAAATGGGGAGATAAAGGATAAAATGATAATAAGGACTCTAAGGATGACCAAGGTGTCAAATGTATTCAAAGTTGCCTGTTCTTAAAAAAGAAGTCTCTGGATCTTGAGCCCAGGGAAGCTTTCCTGTGTCCGAGCACAGCCGGTGTTGAAGTTTGTGTAATCCCTCCTGACTGTATGAGAAGTGGGCAGCTGAAAAGACAACTGAAGGAAGGTTAGAATTCCAAAATCAGTAATGACTCACGTTGTCATTACTGATGTGACAATATCAACTAAAACCCTTGCCTAGTGGCTATGCTGGGGGTTTGTAGTCTATCCTCAAATTGAGTCATTATTTGGAAGCAAGTAGTCACAGAGTGGTCTATAAGAGGACTCCCAGAATGCTTAAGGAAAAAGTGGTCCCTTTAAGCTGGCATGGTGCCATAGACTTTAAATTATGGTCAAACAGGCTGAGCTTTTGGATGTTATTTTCTTTTAATATCGTAACATTAAAATCTTTATTTTGCTGGGGAGGATCAGAGCACTGAGGAGGCTGAGGCAGCAAGATCATGGCCAGCCTGAACACAGAGTGACTCCAAATCAAAAATGTCAAAATTGGATTTTTGACCTAGGACCTCCAGTAGCCTGAAGTTGGGACTCAAGCAGGCTATTTCCACTCTCCTTCCCGTCCTCCATCACGGTCTCTCCAGTCGGTCATGTAGCGACTGCTTACAGGGGCCTCTCCTCCCTGCCTCCCTCCATTCCCTGGGAGTTCACCAAACCTTGCAGCAGACTCGGCTCTCCTCCTTCCTCCCATCCTTTTGTGTCAGCCATGAATAACAAGAAACACTTTCTATCAGGGGTCCGCAGTGGATACAACAGACCTGGACTAAGGTATGCTATCTCCACTCTGTCTTGTCCTTCATCATCATCTCTCCAGTCTCATCCCCAGCCTGCGTCAGGGACCTGTGCTCCGACCCTGCCACCATTCCCGGGAGACTTCACCAAAGCTTTTGTGAACCCAGTTTTTGTTTTATCCTGTGGGTCCTTTCAACGCCCGTATACCGCCCCTTCCCCGTTCCTCCATGTCAGCCTCCCACATCTAGAAATACTTTCTACACAGAATCCCAAGTGGCTCCACCTGGTGGGTGGCTTGAGGAGGTGATTGACACTAACCTTCCTGCCCTCCATTACAATCTGTCTGTTCTCACCCTCAGCTCTGATTACATGTGCCCCTCCCCCACACTCAACTCAATTCACTGAAGACACCAACTCTTGGCTCTGACCCAGAGTGCCCTAACCGTTTCATCATCTCCAGAGTATCGTTTGTCTTACTGTAACCTACTTAGAGGATCCCACTACCTTCACACCTCCAACTCACTGTGGACGTAGCCTCTTGGCATGGATAGGCTGATCTATCCCTAAAGGTCCTCTGCTTTTATCCAAGTCCACTGTTACTCCACTCTGCCACCTTCAGAAGAGCTCTCTACCAGCAACCCACAGCCGCCAAAGTTTCCTAAGATCCAGAAGGGACAACAGAAACCAAAGAATAAAACACCCACCCAACAAATATAAAACCAGATGCCAACACCTAGAATAGCTCAATCATCTTAAGCCCAAATAACTAGACAGTATCACAAAAACACAAACAAGACAATGAGCCTGCAGTGAAACCCAGTAACCCTACTACAACAGGACCTAGGCAGGGCAATATAGCTGTCACACAAAACAAAGATTTCAAATAGCACTTACAAATATGTTCAAGGACCTTAAAGAGTATATGATAACGAAGTCTGAGGAAACACAAACAAATAGTGAAACAAAATCATGAAAACAGTTCAAGACCTGAAAGTGGAAATAAAACCAATAAAGAAAACACAGAGTCCCAGTATGGTACCAGTACCAGTATGGGTGACCAGCCAGCAACCTGGTATTGGTTATTTACATGAGACCACTTTTCTCATAGAAAGGACAATACCTTTTCTTTACAAGAACAGATACTTGTTCTGATCATGACTTTGTTTTTCACTCCTATAATTATTCAAACTACCAGAAGTAGAATGCCAACCCATTATCTTGGTATTATTATCTTGGTATTATACACAGCATTATTTCTGACCAAGGAACTTACTTCAAAGTCAAGGAAGGGCAATGCTGGGAAAATAAGCATAAAATTCATTGGTCTTCCATATTCCCCATCATCCTGATGGCTAGTTTGACAGAAGAGTGGAATTGGCTTTAAAAGACATTGTCTAAATAAGGAGATGCAGTTGGGCACCAAGATGACAGAGGACGAACTTCTGATGGCTAATCTTGGTTCTCAATGTGATAGTGTCTGGGGTCAACTAAAACACAGCCATGGGCTATTCCTGTGAGTCTCCATGATTGGTTTATTTAAAACAGAAAGACTCACACTAATTAAGTGAAGCATCTTCCAAGCCGTAGCCTAGACAAAAAGATGTGGAAGAAGGAAATTTGTTTTTTGCTTGCTTGCCTTTACTCCTGTTAAATTCATCTACCTTGTTACTGAGACATTCCTATGATAATATTAAAACCAACTTCTTCTGCCTTCCATTGTCTACCAAAGACCAGGAGCTCTCCAGGAATCTTCCAAGCCTTCAACACCAGATTGGGACTTCTAAGACATCCAGCTTTATAGACTAAACAACTACCAGGATCTTGGCCTCCTCAGCATGAGACAGCCATTGCAGGACTGTGGGAACCATACTGCATGAACTTATCTAACCAATCCCCTTCTGATACATACATTCACTCTATCTGTTTCTTAGAGAACCTTAACTTACACAATGACACTTTAAGAAACAGGGCTTAAGGATGAAGAAAGAAAAGAGAAATGAATATTCACTGCTTTTCTTCTTTATTTGGTCTGCATGTAATTCTTAGTTACTGACACTTTCTGAGTCCCAATAACAAAGAGAATAAAATAAATAAATTTGGGATACACACATACACGCATGGGCAAACACACACACACACAAATGTATGCATGTAAATATTAACTTGCTTTGGTTTGCAAACTTAAACAAAAGGAAAACACTAAAGTCGTGTAATTTCCTCTATCTTTTCTTCGAAGCACTAGCTTTAATTATAATTATATTATTTGAATATTCGGAAAATGGTATTTTAAGCATATAAAATTAGAAGAAGTAAAATTATCTAGCAGCATCATTGTTTCTTTGTGTCATCTATTGCCTGTTCTGCTTTTTGTATAAGTATCTGTCATACATATACATGTATGTGGTGGTGGTGGTGGTGGTGGTGTGTGTGTGTGTGTGTGTGTGTGTGTGATCAGACAGCATCGGTAATTCTAGGTGTCGTCCTTGATTTGTTTTGAGACAGGCCCCTTCAACGAGCCTGAAGCTCATTGATTTATCTAGACTACTGTGCAGCACAGTCCAGGTGCCTGTCGTTCTCAACCTCCAGGGGGCGGGTTGGATGGGCTCGGCTCTCCGTGCTCAGCTTTTTACGTGAATGTTAGGGTCCAGAGTCATGTGCTCAGGATCATACCACAAATTCCCCAACCCACTGAGACATCTCCACAGACCCCGCCCTGCCTCTGGGTGAGTACTGGAGTCACCACTGCTTTCTGTGGCAAAGATCTTCATTATGCTTCAAAAGCAAACACTTGTTCACTGAATGAGCACAGATTAAAGATCCCTTTACAATACTGTATTGTGTGTGAAAAAGTAAATTAGGGTATCTTGTCAGCTAAGTAATAGAATTTTGTTTTCTCAAACTTTGGGATATTAAAAAAAAAACTGGTTAGTAAAACAAAATTACAAGAAAACCCTTCTGTGACAGAATATATCTAAGTTTCCTTCTCCTCCAAAATCCTACGACCTTAACAATCCATACATAGAAAGATGCAACTAAAGGATTTTCCCACTCTTCCCTTGTAACTCTTGAGAGTAAATCATGCAACAGAATAAAAGGAAGTGTTCTGGTAAGGCTGTGACTAGATTTTATAATTTGCCACAGTATAAGTGAGTATACATTTCAAAGGTTATTTGAGCAGTTACCAAAAAATTAAACAATAGCAACATTATCTGCCTGCTACATGACGAAGACACTCAAGTCAACTGACAGAATCTCTGTCCCCTGGGTGTAAAACATTCATCTATGTTCTAAGTGACCCAGATGTCAGTGTCTGATTTTCCATGTATTAATAGACAGAAATGAAGGTAGGTACCCCGTTTTTTATTATTTATATTGCTGCTATGTGATTTTTCATTAAAATTCATAATAACACCTGCTTCCAGAGCTGTCTTGAAAAGCCCATTCTCTACAAAGAAATACAAATTAATTTATCACTACTTTATTGGCGCAATGGCCTTTGGCTTTCTTGCTGGTTTCTGTCCTCATTCTACCTTTGAGACAGTAGGTTTACTATTGTATTTTCTTTTGCTCTAGCTTTTACTTTTTTTTTAAATTATGTCATCTTTGGAACTTTTTTCCCATTTTGTGTATCTTTTTCACTACCTCAGCAAATGTTTTGTCTCCCATCTTCTAAGGTAGATTAAAGATTTCACAGTGTCTTTATGCTCAGATGTTGTTGAATTTCTATTGCAAAACTATTCCTTTTCACATACATTGAATTGAATTACATTCCCTTCCCTCAAGAGATTTCATCAGACACGGTGGTCTTTAAAACTTGATGTTATATTTCACAATCTGGTCTTGAATTTTTCAGTTAATCTTGACAGATAGAAATCCCATTCCTATCTTAATACCCAACATGAAAGTATTATATTACTAATAATTTTGCACCCAAGCATACCATATTAGCATGGAATCACACAAGCAAACTATGAAATCCTATTAAAGCTTGTTTTCCTGTACTTTTTACAAAAAGCAGAATTGACAGTACATTTTTTCAACACTGAATGCTATGAAAAAAAGAGTTCTAAATTACACTTCTTAATCCATGATGCTACCTTGAATTCTAGATAGAAGGGAAAAACAGTAGAATGCTATGAACAAAATATATTGGCGAGTAACTGAGGTCTCAGCAACACTGCAGCTAGAAAAGGTTTTCTCCTGCTGTTCATAGATGACCCCGGGAACTCTCAGTGGCCAGCCTCCCACACGCATTTTAGAAGTCTGTGGAATTTATCTCGCATCGTTAAGATGCGTTTTAATTGGAATCCTTCTCATGGACCACCCAGAAGTTACACCTGGTACAAAATGCTGCTGGTGTTCGATTTACCTTGTTACGTGCCAAGGGGAGACAGACCATGTGCTTTGGAAAAACTTGCTTAAAATTGCTGTTTTTGTGGCTCAGTGTGATAAGCAGAACTGTACACAAGTCAGAACATTAGTCAGCATTAAAGAAGATGCCAAAACCTCCACATCCTGCTGACTGAGTCCATTCCGGGTAAAGAAACAAAGCAAAATGGGATTGCAAAATACCTGCATAGATTCTAGAATGTTTTTCTCACTATGTTTTGATATCAGTCTGGTGACATCACGTGTCACTGATACTTTCCTAAATTCACAGATGCTGATAAACTTGCTATTATATATGTGACTATAACACGTTAAGCTTTACCTCCCAAGTCATATGTAAAAGGAAATCATAGGAGAGAAAAAAATGGATCTTTTCCTCATGTATTGCTCATGTGTGTCCTCATGTATACGCTGAAGCACTGTAACAAAAGACATCAATGAGTAAAAACCTTGCAAATTGATTTGATATCATAAGCTTTGTAAAGAAATGAACAAGGAAATGTGTGTTTTTATGCTTAGTTGTGAAAAGTGGCAGCCAAGAGAATGCACAACGGAAATAAACAGACTGTGATCTGGTAAGAGTGAGCAGAGAAAACTTGAAATGCTTGTTCTTCCCCTGGTGTGAACTGGGCACTTCTGGGGGTGGGAATATTATGTCATGCTTTAATGTTAGAGAATTTTGCGTGGGGGAAGAGCACAATAGCATGCGGTTAGGTTTGAGTGTGTGCTAATGTGTTTGAGCTTAGATCTCTCACTGAAGCCGGCTGGACCTTACTGATTCTGCCAGATCAACTGACCAACAAGGCCAGAACACCTCTGGTCTGCTTCTTCAGTGCTGGGATTCCAGGTGTGCCCGGCTTTCTAGGTGGGGGCTGGAAATCCAAAGTCACGTTCTCATCGCTGCGTGGCGATCAGCTTACCAAATGAGCCTACCCCTCCAGCAAAAAGAGCAGACAATGATTTTATGATCTAGTTCAGAGGCTGGTAACAAGGTCAGAGTGACCTGATTTTACTGTTTACTCAAGGCACCACATTTCCCAACAGCACATCTTAAATGCCACCAGCATGCAACATGAAGATTGCCTTTTCCATCTCAATTTCTTATTTTTTTTCATGTTACATAGAAGTTTACCTACATTTAAATACTATAAGAACAAAGAATAAATTTTCCCTTTCTTTCCCTCCCTCCTTTTCTACTTATATGACTAGGAAATGGTGTAAATTGGCCAAAGGATGTTCTTAAATCACTTCACTGTTTTCCGTGTGAACTTTGCCTTTTTTTATAGTGTCTTCACACACCTCTCTGTTTTGCTTTTACAAATCTAGAGAAAATTAAATTACTAAATGAGGCAATTTAAAATGTCAACAGAAAACACTTTCCTTCCTTTCCATTGACGCTAGGCTTTCTCAAACCTTGTCTAAAATGCATTTGCATATCTCATTCCTATTTCCTGGAAGGAAAATGAGTGGACTTCAGTTTGACACAAACACAGAAAATTTTTAACAGAGAAATAAAACCTAAGACTTTTGACATTATGGAAAACTTTTTTTTCTTTTGACAGTATCTTGCTCTGATAAAGCCCCTACCATTGTATTATTGAGTCGTGGTAATCAGTCAAATATTTACTGAGCAAACAACATGTAAGCTGAGTGTGACTACGGCCTAGCCAAATGTGAAGAGTACCTCAGAGTACAGTGGCAAGTCACGGTATGCCAGAGATCATGTGGGCTACTGAAAACCTCTGCACATGTGGGAGACTAGGAACTGCAAAGGGAGTTCAACTACATACAAGAGGAAGTGATCTAATTAGGTCAGTGGTAGGTAAATAGAGCCTTGTTTCTCAGGTAGGGAAGGGATATATTAGGAAATCTAGAATGAAGGCTATGTCTGAACTGCAATTAGGAATATCAGTATAAATATGATGCTTAAAACATATAGATTCAAAAACAGATAAAAATGTGCTAATATATACTTATAATGAATATTAATAAGTAAAGTATATCTATTACATATGCTTATGTTTGTTATCATACATGTGGTCTCTAGCTCTGTCCACTTACAAAGGGACAGGACACTGGTAGTAACATAGTACAGCCACGGAGACGCAATGGAAAAATGGAAGTCTTGCTCAGCATGGTTGCTAGTGACCTCTCTAACCTCTGAAACCTCAAGCATTTCCTGTGCGCCCGTGGAATAATGCTGTTCTGTTTGTGCTAAAGTCCCAGTTCCTCACCAAAACAGGGGCCCTGTATTTTAGATCTTTCATTCTTTCTGAGTAGGTCAGTGTCTCCTGACCAGTACAGGTTCTCAACAGATGGGAAAAAAGGGAAAAAAGAAAAAAAAAGGGGGGGGGGGGGAGGAAGAAGACCAATTTCCCACATTCTTATGCTTAAAAAATATGCATTTAATAAAATGTGTCCAAAACAGTTCTCATACACGCAAAAAAAAAAAAAAATCACATTAGAAATCCACTAATTTTTTGCCAAAAATATGACAAGTTTTCAACATGTAAATCAGGCTTTTCTGGAAGATCCTGGCTGAAGATCATTCCTTATAATATTCTCCCATAAATCATTTACCAATAGCTAGAGGAAACCTACTATGGAATGATCTAGAATGTTCTGCTTGAGAATTTCACTACCAGCTTCCTCATTTGCCTATTTATCATTTCCCAAATTTCAAGTATTCATGGAAATAAACTTTCCATTTCTCAAAGTGTTTACAATTAAAGAAAAAATTTAACGACTTGTAAGATTAGTCTCAAGTATGTGTGTGTGTGTGTGTGTGTGTGTATATATATATATATATATATATACATATATATATATATATATATATATATACACATACATATCTCAAGGGTGGAGAGACAGATGATGGCTCTTTGAAGAAAGGAGCACACATTTCAAAAATGAAGACCACAGCATGCCCATCTTTTTTCTACTCAGTGATGCAACTGCTTCGTCATGACTTTATCAAAAACAATATTGCCCCAGAACTCAAACAAGCTTGTAGGATGCTATTCATAAATTTTTGTTTATTGATTATATCTGTGTTAGTTCAATAAAATGTTGCTACCCTCTATTGAATTCTAATAAGATAATCTGTGTTACACAAAGTGTCACAAATGCGTACTTCAGAGGCACAAAATGTATCATTGTTTGTTCTGGTATTTTCAGAGCTACAGATTAAGCATAGATTCCTGTGCATGCTAAGCGCATTTTTTTCTCTGATAGCACCAGACTTGAACAGGTAGTTTAATGTTAGATCTTAAGCTGTTAGTTACATTTGCAGTTTTTATGCCATATTTATTGCTATATGTATCAAAGGTCTGCATATATTATAAACTTGTTTTATACATGGTGAAATTGAGTTTGGGGAAGTTTTGTTATCACAAAATTAATTTAGTATAAAGGTAAAATGAGCCAATTGTTATTTCCACTGTATATAACTTATTATGATGGTAACCATACCTCATAGAAAAAATATCAAAAGTCATAGCATAGAAATATAAGAAAAATTAGTTCCATGGTCACCTGAAAACTCTTTGTCACCAAAAAAAAAGATACCAACATGGGTCCCATACAGTCACACATAGAAGGTCTTTAATAAGTATGCATCAATCCGACTATTAAATCTGATGTTGTCACTTCATTGTTCCAGGCTGTTACCAGGTTTATTTTTGCAGGAAAAAATTAAAATTCATTGACTCTTTCAGTTTTCAAATACTTGATGAAATTGTCATTTGTATTTTGCAATGAAATACAAAAGACTCTTGACCTCCCAGAAAGCATTTTTATGTTATTACTCAAAATCTTTGATTGTGAATATAATAAAGGCATACAAAAATAATCATCAAGATTTCCCTTTTTTATTGATACATACCAAGAAGCATAAGGTGAAATTCAAAATCAGTGTAAGTAATTAAGTTACATTCAGGTCTTGGAAAATAAAGTTATCAAAGATTTTGCATTCAAAAAAAAAAAAACCTATCTTGGTAGATATTTTGAGTTCAACATGGTATTGTCCTCTTTGCTTACACACCTCTGTCACTTTCGCCCATGGAGCAAATAAAAAGTATGAAGTATAATTCTTCTCTTTAGTTCAACTACCATAATTACTTGGCAAGACCACAGACACAACATCTAAACCATGAGGTTGTCTGAGCCATGGTGGCCCATACCTTTGATCTCAGCGCTTGGGAGGCAGAGACAAGTGGATCTCCAAGATCAAGGTCAGCCTGGTCTACAAGAGCGAGTTCCAGGACAGCCAAGACGACACAGAGAAATACTCTCATGAGAAACAAAAGCAAAACTTGAGGTTGTTTTGAGGACTTCTCAACTGTCAAAAGTATAACACTTTGTCTCTTTGTCTTATTAATGAGAAAAAACAGAAAGATCATTGAATTAATTATTCATGCCATAAATATCTTCAGCTACTTTCTTTCATCAACATCTTATTTTTTTTTTTGTGCTCTAAAGTGAATTTGAAGATTTTTGCCTTTTAGTCTTTTTCTTCTTCTTCACACAACTGAGTTGAGAATTTTCAGTTCTGCATTCTTTTCTAAGCCCACTCCCCAGGCCAAAGTGAATACAAAACAGAATTAACAAAAGAATATTGACTGTTTATCATAGCATTCATAATACTTTTTTTTTTTTTTTTGAGATTGGGTCCCATGCAGCCCAGGCTGCCATCAAACTCACTATGTAATCAAGAATGAGCTTTGGATCTGCCTCTGCTAGCTAGGTGTTGGAGTCACTGCTGTGTGGCATTATGTTCTTGTTTGTTTAATACAGTACTTAGAACAGAATAGGAGTCGAACATTCTACCTGGTGGACTACATATTCACAATAGTACTTTTGATTGGAATATATTTATAAATATTAGAATGTATATAGAACAAACACAGTCTAAAGAGATGGATGAAATGGTGTATAATTGGGAAAATTGTATGAATCATTCATTATTGTAAGTATAATAGCTATTTAATATCTGTGTGAGAAATTAGGCATTATAGTTACAACGTAAATTCAGCAATAATTACTGCATCATCAACAAAAATTTCTAAAGATACAGTTTCATTAAATCCATAGTGAAACACATAAATGAGAATGGAGGTAATTCACAAGACATCTTCTTTGTTGGTTAAAGTGTAAGCTAGAGTATGCTACCATTTGAAGTGACATATTATGCAACAAAGCCATGAACCATCCAAATTTAAGTGGGGGGTGTAAAAGAATTTATTGTGAAAAAAGTAGTTTAAAGGATTATTTTTGTTTTGTTTTTATTTTATGTATATGAGTGTTGGCCTGCATTTCTGACTATGCACCAAGTGCCAGAAAAATCAGAATAGGGCTCTGGATCCCTTGGAACTGGAGTTACAGATGGTTGTGAGACCTGTGTGTGTGCTGGGAATCAAATCCAGGTCCTCTGAAAGAGTAGCCAGTGCTCTGAACCACTGAGCTATTTCTCCAGCCCCCAAAGGGATTCTTTTAGAAGTAATTTTGAAGTTTTTTTAACAATAAAATGGAAACAATGTGCAGTGATCACAGTTGCCTCCCACTGCCCTCTCTAACCCTCCCCCCACTCCTATTCACCTCCTTCTTCCCAGCTAGAACCCCTCCTAACTTCATGTCCCTCCTGTGTCCCTATCCCTTTCAAATCCCATGCAGACAGTCACACCTGCATTGTGTTTGTAATTCCAATGTCATATCCAAATGACAGTGTCCCATCGTGGGTTTCCTCACCCTTCACTTCCCCTAGTCTCTATCCATCCCATTTTTACAATGTTCCCTGGACCTTTAAAAACAGGAAATAGACTTTGAGTTTGGGGCCTCGCACTCAGCAGTCACTGATTCTTAGCACTTTAACCAGGTATCAGATTCCATGTTGATCAGCACCTAACTGCCAAAAGAGGTTTCTCTAAACAAGGCTCAGAACGCACTCTCACTGGGTATATACGTAAGCATTTAGAAGGCAGTTTGTATTTTCTAAATATCAGTAGTCAAGTTCCCACTGTGAATTCCCTAGCCATCCAATCCTAGACGTATTCTTTCTCCTAAAGTAAGCCTCAAATCCAATCAAGACATAGTCCTTGAACAAGAAGTAGTCAAGAAATTACTCCTAGAACACTCGTTCTACTGCTGAACTAGTGTGCATATCTTGCCAGGCAATTCAGGATGGTCTCGTGTAGGGTCTACAGCTGGGTGTGGCTGCTGTAGATTTCTTCCCCAACAGCTCATATAACACCTTCTAGCACCATGAAGGCTTTGTTTCTCTGAGTATTGTGTCCAGAATGGCTTGTCTTCAGCAATACAGTCTTACTGGTTTAGCTCTGGGAGGCATCTAACAGCCTCCTTTTCTATCACTTTTTCCATAGACTTTAGTTTGGGTTGACCCTCTACCATCCCTACCTTTCCTTTATGACCTGTCACCACCACCCTTTAAGCCTTTCCTTCTCTAGGGTTTTCTGCTTTTACTTACACATAAAACCTGTTTTACTACCCCTCCTTCCAAAACCTCTTTCCAGCACGCGCGCACGCACCCCCCCTCCCGCATTGGGTCCTTCCTTATTACCTCTTTAAATTCACTTCACTCTGTTATCTATTCATGCCCTTCGAATTCTTTGAGCGTTTTTATGATTGTTCCTTTGAAACCTTTGTCTATAATTTCATTGTGTTCTCATTGTGACTGCTAAGGAATTGATATTGATGACCTTTGAAGAAAACATGTTGACTTCATTTTTCATGTTGCCTATATATATTTGGAATTGGATACCATTTGTTGCTTGTGACCTTTAGTATGAGCTTGTGACCCACTTCTTTTGAGTCACTGTATGGGTGGTCTCTGCTTGCCGTTACCCTAGTTGGGCTTAGAATCAACTAAGTGATGCCTGTGTTTCACTTGTGGGGCCCGCAGTACTGATTTGGGGGTGATGGTCTTAGTTTGTCCTTGCTTGGTTAAGGGAAGGTATGACCCCTGGCCTCCCTAGCAGGCACACTGTGTGAGTTGGCAGAGGCAAGAATAGGTTGCCAGGGTGTGGCCTCTGACCTGAGGAACAGGCCATACTTCAACCAGGTTCTAAGATGCTGGGAGTTGGAGAGCAGGGTTGTACCAGCCTGAACTGAAGATGAGACAGATGTGCCATACTGGTCCAGGCACACAGATGGTAGGAGTGTGATCTGGACGGTAAGCAGCTCTTGAGGTGCTAGAAATCAGGATACTAGAAAGCAGGAGATTTGGCTTCAGACCTAGAGACAAATCTCTGCTCTGGGCCTAAGATGGCAGTATTAGGGGATCAAAGGGCAAGAGATATGGTGTCTGACTGGGGGAAAAAATCCCATTTGAGTCCTGAGGCACTGAAGAATGAGATTCATGTGCGATATTAGATTCATATCAGGGGTTGGAGTGCTGGAGGAATGTGTGGCCTCTGACCTAGGTCAAGTTGTAAGATCCTGATGTGCCCGAGACATGACCTCTGACCTGGGAAGAGAGCTGCTCTTAGGCCCTGGGACACTGATGACTGGAATGCAGGAGCAGTTTTGACCCCTAACCTGGGGAGTTAGCTCCATATGGCGTCTGTGATGATGGGGTGCTAGGCTGTCAGAATGAGGCTGATGCAGCCTCTGACCTGTGGAGTGAGTCCACGGGGGTCCTGAGGGACACATGGCTTCTGACCCAAGAAGCGACTTCCACGCAGGTCTCAACAAATATTTTAACGCTCCAGTTTTCTTTTTTCAAAAAAAGTAAATTTGGTATACTAAGCAATGTGTAATTTGGTGGTACTTATTTCGTTAGCATTTGATTTTGCCTTCCGAATACCTGTGATTTTTAACCTATTTGTAGATGTTGAAGCAAGAGCATTACTGATATCTTTTGGGGGGAAAGTTCTAAAAAAATAAGGTAGATTTTAAAGGTTAATTCTCAAGCCATTAATCATATACAGATAGTCCTAGTAATGGAATAATTTTTCTGGCTATTAGTTAGGACCATTGCATTTCTTATATAATATCATGAGAAACAGATAATACTTTTTACTATTAGTTAGTTTAATGTTAGATTGGAGAACTAAACATTTTTAAATAATTTTGATGAACACTGGTTGACAGCATTTGAAGATATTTAGACCATGAGAAATTATGTCATATTTAAATATCTTAAGTTTTTTTAGATATTGATTTTTTTTTTAATTTAAGGATCTTGTAGTTATTTCATTTTCTGTTGTTTTGTGGTATTAGGATCAACCCCTGGCTTTCCACATGCAAGGCAGGTGTTTTACCATCATGTCATACCCATCTTGGTTTTTGAAGACAGGGTCTCCTTATGTATCTCAGAATACCTTCAAACTCATAGTTTTTCTGCCTCAGCCTCACAACTGTGCATCACCATGCCTTGTTTTACCTACTTTTTTTTTTTTTTTTTTTTTTTGCAACTCCACATTGCCTAGTCACTTTGAGGACAAATAACTGTAATCTGATACCTCTTGTGTGGGTATTGTTTTGTTTGTATTTTTATGTTCCGAGCCATCAGAGCTAAGCTTAAGTCCACAACAGCAGCTTTATGTTTTTGATTCTTTCTCAGAAAAGGTCACATTTTCGAACTTCTAATCGTTAAAATGTATCTAGGTAAAGCCAACAGAAAAGTGCAAGCATGCTTAAACCTGGAATATTTTAGTTGCATTTTATTAAAGTGATTTTGAATTTTAAAAAAACTTTCAAATTAGGATAATGATCGGGAAGTAGCTCCAAAGACTCTGGAAATTAAATATTCAGATATTCCTAAGGCAGGAAAGTATAAAATTATTTTATGTAAATTGTTAATAATAGGCCAGCCAACTCTTTCAAAAAGATATATACAATATAAAATATTATGCAACAAATTATGTATGACATGCACACTGCTTCCAGCTAGAACTCTGTTACTCAGAGTACAGCATAACTTTTACCTACGTCTAAATATAGTCTGTAAATTTATTTCTTGTGCTATAGAAAAGGAACACCCTGTTTAACAGTTACAGCTTCCAGCATCACTTGGTCCCATTTCCCCCCTTGTGCTTTCTTCCCTTCCCTTATATGGACATAGCTCAACTTGATCTAAAGTTGTCTCAAGGTCCACGGCAGCTCTGCATAGTCCAGCAGTAGGCCAGGCCTTTATCATCAGCATTCATTCACAAAAGGAAAAAAGAAACTAAAAGGACAGGGGCATTACACAGCAGTGAGAGAGAGAAGCTATCATTTCAAAATTATGTGCAAAAAAAAAAAAAAATGATAGAAGGACAACCTGGTTCCATTTCGGACATATAATTACCCTAATTCATTACTGAAAAGTTACTGAACTCAAGGCATTTTAATGAGTTTTTACTGTTAATTTATGTTGAACCACCCTGGAGAAAATACTCAGAAAGATCTCCTTTCCTGCTTGCCCAGGAAATACCTGGGTTGAAGAAATATCAGCTTCATCAATAGACATGTATGTAGGTGCCAACATAAAGACGAAAAGCTTCTAGATTTCTGCAATTTGCACAAAAACAAGCAGGTTAGTAGCAGATTGGACTCCCTAGCCATATGAATTCCCCACACTGGGGTTCTTTTAATAACAAGAAGCTATGATTAGTGTTACCAAAAGATGTCACTTCCTAATTTGGATAAAGCTAAAATGAATTATGGCCTGGTCTTTAGAAGTGGTGTGGTCCACAGTGAATTAATAATCTCAGGAAAATCCAGCCACTGACATGCTGAGTGCTCTCAATAACTCAGTCATCAAGCCTCTCCCTCAATGCAGGCATTTAACAGATGGAGGTATGTAGAAAACTATTAATGTATTCTTGTAAAATATTAAAGTTACATTAGCAAAAAAACATAAAAAGAGAGCAAATATTCCTGTAAATCTAAAATAACTATCATTTGATTTAGTACTAAGCCAAAAGAGTGGGGTTTATTCCTCAGTTTTCTTGACTCTCTACTCTTTGTTACTAGCTGTTCATTATTGGTTTGTCTTGTAAATAATATTTTAATGATTTGCTGGCCATCTCTAAAGAAAATATTTTTAAAAAGCTCATTCATTTCCTAACTCGTGAACTAACAAGAAGAGGGAGGGGTGGGGGCCGGCTTGCAATTGCATAGTCTAGAGTTGGGTCTAGTAACACAGAAAGAAACATCCAAAACGGTGTGAATGCATGAAACAGCTAAGTTCAAAAATGGCCAAGTGTTAAGAGTTCTTGAATTTTATGTTGAAGAACACTGGTACAGAACTGAAGTTATTGGATAAATACTGAAAGGTCTATGGCAACTGGTATCTGTAAAGAGACCAGCAATAAGAATTCGGCCTGGAATTTCGATGTTACGTGGACCAGCTATCCAACAAATATACTGCATTTGTAACAGAGAAGTGACACCAAAAAAAGAAAATAAAGAATAGTTCTACATGCTTTGTCATTATTCTAATCTGTAGCAAACAAAAGTCCCATATTACATGTATCACCAAGCAAAATAAATGAGGGGTTTTTTTTACACAGCAATAAACATGAGCACTCTTCATTTCAAAGTTGCACCTATACTTGCCCTGCGAGGATGTCACCATTCAGAAAACTTTACAGTAGTATATTCGGACTAGGGAGACGTTCAGTGCGTGAAGATGCCGGCTGACAAGCGTGATAACCGAAGTTCAGTCCCCAGGACAAACTTGGTGGAAGGAAAAGAGAACTGGATGCTGCTCATTGCTTTCTATCTAACATCCACACAGGGGTAACAGCATACACATCCTCCAAGTAAATAGAAAAAAATTAAGTGAATGTTTTATCAGGAGAAAGAAAGCATTAGAATCAACATGGCTGAAGAGATTTTAGTAACATAGTCTAAAAGGCAGAGAAATTTTATATGTGCCACAAAAGAAAAACACGACAAGTAAAATTTTCACAAACCAGTCTGCCTCTCTTGAAAAGGCTACTTGCAAATGGGAAGCATTAAACACATTTTCATTTAATACTGATACTTTATATTTTTGAGGGCATACCATCTTAATAAACATCAAGACAAGTCCCTTTACATTTCTGTCTTCCTTCATCCTCAGATCAACAGAAAACCTGAAAAAGGAGAAGAAAAAAAAAATCCGTGCCGGTGGCTGGAGAGATGGCTCAGAGCTTAAGAGTTGTGCTTCTAGAACATCTAGACGACCTGAGTTCAATTCCCAGCAGCCACATGGTGACTCACAACTATCAGTTCCTTCTCCTGGAGTGCAGGAGCATATGAAGGCAGAACACTGTGTACATAATAAGTAAACCTTAAAAAGAAAAAACACATGTGCCAGAAATAGATCATCTATTCTTGCCTAAGTTTCAGAACAAAATGCCAGTATTATAGAAAAATAATAACACTCAAGTTATATGTGTTGAGGATTTGGTCAAGGAAAAGCAGCTGCTAACCCTTCAAGCTGCCACCACAAATGAAAATACCCAACTTACCCAATTCTGAATATTCTCATCTAAAAAAAAAAAAGGAATGCCCGCTATCATTGTGTTGGCACAGACGGTATTGCTTTTTCTCCTGCCAAGCCCACACATCCCCTTTGCCTCCCTTGGTTGTTTATGCAAGCCAACCGACCTTCGCCACAGTCCTCCCTCCTGTCTACTGGGTAGAATTCTTATGAATATTTCTACCTAACTTATCTGTGCTTCCGTGAAAATAAGCTAAAATTATCCCTAAATTGGGTATTTATCCCTACCCCTTAAATTCTAAAAGTATTTTAAAAGAGATTCTATGGCAGAAAAAAAGGACTTACTGAACACTGAACTGCAGCCTCAGCCCCAGGATGACACACATGTGCTGGGATAGTAATGTCACCTCCAAGCAGGAAACGCAACACCTCTTTTCTCTGTCCACAGAATTGTGGGGTGTCAATGCCACACCAAATCCCTTCTTCCCTCTCAAATATCTTCAGGGGGCTCTTCAATGGGAGTATGATTTTCTTTTCAAGTTCTAGAGAGAGTTTCTATAGACTACAATTCCAGGTTCTTTATTGGCGTGCTATTAAAAGAACTAAAAAAAGAAAGAAAGCTTAACTTATCTAAATTTCCTTTGCAAAAGAAAGGATTTCAGACATGAGGGAAGGTATTGGGTTAGCTTCTTTCATCAGTTTGTTTTGTTTGTCAGCTGGTGTGTTCACGGGAACTACAGTATTTTTAATATGCAAAAGTACAAATTTCATTTTCAGAGAGCATTTTTATTTTGTCAGAATTCTCCAATATATAATTATGACGAATGTCAATTTTTTCATTTCAAAGTCTAAATAGTTCTAGTCACATCTTCTAATCTTAAAGAGGCAAAAAAAAAAAAAAGTGATCCTCATGTTGCATTTTGATTGCCCTTTCCCAATCAGATACATCATGGATCAACTGTTCAGACAGTTGTATAAGTCAGAAAATATTCACTTTAACAAGGGTCATGGGAATGATCCAGCTCATTTTCTCACTCCCTCTAGAAAAAGTGAAAAAAAGTAGGCACAGATACTGGTATAAAACATGCTGACACTCTCCAATCTGAAAGCAGCAATCTGACCTGCAGGAAAGAAAGTTGCCAACAGGAAATAGGTGCAGCTAGACCACTTACTCCACAACAGCAGCCCTAACACATTAGCAGCCAAAAGAACACCCTCAGTTACCTTATTTTTATCTCTTTTAAAAGGAATCAGAGGGCCTATGAAATGACTTCCCTAAAATAATCAACCCTACCACAGATGTTTTTGGAACATAATAACAAAATAAAAGCGGAAAGTAAAAACACACCAAAATGCCAGTCCACACCAGGTGAAAGAAAACAGAATTCTGAACGAAGACCACTCACTTTGTTGGAATTAAATGACACCAGAATAGCCCAGAGAACTTCTTACATTTGGCCTCAACTCTTACCCTCACAGATAAAGAAAAGCAGCTAGATGAACAGAGAGGAGATGAGAGATGGCTTCCAGAAATAAGTATAATAGAAATGAAATGGTAACCCTGCTCTGACACAGCAACAATTTGGAACAATAGCCCAATAGGTACCAATTTCCCAAACGGTAGAGGTAGGTATCTTGGTAGTCAATTTGATTTGATCTGGAGTGGGTTAAAAGGCAGACCTCTGGGCAGGTCTATAAGGCTAGTTTCTAGAAGAGCTAAATGAGAAGAAATACCGTACCCCAAAATGGATGGCACCTTTGGCCCCTGGCCTAGACGTAAAGAAGTCCAAGGGGAAAGCTCTTGCTTTTCACCTGCTAGCCTTCACACCCTGCTGGTAAGTGCATCTATTCTGTTGCTGCCTCTTCAGGGCCAGAGCAACCCATAGTCTTCAGCCTTCCAATGCAGACTGGAGACCAGCAGATCTCCAGGAATTTTCCGGCCCTCTCACCAGATTGGACCTGCTGAGGCATCTATCTCATAGGCTGCACAGCCAGAACTTCTCTGGTGTCCAGACAGCCATTGTTGGCTACCCAGTGTATCATGTAAGCCAACAAATAAATTCCCTTTGTAATACATATTTATTCTATTGGATCTGTCTCTCTAGAGAACGCTGACTAATGCAGGATCCAAATGCCACTATCTTCAGGTAATACACTCTCTTGATCCAGAATCTTTTGTTAGGCTTCCACTGCTCCATTCCTCAATTCCATTGCCCTGGACCTTGAAATACCTTAAGCCTCACCATCTTCCTCGTGTTTCTCCTTGGCCCAAAAGAAGACTCTCAGTGTATGATTTCCACCAACTTTTCAGAATCAAGCTTGGCCAACTGCTCACGCACATCTCAATGCCTGCTTGACCAGCAAGAATACTTACCTGCTTGGCTCTCTTCTTTGGAGTCTTCCAGATACAAGATAAGTCTTATCTGTTTTTTAGATTTTTTTTAATTATATTTATTTGTGTGAGTCTGTGTGGATATGTGTACATGAGTACAGGTAATCATGGTTTCCAGAGACACTGGATCTCCTAGAGCTGAAGTTGGAGGAAGTTGTTTGCTGCCGAAAATGGCTGCTGGGATTGAACTTGGACCACTGGGAGAGCCATGGGCTCTCTTAGCAGCTGAGCCATCTATCCAGCCCCAGGTGTTCTGATTTAACAAACAGCTTCAATTTCCTCTGTGGGTGCCTCTCTTTGGCTTAAGGAAAAAACAAAGTACCACACATCTCAATCCTCCTTTTCCTTTCCTGTGAATTAAGGAAAGGAAATGCTTAAGTGCTATTCATAACTAAAAATTACCTTTAAAAAAGGTACGTAGGTCCCAGGTACCAGCTCATATAGATTGTATTGAGTGGTTCCAAATCTGCAAAAACACCAGCTGAAGGCATGATGAAAAGATGTATCTAGCAGATCTTCTATCTCTTCTCCACATTAAGGCTTAGCCAGCACTCTAACGTCCAAATGGAAGCCTTGTGTGCTTTGTGTTATATAATATTTGGGATAATTGTATTTAAAACAAATCATATTTGTTTACAGCACAAACTTTGGACTGTTCTAATTCACTCCTGATAAAATAAACAGTCTTTCTTCAAATATTAAGAATAGCGTAGGATGTAGCTCTCTGCTATATGCTAACAGAAAGGTCATGCATTTGAATATTTGGGCTTAATGGTTTATGCAAATTTTAAACAGGAAGTTGCCTATTTTCTTAGCCAAAGCAGACGGTTGTTGCTAAGTTCATCAACCTCCTTGCAGAGGAACAGAGGTTTTCTCCCAAAATACAAAAAGAGGGAAGATATTGTTAGTTCTATTATTCTTGTTACTTTTTATTCTATTATGTCATGTGTGTATGCCGTGTATACGCGAGTATGGTCATGCATGCCATGGTAGCACGTAGAGGAGAAAAGACAACACTTGGAAGATGGTTTCCTCCTTCCACCTATACATGGGATCAAGAATGTGGACTCTGGTCATCAGCTTTGTGCCATTGACAGGCATCTAACCACATGAGTCATCTTATTGACCCTCTTCTTCTTTTTTTTTTTCTTTTTTTAATTTTTTTATTAATTACACTTTATTCATTTTGTATCCCCCCATAAGCCCCTCCCTCCTCCCCTCCCGATCCCACCCTCCCTCCCCTTTCTGCATGCATGCCACTCCCCAAGTCCACTGATAGGGGAGGTTCTCCTCTTCTTTCTGATCTTAGTCTATCAGTTCTCATCAAAAGTGGCTGCACTGTCCTCTACTGTGGCCTGGTAAGGCTGCTCCCTCCTCAGGGGCAAGTGATCAACAAGCAGGCCAATCAGATTATGTCAAAGGAACTCCACAAGGAGAGCAACAGAACAAGATAATTTGAACACAGGGAACTTCCCAGAGACTCATACTCCAACCAAGGACTATTCGTGGAGATGACCTGGAACCCCTGCACAGGTGTAGCCCATGGCAGTTCAGTGTCCAAGTGGGTTACATAGTAATGGGAAGAGGGACTGCCTTTGACCCTCTTCTTAATGCCATGTTTTACTTTGAGATGTAGATACAAAGTAGGACGTTTCCTAGCCACAAATTTGCATTGAATGTTGAAAGCATACATACACAGACATACACACACACACACACACACAAATTTGCATTGAATGTTGAAAGCATACATACACAGACATACACACACACACACACACACACACACACACACACACACACACACTGGAATCTAACAGTGAGAACTTTAGGAAGGACAGAATTTCTCTAGACCTCATTGAAACCCATCTCTTCATCTCCTTTCAGTAACAGACCTAAGCTACATTTACCAGTGTCCCTTGCAATTAAATGTGTCCATGTGGCTAGTTTCTAATCAACAGTACATGAGCAGAGGTGATACGTGCTTTGTATATTTATCCCATAAAAACCACAGAAGAGTACATTCTCTTCTGTGTGTTCTCTTTTGGCTGCTGGAATGTAGATGACTCTCAGGAAGATTTTGACAGTACTGATTACTGAACAAAAAAACATGTGCCTTCCAAGAAAGTCTCGAGTCTCAGCATCCATTCTTCTTTTCAAAGACATCAAATGCTACCTAGACAACTCTGGCTCTGCCATTGTTAGTACCCTAATGAGCATCTCAAGTTATCAGGATCATCAAGGACATGCCCATGCCTGCAAGCCTTCCTGACTACTCTGAGACTTTTTTTTTTTTTTTTGCATTTTCACGATGTACACACTATATTTGTAGTGTCTTATTGTCTGAATGGTTACTCCAGGAAAAATTCTATGTGCTAAGACATAGCTCTGTAGGATGAAACTTAACTTTATTCCACAGTTGCTGACTTCAAATTATCAGCAGTAAAACATCAGTCTATCTCTATGTGAGTATGTATACGTGTGTGTGTCTGTGTGTATGTCTGTGTGTGTGTTGTGTATGTGTGCTATGTGTATGTGTGTGTCTGCGTACACCATGGAGGCTATGCATGGGCCATGGCATGCATGAGGAAGTAAGAGGACTACATTGTGAAGTCAGTTCTCTACTTCCATCTTCATTTGTGTTCTGGAAATTGAATTCATTTGCCAATTTTGTGCAGCAAGGACCTTGACCCTCTGAACCATCTCACTAACCCATGGCTTTTGTAGTCAACCTAATACTCGTTTTCATAATATTTTGCTTTGTCCTTTAAGCCTCCATTAGGGATAACCTTAGAGAGATCTTTTGACAAGAAATTCTATACATATGATTCTTCAAATATAAATCTCATTTCAAAGCCAAATTTGCTCTCTTCATGCACACTACCTTAGCTACTGAAATAGCTCGGCACCTGCAGAACCCTAACTGCTGGGCTCCTTTTCTTCTCTTGTGTCTCTTGCCCAGAGAAGTATACCTTCTGAGTCTAGCTACTTTATGTGCTTTCTATTTATCTACTGTTTTTAATGCTCCTTTTTTATTCATGTGTGTTGTTACTTAGTTTTGCTTTTAGATTCTTGTCTATTTGATAAGAGCATGATTGGAGTATGGACTACTTCTTTTCCAGAGTAGCTATATGCCATATCATGTATTCACATAAATAGAAGTATGTCACAATACAGTATATATTATTTTCCATGAATGAACTCTTCCTTTGGAGAGACACAATGTTTCACAGCAATATAGAGAATACTCTAGGTCAATGAGCCACTATTTTCCCTGTTGCAAGAAGGGATTTAGCTTGACAAAAAAAAACAGGACATAACTGTGTGTGCTACAAAGGTCCCATCTCCAAAGGGACTTAGAACCCCCTTTGTCCTCTGATTTCTTCCTAGCCCTATCTATATTTTTTGCTCAATTTTTCTTTATGGTATTGGGAGTGGAGAGTGGTGTGTAGGTATAGATTGACACAGCACTCTTGTGTGATCAGAGGACACCTTCAGGGCTCCTTACATCACGGTTCTAAGGATTTAACTTAAGTTTTCAGGCTTGTGAGGGGTGGCAAGAGCTTTTATCCACTGAACTGTCTTGTTGGCCAATCCTAGAGTTTTATTAATTATTATTATTATGCACTTATTAAAATTACTTCTTTCATTTTTTGAGACTATAATTATATCATTTCCCCTTTATTTTTCTCCCTCTAAATCCTCCTGTATGCCCCCTTGCTCTTCTTCAAATCCTAAATACAACCTGCTTGTTCTAAGCAATGTTATTTGTATGTATATGTTTTCAGGGCTGACAATTTGATATTGGATAACCAATTGGTGTGCTCTTCCCTGGCAAAGGCCATTTCTTTCACTCTCACTTAGTTGCCTATAGTTCTTTGTGTGGGTTTTCCTCATCCACTTCAGCATGTCTATTGTTGTTGTCCTGTGATTTAGGCAGCCATGTTGGTGAGACAGCTGTAGCTTCTGATATTACTAGAAGACTCAGTTTCGTAGCAGACTTCCTAATCTTTCTACTTTAAAACCTTTTCGAGCCCTCTTTAGAGATGTTCCCTGAGTCCTAGATGAGGATCATGTTTTGTAGATGTATCCATCTGCAGGGACAGGGCTCCATAACTCTGTATTTTGATTGGTTGTGATTTCTGTAATGGTCTCTATCCGATACAATGGGAAGTTTCCTTGATGAGATCTGAAGACTACAATTATCTGTGGATACAAAGACAAATATTTGAAATGGAGTTAGTTAGCAATGAGGCTCCTGTAGCAAAGTGGTGGTTGGAAGGTTCTCCTTCAAGATCCGTGATTCCACTATCCCTGCGTAGTTGGCTAGGTTTTCAATACCAGGATGGTTTCCCTCTAGTTGAATGAGTCTTAAGTCCAAATTAGAGAGCCATTGCCTTCGGCCAAGGTTTGGGACCCACTACTGCGCCCTCAGTCCCAAGCTGGTTGCTGTGGTCCATAGGTGTCTTAGCTCGGTAGGGCTGTTAGTTACCCTCCTCCATGGGAACCGTACATGGCACCTTCTCAAACCTTGAAAGTTCTTTCTCAAGGAGGAAGCATTCAAGTCATTTCCAGCTCATGAGGTCTCTGAATCTTTCTCAATATCATGCTTCAGTCTAAATTCATTATCCATCAACACTTAACTTAAGTATATAATTTTGGGCAAATGATGTAAACTTTTTGAATTTCTACCTTTGACTATAAAGGTATTTCTACTTCCACAAATTGTCTCAAGGATCAAATATGATAATGTGCTTAGAATAGTCTAAAGTATTATTTATCAAATGGCGCACACTTAGTGAGGAAGTATGTCATTCCCTTTCCTGTTCTGATCTTCATCTTTCGATGGATAATTGAAACTGAGTCAGAGCTAAGCATGATCAAGAAAAATAGATCATATCCAACTGCAGGTATGAAAGCTGAACTGTTCTCACCATTTGTGTGTAACTTCTGAAACAGGACAGAGGGCCTACTCTATGAGTAACTGGACCACTTACAAATCTCTGCTTTGATTATTCCAGCATTTTTGTTGTAAAATCAAGTCCACCTTAGTGAGTTTGCCCTTGTTTCAGGATAGGGAATCATAGAGTCTGGCCTAGAAGCTTCTCTTATTTCCTTTTAAGATCATTAGAAATCCCACGTCTATTTTCAAAGCCAAAGCAAAACCCAGGCAAGTTGAAAACAAACTGTACCACAAGATATTTTATGTTTACTGACAACTAAACAGATACTGTAATAACACAAGAAGGTAATTTTGTCAAACAATACGGATGTGAATAACATTATAAGCACTCTACCCATGTCAAAACATATATTTTCTCTTTTTAAATCATCCCTAGGTTCCTTGGCCCAGTTCTTACAGGCGCCAACTAGAATCCATCAAAATAAGCCAAAGCCACTGTTAAGACCAAAACCAAAGTATTTGGAATCTTTTTAGCATAAGCTACTTTAAGGTAAACAGAGTTATGCATACCTCTAGGTAAAGGAATTAGTCACATACTTTTGTATATTTCCTCTCTCCGATTTCATTTGCCATAGACATGTCACAGTCTCTATGGCACGCTGTATATATGCATGCTTTGTACACACATTTCCATCTCTAAAGTGGAATCATCTCATCATATAACTTTTTTTTAAAGCCTTTTTAAACAGACCTTGCAAGGTAGGATCTCAAATCTTGTAGACCAAGAAATGCTAAGGGTATGAGTGTCTTACCTGTTTATTATAGCTCATACCCTTTGGCCACCCACTCTAACACGTAATGATTCATAATGTAGGAAGTAAACAAAAGGCAAATCGCTAGATTTCTTTTTTCAGTCAAGGAGACTGTACCTTCTTCAATTTAGTTCATAGCAGTAAAAAGCCATTGAGTTCTTATCATGCATAAGGGTGTTAGGGGCCATAATTAATTTATGAGGTTAAGCACACTAGTGAATTCAAGTTTAGAAAACTAAGCTCCAGAATTATTCTATTATCTTACAACATCGTGCTTATCTAATCCTAGGATTTGAAGATTAAGGATATCCATTCCTCAGAAGAAAGAGAAGCTAAGCAAGAATACAGACCCATTAGAAAATTCTATCACATTCTCTCTAGCCCTGACATCTGACAGGTTGCTAACTAAGTGCCTATAACTCCACGATTTTTAGAGCTTCATCAGGTTTAAAGTGTTTCTGTTTTATTAACACAGTTTCACGGCGGCCCCACGTGACACAACCTCACAGATCTTTCCTAACCTTCAAAAGGCAGATGACAGCCTAGTGCCATGTTTTTCTTACTCTTATTCTGAGGCTTTATGAACCTAACTTGTCTCAGAGACTCCACCAATGAATGTCATGTATGAATATTATTCATTATTTTTCTATGGTTTTTCAACTCTGGCATCAAAATCTAGGCTTTGAACATCCTAGGCAAGTATTAATATCATTGGGCCTCACCTCAGTAAAATACCTTTTCCTCACTGGAATTTTAACACCACCTAGATATCTTGAATGTAGATCAAGCATTTTGAGCCATATTGAACTACTTCAAGATTTTCAATAACTTTTCTTCATATAGAAAAAAATGGTGGGCAGGTGAGATGGATAATCAGGTAAAGGTACTTGCCTCCAAGGCCGATGACAACTGAGCTGAGTTTTTAGTGACATTTTTCTTCAATTCTCTGCCGTTATCTATAGATGCACGTTTGCAGCTATGAAATCAAAGCTGCAAAGAGGGTCTCTAAAGTACTCCTCTTGTTTCTAACACTGCCTTAAAGAGAAGTGTCTAACGGTCATGTTTTACTTTTTCCTTTTTATTTGCAACACTGGTAATACAGTTGAAGATTCTGCACGGACTGCCAAATCCTAAGGACATATTGATTCCTCTTAGAATGACGGTACAGTTAATTGTTATCATTTACGGATTTGATACTTATGAATTTTCCTACTTGCTAAAATTTATCTGTAATCCCCAAGTCAGCGCTGATGTTCTTTTGTGGCCTTTTCCCCATGGGTAGAGAAGGGAGACACCTGTTCCCAACTGACATTGCACTAGATGGCAGGCAAAACTCTGCCTTCTCATTCAGCTTTCTTCTGTGAGCTACAACAATTGTTTGTTCCCCTTGATCTACTTAATGGCACTTTTTTTTTTTCAAATTTAATAATTTTTCGTTTGGTGACTTTGCTGTTTGAAATGTCCTTCGAGTGAAGAGCTGAAGTAACATCTTTCATTCCTGAATACAGGAAGGCTGTATTCTGGTGTGTCTAACAGAGAAAATAGATGTGCTGGATAACCTTAACTGAAACCTGAGTTATAATGCTGACAGCCAGGACCTCAGTGTTAAACAATCAACACTTATGTGTTAAATAAGGAGTTTTTAAACAGAAACACACATAAGACAACATTATATATTGATTGGTTGGTGAAAACTTCATGACCACAACACAGAACAACTAGGCTCTGTATTTTCCCTGATCGGATAACCATTAACTCAGTATTTATAGTAACCTTATAAGAGACAACTGTGACTACTAATGAGAATTAACTGTAAAAGCTTCTGGTCAAAATATACAGATGACCAGATAGTGGCACACAGACCCTCAAGATGCTCTTGATCATGACCTCATTGTGGCTGTAAGTTGACGTTAAGCACCACTGTGCGCACACACGAGCACACGCACACACACACACTTAACCAAGAGCACTCCTTTTATTTCCTTTCACATAGTCAAACTCATTTTTATAATCACTCGTGGTAGGGTTGGCCAGCTGACATGATGAATTCAAATCGCTCTGGAATCCTGAATCTCTCCTTGGTGTTTCTGTAAATCGCCATGCGTTATATGATTTCCTCCCTCTCCTCTGGCTCACCCTGCAGCTCCTGATGACTTTGGCTTATGGGCTTTCTAACTAAATCACTGGGGGCAGAAGTGGCTCCCACTGCTTGAAACTGGGGTCTGACATGCGCTTCCTCTTACACAAAAGATGAGGGGGAAAAGAAGAGTCAAGGACTTGCTAGTACAGACTTTGGCCTTTATAGTAGCTAAAGAATGTAAAGATAAAACAGAACCCTGGCACTAACCCTGACTGAGCTAACCCCAGTCTTCAGTGTCTTCATTCCACTATGGACCATCCTCTAAAGGAAGGTTGCTAACTGGAGGTCCAGAGAAGTCAGGTGGAAGCCATTATAGAACAGCTCGAGGGGCCTGCAATATTTCAAAACTCAGTTATGCAAAGACAGCTACCACACATTTTCTCTCATAAGCAGACTCTGGATTAAAAAAACAAAAAAGACAAATAAGTAGAAAAGGGAGCCTTGGGGAGGAGAAAGAGAACAGGAGAAAGTGGATGGGTCAGAGGGTAGGTCAAGCAAATATACACAGAGCGCATTATATCCAATGCTACATCGCATTAATATCCCTCTTTCCCTTTTCTTTGCTTATCTGTGACTTGCAACTATCTTCATTATACTCTGTGAATCTGAGAATTCTTCCAATTCCCAAATGTACAGATAATATATATGTGGGCCTGTCTCCTCTCTGAACTAGGACCTACACAACGGGAAGGATTATGTCTCATTCATTTCAGATGCATGAAGCTCCTGACTCACTTTGGGGAATGTAGTGGATACAAGTAGCTAACAGATAACTAGAGAGACAACTCAGGAGCAAGCACAGGAAGATTTAAACTCGTCCATTGTTACATTATAGACATGGTGGCACCTCAGTGCCCTCATGCCAAAGTAAAAAGCATAGTAATGCATGCTGTACAACTGCTGAGAAAATAAAATCATGTTTGCAACATGTTTTATTAGCTATCAAAGAAAATTCTCAGTATTTGTTTTTCTGGTCCATTCCCTACAGAAATAATATACAATGATAAATCAGGTAACAGGTAACACCCTATAGAAATGTCCTAATAAGCAACAAGAAAGACAAAATTTAGTAAATTATAGGACTACAAAAACAACAAATTTTGGCAAAGTACTACAGTGAAAAACTATAAAAAATTAAACGTAACAGGAGATTAGAAACATGGGGGAACAGCAAGTGATGACTTCCACCGTATAACAGAAAATAAGTGCAGACAATACTATTTGCCAGTTAAAAATTTCTTCTGCAAGTTCCAGCAATGTAAGACACTGACGGCAGCAATGGTGAACTATAATCTAACTGCTGTGAACTTGTTAATTAGTCAGACTCTTATCCTCTGTTCGAACTTCATCAGCAATTCCAGTAAGTAATCGCCCAAATGAGTTGTAAGCTCTGAGCTCACTCCTAAACAATTTAATGATGACACTCAGCAGAGGGCAACAACACAAAAAGAAATTGCGAAAACGCAAAGTGAGAAAGAAGTCACCTTGGCACTTAGTTGGTTAACATTCTTTCACCAATTACTTGCAGTCCTAGGCTTTCCCGTGAACTGCCCACTGAACCCCACCGATGAGGTCTGAGGACTAAGATACCAGAAATTGATCTAAATATTAAAGTGGAGGGTGAAACATCTGCTCCATAGATAGATAATACAGATTGAGAGAGACATCTTAGTCACTAATCTCTTTCTCCTTGCTAGAAGAGTACAGCTTTATAGCCACGCATTTCCACTGACCAGAAGAGGGCAGGTGCTGACAACGCTCATTTGTAGATTAGCTGTATTGTTAACTATATCTCTATTCAGTCAACACAATCTACTGTACATAGATTTAGACAAAGAGTGTAAGCCTCTCTGCCATGGAAGCCTTGGTTGGTGGATTTTTCTGATTGGCTAACTTTATAATTCTGTATGCCTAAGTTTTGTTGTTGTTGTTGTTGTTGTTGTTCTGATTTTCTTAGGTGGAAAAAATTAAAATTTCTTTTTATTGGCATATATTAAGTACTTAAAATAAATGGTCTCATGTGACATTTTTACACATACATATAACATACTTTGATCATATTCACATTCATGCCATTACATCTTCTTTTCTACTCTTAGGTAGAATTCTTTTCTCAAATTAATCACTTATGTGATTCTTCACTGAAAAATATTTTATTTATCAATATAAATAATAGTTATTAAATCCTTAAATATTTTAACAAGAAGATTCCTATGTACAACTTAACTTCTTCTGAAGAAGATACTGAACACAGAAGTAAAGGAGCAAGTAAGGTAATTACAGAGAATCATCATGCACAATTCAAACTGCCAAAAAGAAACTAACTTAATAGGGTTTTATCTCATAAAGATCCTGAAAAAATTTGAACACCAGGCAACCTCCCTAACCACGTGGAGACTTGAAAGTAGAAGTTCTACCCATCAGAAAGTACAAGAGAAAAACCTTTCAGCAGGGAAGGTCACACTCAGAAAAGTCTCAAAGTAACCCAGGAACTTTTTGAAGGATGTGGCTGGAATGAAAACACGAGAGGAGGAGCAGGGCCCTAGCTGGCATTAGGGAAGAAGAGCAGGACTTAAGGATGATGGTAAATAACAAGCACCGAGAAGGACAAAACCTGTTGTACACAGATGACCTACAGACCTGCGGAATTAACCTCTGAGCCCTCTGTAATGTGCCATTGCTCTAGATGTCTGCTTTTGTGGCAATGCCATCGATGCTTTTGTTCCTATGGCTCTGCAGTATAAGTTGATGTTGTCACTAGCAAAGGTGTCAAAAACATACAGACAGTGAGAAAAAGACCACCCTTTCAAGAAATGGTGCTGGGGAGACGGGAAACAGGTTTAAAAGTGAAACTAGAGCTTTCTCTCTCAACTGACACAACAATAAACTCAAAATGGCTCAAAGTCTTTAATGCAGACTTGAAACTCTGAAACTGCTAGGGGAAAATTATCAAAACACTTCAAGATACATGCATAGGCAAGGAGTATTGAAGAAAACTCTAACAGCATAAGAAATAATCCCAATAAAGGACACGTAAAATTACACAAAATTTAGAAGTTTCTGCACAGTAAAAAAAAAAATCTAAAATGAAAAAAAAAAAAAAAGCTTAAGAATAGTAAAGAATCTCTGGCAACTATAAATAATCACATAGGGGTTCATGATCTAGAATATATAAAAAATTACAAAAATTAAATATCAAAAAAACAAATCATCTGATTAACAAATAGCTACTGCACTAAGCTAAGCAAACAATCTTCAAAAGAAAAACTACCAATAGCCAATCAAGATTTTAGAAAGGGTCCAACATCCTTAGCCAGAGAAAAGGCAAATTAAAACTGCTTTAAGAGTCTATCATACCATAGTCAGAACGTCTATCATCAAGACAACAAATGATAGTGAGGATGGAAGGGAAGAAGAATCATTTCTCACTACTAATAAAAGTGCAAACTAGTATCTCCACTATGGAAATCAGTGTGGGAGCTCCTCAAAACTCTAAAAATAGGGGGCTGGAGAGATGGATCACCTGTTTAAAGCACTTGGCTGCTTTTTCAAAAGATCTGGGTTCGCGTCCCAACACTTACATGGTGGCTCAAATTGTCTGTAAGTCCAATTCCAAGGGATTTGACAAAATGGCTAACCATGTGCCACCCAAACTTTGATGCACCAGGGACTAAAGACAGGTTACTCTGGGGCCAATGAGATGTTTCAGTGATACAGGTGCTTCCAAAAAGCCTGACAATCTGAGCTGCATCCTCAGAACTCGTGCGGTAGAAACAAACTCCCACAAGTTGTATTCTGACCACAAACATACACAATACACACACACACACACACAAAGCACACCCTCACACATACACATATACACACACACTGTCTCACACTCACACACTTGTACACTCACACATACACACACTCTTACACATTCTCACACTCTCACGCAGACACACACTCACACATACACACACATAAACATAAAAAATTTAATTAAAATCCTGAAAGCACATTCTGACTTAGAAGATCTTATAGAGCCCAGTGATCTCTTTCTTATAGATTTCAGGTACAGCACAAAACGTAATTCAGCAAATTTTAATGTTTTGAATTCTTGTTTCTATTGTGCATGTACTTTGTAGTGTGTTTCATTCTAAAGCATATTTTTGCCTTTTGTGAACACATTGTATAATGTAGAGTAAAAAAAGACATAAACTAATAAAATGTGAAGAGTTGAATTCTGTGTATAGAGAATATTTTTCGGTAAGATTCCCAGGGTAATCATTCGTGCAGGTCATCTGCATATAAAAAGGAGACATATCTTCATGTGTCCCAAATATTCCTGGTGAGATGTCACTTATTCTCTTTCTCTGAATATTGTTCCAGAACAATTAATTAAATTATTTTATTAATAAAAATGTATTTAAAGCTAGGGGACTAGGGATCTAATTTTGACTTTTATTTCCCTGGAAGCTTTTTGTTTATTTTCATTCCTCACCTTGACTTCCATCTACAGTTATATTAATATATCCAGAAGATCTAACTACAATTCCCAGAACAAAATAATAAAACAGAATCGAAATAATAAACTAAGAAATATTGATTTTTTTCCCTATACAAACACAGTTTAATCTAATGAATAACTGGGGTTATGTTAATGATATGTTAATGACCAAGATTTCAAAATAACATTTAGTTGGCTATTTGTAAAGAAAATATAGAGAGTTGGCAAGCTCTTCACCTTCACCTCTAGGTCAGCAGCAGACCAATTGCTGTGGCCTCCAACCCTCTGTGCCCCACCTCCAGTGGATCACAGAAAACCTTCCTTTCCAAACTTCTTCCCTCCTACTCCTCCCATCATCCCAGCCCCCATTCCAACAGGTATTCCCAGGGGACCAACGGGGCACACAGGCCAGGAAAGCAGGTGTTTCCGGAATAAATATTCCAACACCAATGAGAGTAGAAGAGAGGTGATGTCATCAGGCGACCTAAGCCAGAATGCCTCCCCTGAAAGGCCTCGATGCTGGGTCTAGTTTGTATTCTCATTTTATGCTCTAAAGCCACAAGGAGTGTCAGGCAGGCAAACAAGAGTTTACAGACGCCTACAGGGCAGTTGTTCAGGGCAATGGCCCATGTTTCAACTATATCTCCAGGTCATTCTGTTCCAGGTAGCCAATAAAGTCACGATGGGAAAATAGGCCGTACAAGCAGTGCTTTTAGTAAATCACTAAATAAAGCAATAAAGCAATGTCTAATAATAGGTCTTTTCTACCTTACGCTATTTCACAGGTAGGCTAACTGCAGATCCTCATCTCTCACTCCTCTCCTCCAAACCCCCAGTCTCACCTCCAGCTCTGCAAAAGACTACCAGCTGTGGTCACCCTTTCCTCTCTGCCCAATCACGTGGCTTATGTAGATGCTTTTCACACTTCCTCCCCACTCATTCCATTGTCTCAGGCCCCAACTCCAGCAGGCATTCCCTGGTCACCTGCCAGCCAAGCCTGCCAGAAGCAAGTAGGCCAGCTAAGCAGGTAGGTGAGCTTCAGAGCTTCAGTCTTCCTCCCCTCCTCCAAACCCTGTGCCTCAGTCTCATCCCTGACGTTGTAGCAAACTAGCTGCTGTGGCCTCTCATTCCTCTCTGCCCCATTTCTGGGGACTCAGCAGATCCTGGTGGAACACAGCTTTCCTCCTCCCTCCTGTGGACCCCTCAGCCCCATTCCCAACCAGTCCCCTTTCCTAAGGATCAGCTTCCAATACCTAGAAACACACTTTACAGGGAACCCCCAGTGGCCAAACCTGGCAGGATCCCAGAAGTATCCCCTACCAGGCCATACAGCTACCACACTCTCCTAAGAACCTCAGTGGGCAACAGAAACCAATGAACAAAACACCCACCCAACAAAGACAAAGCCATGTATTAAGTACCTGAAATCACAATTTTACCAAACCCAGATGCGTGCTCACAAGCTTAAAATCCACAATCAATATAGCAATCACGACAGTGAGCCCTGACCCAGCAATCCAACTACAGTAGGCACTGAGAAATTCAACACAGCTGAAGAAGAACATAAGGACCTTAACATAGCCTTTATGAAAATGATAAAGGTCCCTAAAGAGGAAATGAATAAATCCCTAAAAGAAACCTATGAAAACACAAACACAGAAATGGAAAGGAAATGAAGAGAAGGAGAAAGGAAATGAAGAAAACAAGCCAAGACCTAAGAGTAGAAACAGAATCAATAAAGAAAACTCAAACTGAGGGATATTTAGAAATAAAAATTTTAAAAACTAGAGCATGTACCTCAGAGACAAGCCTCACCAAAAGAATCCAAAGAATGGAAGAGAGAATCTCAGGCATTGAAGGCAAGAAAAAAGAACTGGATACCTTAAGCAAAGAAAATGTTAAATCTAAAAATACCCAAGTACAAAACATCCAGGAAATCTAGAACACTATGAAAGAACCAAATCTAAAAATAATAGAAATAAAGGAAGGAAAAGAAACCAGGCCAAAGGCAGAGAAAATATTTTCAGCAAAATCATAAAAGGAGAAAAAAAAAATCCCAATGTAAAGAAGGTGGTGCTTATCAAAGTACGAGAAGCATACAGAACACCTAACAGAATAGACCAGAAAAGAAATTCCCCATAACAAGTAATAAATAGAACACTAAACATACAGAACAAAGAAAGCATATTAAAAGCTGCAAGGGAAAAGGGAGCAAATAGCATATATAGGCAGATCTACTGGAATTATACCTGACTTTTCAGTGAAGACTTTGAAAGCCAGAAGGGCCTGAATAGATGTTCTACAGACTCTAAGAGAACACCAAATAAAGATTCATTACCAAGAATGGGTTACATATAATCAGGTTGTTGGTCAAAGGGATCCCACGGGAACTCTCCAACAAACCAGATTATTTCCACAGCCTGACGGCAAGGCTCTGTTGTTGAAAATAAGACATATACAACTCATTGAACACAGAGAAATTAAACTGGCGCCTACCTAGGGCCATCACCCTGACTGGCTAATCTTCCTGGTACTGGTAGGTACTCTGCACACTACCAAATGAGAAACAAGAACACCACTTAAAGGGTTTGTAAACTCTTTGATTTATAGTGGTGCCCTGTCAGCAAGACACGTTAGTGCAATGGTGCCACAAAGCTTGTGGGAGTTAACAACCAATATATGGTTTGATTTACGGCCTACTCCACGAGATGGAGCCCATGCCCAAGAGCCTAAATCTAGACACCTAGACTAAAAACCAAATATCACTGCTCCACATAAGGAATGCAGCAATCAAACGACTCCTAATGACATTCTGCTATCCTCATGGATTTGTGCCTTACTCAGCCATCATCAGAGAAGCTTCCTCCTGCAGCAGTTGGGAACAAATATGGAGACCTTACAACCAGACAATATATAGAGTGAAAGACTTTGGAACACTCAGCTCCAAACAGGATATCTCCATCAAATCCCTAATTCCAGGGCTCAGGGACCCCTGTAGAAGAAAAGGCAGAAAGAGTCAGAGAGTATGAAGAACACCGAGGAAGCAAAGCCTTCTAAACACAAAAAGATGGAGGCATAAACTCACAGAGACCGAGGCAGCATGCATAAGGGTTTCATGGCTCTATGCCAGATGGGATCCTAGAGGAGAAAAGAGAAGTAGACATATATTTCCGTTCCTAACCCAAAAAGTGTCTCCAATGGATCACCACTTGCAAATGAAAATTTAATTCTTTTTCAAGGGAGTCCCTCGGGGTAAGCAAACTACTGTTAAGGGCAGGCTACGTGCCCAGTAGTAGATGGCCAAGAGTAAATTAACTCAAGGGCATCTTTGGATTCTCCTTGTCTCATAATGTCATGCCAGGGCATTTTTACTTTTTACTGTGATCATTTTCATTTTGTGTTTACTTACCTATTTTTTACCCTACAGGTCCCTCGCATATACAGTATGACTTCCAGTTTTGTGTTTCTATGGGATTCCTGAATGTTCAGAGTGTGACTCTAAGTCTATGTTTGTTTCTGGTGTCTTCTCTTTTCCTTCTGTTCAATTGTTTTGTTCTATTCCAATGTGTTTGCTTTTGTTTTATCTTGAATTTTATTTTATCATTATCCCTTAGATGCTTTTTTTTTTCTAATGAGGGACAGAAAGAGTATGGATCCTGATAGGAGGAGAAGTGGAAAGGAACTGGGAGAAGTAAAGAAAGGGAAAACCATAGTCGGAATATATTATATGAAAAAAAATCTATTTCCAATAAAAGAAAAGCACACAATACTCTTCTATCAATCAGTTAAGAATTCATTCATGATAGAATCAAAGCCATTTTTTTTAAATTCATAAAACCAATGTGGATTTATATATTTCTAAATTATAGCATAAAGTTGCTAACTATATACTTGTCGAATCAGAGGCCAAGGTGTGGATGACTGCAAAGCTCCAAATATTCCACCAATTACCTGTATTCTTAGAACAAAGGACAGAAATGAAAGCTGTAACAAGAAAAGTAACAGAGTTCTTCATTCTCACTTAAACTGTATCACATCGTTTTTAATCCTCCTGATTAGAACTATCCTCTTATAAATAACAAAAAGAGAGAAAGGAGTAAAATTTCAAGTTGCATTCCAAGTAGCATTTTGTTGAGATGGTTAATTCTTTGCTTGCATATGCATTTGCTTGTTTACAATGTCCCATATGTCACACTGGCTGGCTTTGAACTTTCAATCCTCCTGCTTTTTAAGTGCTTAGACCATAGGTTTATACTTCACCGTAGTACCCAGCTTTGGCATTTTTAAGAAAGCGAAAGCATGACTTTTAAGATGTATTATAATAAGTCTGTAAACCAAACAGACCTAGAAAGTATACATTAGAAAATAAGATTTGATTGACATCAGACATTACAGCTAAAGAAAATTAGCCTAAAGCGCCATGAGAAAAAGCACAAGAAAGCCAAGAGTTACACGAAGACTCAGGTAAATGTTAAAAAGGTAAATTTTGTTTCATTTCTTTGAGATATGAGCCACATAACTTGCCTCACGGGTACTGGGATTATAGGCCTATGCCATTTCACCTGGGTCCAGAGGGTGAATTTTAGAGAGTCCACCAATACTTTTCATCATGATTTCAGTTACTCAGACTCTACAATAAGCTACCAAAGCCATGGCCAGAGATCCATTCTCATAGGTTCTGGGTATTGTGAGTGCAAATACATGCTGATTATTTGGTTTTTTTGCTCTTTAGAACAACTCTAGAGGACAATTAGAATTATGGCAGCTGAAAGTAAATACGGCCAAAGTCAAATGCACCATAAATAACCTTAATTAGAACTTACTACCAGGAATTATTACCAAAGCCATTGTTACTAATAAAGTATAACTTCTTTCATGTCTTAGGTCCTGGAAATAAAAGGAACTAAAATTAGGCCTTGCAGACACCGCTGTCCCCTTGTGCTACAGCCATGGTCAGCCCCACTGCGCTCGTCAACATTGTGACCGATGGCGAGTCCTTGGGTCGTGTCTCCTTCGAGCTGTTCGCAAAGTTCCCAAGATAGCAGAAAACTTGTGCTCTGAGCATTGGAGAGAAAGGATTTGGATATAAGTGGTCCTCCTTTCACAGAATTATTCCAGGACTTATGTGCCAGGGTGGTGACTTCATACATCACAATGGGACAGGCAGCAGGTCCTGTGTGTGGGGAGAAATTTGAAGATGAGAACTTCATCCTGAAGCATACAGGTCCTGGCATCTTGTCCATGGCAAACGCTGGACCAAGCACAAGTGGTTCCCAGTTTTTTATCTGCACTGCCAAGATTGAGTGTCTGGATGGCAAGCATGTGGTCTTTGGGAAGGTGAAAGAAGGCATGAACATCGTGGAAGCCATGAAGCATTTTGGGTCCAGGAATGGCAAGACCAGCAAGAAGATCACAATTTTTGACTGTGGCCATCTTACCCACCAGACCATTCCTTCTGTAGCTCAGGAGAGCACCCCCATCCCATTTGCTCACAGTACCCTGTAACCTCTGCTCTCACTGATGTTCTTTGGGTTCCATATTTTTCTCATTCCCCTCCAAGTCTAGCTGGATTGCAGAGTTAAGTTTATGATTACGAATAAAAAGCATATAAGAAAAAAAAGGAAACTAAAATTAGATTATTGGTTATGTATGTTCCAGCACTTCAGAATCTAAGTCAAGAGGATTTTCACAAGTTCAAGGTCAGCCTGGCATACCATTCATTAATTCCAAAGATGTGAGGAGAGAGACCAATGACATGGACAAATAAATTAAAGCAAACAATTAATTAAAACAAATTGTTTTTTTTTTTTTAAATTCAAGTACAGGGCTGCCTGTCCCTAATGTGGGGTTTAAGAGGTCAGCATTGGATGTGCAGAAGACAAGGATTTTATAGCTCAGGAGTTGGGGGTTTTCAAATGGGACGCTTGATGGACAAAATAGGTGGGGTGACAGGAGCAGAACATAAGTATAACAAGTTAGTCATAGCAATAAGACATGATTGCAAGGTGGTCATAACAACAGACGGTCATGACAAAGTAGCCATAACAACCCCTCTGAAACAAAGATAGGGTTGCAAGACGTTATTAATTTTTTGAAATGAAGACATGATTGCCATTCCTGGAACAGGCAGTATAGAGCCATTTGTAGTTAAGGTTGCAGGTGGGACTTAGCCCAGTCCTTGAGAAACAGAGGTTTGATCATAAACAGGAATGAACTAGTTTGTCTTTACTAGAAGATGGCTTTCAAGCCTAAGATGGAGGCAAGCTGGCTCATCGCTACATAGCAAGACTCTATCTGAAGACAAAACAAGCATTGCTTAACGAAGCAAGTAAGATTTGACATGTATCAGATCTTTCCTTTCATGGAGAAAAAGTATGAAGGATGTGAAGCCTTTTCCAGAAGATGGAAAATTATGGTTCCTTCTCTCCCCAGCCAGTCCCACTCCTTAAAGGTCCTGAGAAAAAGAAAACTTGTTTCTAGTAGAAGCCCTCCCCAATCACACATTCCTTACATTCTTCAGTGATGGACAGTTCCAGCTGTGACAGCTGAAGAGCACTTTACAACTCCAGAGCAAGAGCCCAGACCTTCCCGCTCCCAAACTATCATCTTTTGAACCAAGCTCTACTCCTAAATTCGGCCAGATTTCTTTGTAAAAGTCTTATTAACATGCATTATTTTCACTAGTCCATTATCAACTTGATTCTGGCACTAAATACCACCTAAGGCTTTTATGTGGCTCAAATAGCTAGTAAGTATGAGATATAAAAAGAAAAAGAATACTTAATATTTTTTATATTTGTAATAATTTCAACGCTGATTTCTCTGTATTTAGTATAATTTAGCAAGTTGACTTAAAGTATACTTGCAATTTTTTTCCACTTCGTCTTTTTTTTTTTTTTTTTTTTTTTTTTGGTAATGTTCTTGCCATTATAAATAAAATACAGGTGAATGTGGGAATAAAGATACCTGCAGGGTATCCAGGTTAGACATCACCTCCCTACCCAACCAGTCCTCTCTTCACCAGGTCCATCTGGGGCACAGCCAGCAGGAGTGAGCTTCATGCAGTAATATTACCTGCATTTCCGAGGAAACTTGCAGGGCTCCAGGAACAACCAGCTCCATTGTCTGGCCACCTCACCAGGGGTGCTGCACCGGAAACATGCAAGGGCAACCAGATGGCTAAAGGCCAGGCTTAAGCACACAATCAACAAGAGCCATGGCAATATGGCACCTTTGTACCATCAAATGGATAGAGGCCTTTAAAGAGGAAATTAATAAATCCCTTAAAGAAATACAAGAAAACACCATTAAACACGTGAAGGAAATTAATAAAATTGTTCAAGACCTGAAAATAGAAGTAGAAGCAATAAAGAAAACAGAAACTGAGGGATCCCTGAAGATGGAAAACCTAAGGAAGAGAACATAAACCCCAGAAGTAAGCATCATCAATAGAATACAAGAGATGGACAAGAGAATTTGGGGCGTAGAAGATACAATGGAAGAAATTAATACATCAGTCAAAGAAATGTTTAATCTAAAAAATTTCTGACACAAAACATCCAAGAAATCTGGGATACTATGAAAAGATCTAACCTAAAAATAATAGGAATAAAAGAAAGTGAAGAGTCCAAGCACCAAAGACCAGAAAATATTTTCTACAAAATCATGGAATAAAATCTCCCCAACCTAAAGAAAGAGATGCTTATGAAGACACAAGAAGCATACAGAACACCAATTAGATTGGAACAGAAAAGAAAATCCTCCCACCACATAATAATCAAAACACTAAATCTACAAAACAAAGAAAAAATATTAAAAAGCCAAAAGGGATAAGAGCCAAGTAATTTACAAAGGCAGGTCTATCAGAACTACACCTAACTTCTCAACAGAGACTCTAAAAGCTAAGGCCTGGACAGATGTCTTGTAGCCTCTAAGAGACCACAGACGCAACCTAGACTACTGTACCCAGAAAAACTCTCAATCACCATAGATGGAGAAAATAAGGCATTCCAAGATAAAATCAAAATATGTATCCACAAATTCAGCCCTACAGAAAATACCAGAAGGAAAACTCCAACCCAAGGAGGTTAACTACATCCAAGAAAACACAGGAAATAAACAGTTCCACACCAGCAAAAATGAAAAAAGGGAAGTACACACAAACACACATACACTAACACCAACAACCTCAAAATAACAGAAATTAATAGTCATGGGTCAATAATATCTCTCAACATCAATTAACTCAATTCCCCAATAAAAAGACGCAGCCTAATAGAATGGATACAAAAACAGTATTCATCACTCTACTGCATACAAAAATACAACTCAGCAACAAAGATAGACATTACCTCAGAGTAAAGGGCTAGAAATGATTTTCCAAGCAAACAAAAGCAAGAAGCTAACTGGAGTAGCCATTTTAATATCTAGTAAAATAGACTTTCAACCAAAATTAATCAAAAGATATGCAGAAGGACACCTCATACTCATCAAAGAAAAAAATCCACAAAAATGAGATCTTAATTCTAAACATCTAAGTCCCAAATTCAAGAGCAACCACATTTGTTAAGGAAACATTACTAAAGCTTAAATCCCACATTGAGCCCCATACATTAATAGTAGGAGACTTCAACACACCTCTCTCACCAATCAACAGGTCATTAAAACAGAAACTAAACAGAGAAATAACAAAACTAACTGACCTTATGAATCAAATGGACCTAAAAGATAGCTACAAAACATTCCATCCAAACACAAAAGAATATACCTTCTTCTCAGCACCTTATGGAACTTTCTCCAGAACTGACCACAGAGCTGGTCACAGAGCAAGTCAAAACACATACAAGAAAACTGAAACAACTCCTTGTATTTTATCAGAACACCATGGACCTCAACAGCAAACAACAGAGAGCCTGCAAACTCATGGAAACTATACAACTCTCTATTCAATGACCACTGGATCAGAGAAAAATAAATAAATTTTTAAAAAACTATCTATATCTATTCATTACAGTACTTGAAGTTCTAGCTAGAGCAATAAGAAAACTAACAGAGATCAGGGGATATAATTTGGAAAGAAAGAAGTCAAAGTATTGCCATTTGAAGATGATGTGATAGTATACATAAGGAACTACAAAAATTCTACCAGGGAACTCCTACAGCTGGATAAATACCTTCAGCAAGTGGGTGAATACAAAATAAACTAAAAAAAAAAAAAAAAAAAAAAAAAAAAAAAAAAAAAAAAA
>NW_026592890.1:14254977-14321238 GCF_907164565.1 Psammomys obesus | reverse complement strand
ACAAATGGGTTGAGAAAGAAATTAGGGAAACATCACCCTTCCCAATAACCACAAAGAATATAAAACATCTTGGTGTAGCTCTAATCATGCAAATGAAAGACTTGTTTAACAAGAACTTCAAGTCTTTGAATAAAGAAAATATCAGAATATGGAAAGATCTTCCATGCTCATGGATCAGTAGGATTAACACAGTAAAAATGGCCATCTTTCCAAAAGCAATCTACAGATTCAATGCAGTTCCCATCAAAACTCCAACACAATTCTTTACAGACCTTGAAAGAACAATTATCAACTTCCTATGGAAAAAAACCCAAACAAACAAAGAAACAAAACAAAACAAAAACAAACAAACAAACAAACAAATAAAAACCCAGGATATGGAAAACAATCCTGGAGGTATTACCATCCCTGATTTCAAGCTGTACTATAGAACAACAGTAATAAAAAGTGCATGATACTGGCATAAAAATAGCCAAGTTGATCAATGAAATCAAATTGAAGACCCAGAAATAAACCCATGCACATACGGACATCTGAATTTTTACAAAGAAGCCAAAACCATACATTGGTTAAAACAAAAAAAAAAAAAAAAAAACAAAAACAAAAAAAAAAAAAGCATCTTCAACAAATGGTGCTGGTCTAACTGGAAATCTACATGTAGAAAATGCAAATAGATCCATATTTATCACTCTGCACAAAACTCAAGTCCAAGTGGATCAAAGATCTTAACATAAAACCAGAAACACTAGATCTATTAGAAGAGAAAGTGGGGAAGAGCCTTGAACTCATTGGCACAGGAGATAACTTCCTGAACAAAACACCAACAGCTCAGGCTCTAAGATCAACAATTAATAAATAGGACTTCATGTAATTGAAAAGCTTCTGCAAGGCAAAGAACACTGTCAATACAACAAAATTACAGACTACAGACTGGGAAAAAAATCTTCACCAACCTTGCATCGGACCATATCCAAAATACATAAAGAACTCAAGAAATTAAACACCAACAGACCAAATAATGCAATTAAAAAGATAAAGAGCTAAACAGAGAATTCTCAACTGAGGAATATCGAAAGGCAGAGAAACACTTAAAGAAATGCTCACCAAGAACCAAGCATGGATATAACCTAGAACCCCTGTTCAAATGTGGCCCATGGCAGCTCAGTATCCAAGTGGGTTCCCTAGTAAGGGGAAAAGGGACTGTCTCTGACATGAACTCAGTGGCTGGCTCTTTGACCTCCCCAACCCACCCCTCCGTGGGAGGAGTAGCCTACTAGGCCACATGGGAGGACTTTGCAGCCAGTCCTGATGAGCCCTGATAAGCTAGGGTCAGATGGAAGGGGGGGAGGACCTGCCCTATCAGTGGACTTAGAGAGGGGCAGGGAGGAGATAAGGGAGGGAGGATGGGATGGGAAGAAATGAGGGAGGGGCTACAGCTGAGATACAGCTGAGACACAAATAAACTGTAATTAATATAAAAAATAAAAATTTAATTAAAAAAAAGAAATGCTCAGTGTTCTTAGCCGTCAGGGAAACGCAAATCAAAACAACTTTGAGATTCCACCTTACACCCATCAAAATGGCTAAGTTCAAAAACTCAAGTGACAGCACATGCTGGAGAGGTTGTGGAGAAAAGAGACCACTCCTCCATTGCTGGTAAGAGTACAAACTTGTACAACCAATTTGGAAATCAATCTGGTGCTTTCTCAGATAATTGAGACTAGAGCAGGGTGTGATGGCACACACCTTTAATCCCAGCACTCTGAAGGGAGAGGCTGATGGATTTCTGTGAGTTCTAGGCCAGCCTGGTCTACAAAGTGAGTCCAAGAGAGCCAAGGCTACACAAAGAAACCCTGTCTTGAAAAGACAAAAAAAAAAAAAAAATTGAGAATAGTTCTTCCTCAAGACCCAGCAATACAACTCCTGGACATATACCCAAAAGATGCTCCACCATCACACAAGGATATCTGCTCAACCATATTCATAGCAGCTTTATTCCTAATAGCCAGAAACTGGAAACAACCTATATGTCCCTCAGTTGAAAAATGGATAAAGCAATTGTGGCAAATTTACACAATGGAATACTACTCAGCTTTTAAAAACAAGGAAATCATATAGTTTGCAGGCAAATGGATGGAAGGAACTAGAAAAGATCATCCTGAATGAGGTAACCCAGACCCAGAAAGGCACACGTTATATATTCACTTATAAGTGGATATTAGCCATATAGTACAGGATAACCATTCTACAATCCATAGACCCAAAGAAGCCAAGTAACAAGGAGGGCCCAAAGGAGGATGCTCAATCTCCCTCAGGAAATAAAATAGACCTAAGAAGTGGATGAAGAGGGAGAGCTGGGTGGGAAAGGGCTGGAAAGGGAACGAGGGTGGTGATCAGGTGGGGGAGAACAGGGGTTGGGAGGTGAGGGGGCTGAGGATAGAGAAAGGGAACCAAAGGGGGGGTCATCTCTGGGATAAGATGGAGACCTTCAATGGGGTAGGCTCCTGGACAGATATGAGGTGACTCTAGCTGAGACTCCTAGTAGCAGGGGATAGGGAGACTGAAGTGGCCCCCTCCTCTAGCCAGCAAGGACTTCCAGTGAAGGGCGGGGGATTCCAACTCACCCACAAAACCTTTGACCCAAAAGGCATGGATAAAGATGGAGCAGAGATCAAAGGAAGGGCCAAACAATGACTCGCCCAACTTGAGACCCACCCCATGGGAGAGAGCCAACCCCTAACATGTTAGCATGATTAACAGAACTCTCGTATGTTTGCAGACAGTGGCCTAGCACGACCGTCCTCTGAGAGGCTCCACTCAGCAGTGGATCGAAACAGATTGACTCATAGCTAAACATTAGGCGGAGCTTAGTGTGTCTTGTGGGAAAGTTGGGGGAAGGAGAGAGGGATATGGAGGGCACAAGACCTCCACAAGAAGACCAACAGAGTCAGCTAATAGAGGACCATGGGAGCTCACAGAGACTGAACCACTAAGCAGAGAGCATGGACTGGACCTAGGTCCCCCACACATAAGGGTGCCCTAGCAATGAGAACAGGACTGTCTCTGACATGGACTCTGTTGCCTGCTTTTGGATCACTTTCCTCTAGCTGAGTTGCCTAACCCCTCAGGGGAAGAAGATGCCCTTAGTCCTGATGTACCAAGACGGGTTGGTTGGGGGGAGGCTCCCCTTTTCTGAAGAGAAGGGGAGTATTTGGAGAAAGAGGGTGGGAGGGAGCTGCAATAGGGATGTAAAATGAACAAGTAAATTTTTAAAATAAAATAATAAAAAAAATTGTTTTTAGAAAATCATGATGAGATGGAAACATTAATTATCCTGATTTGATGAGCTCATGTTGCATTCCTGTACTGAAATATCATACTTTAATCCATAAACGTGCACAAATATTTCATGTTAACCAAAGATATTTGTTAGAGGAGATGGAAATGTCAACTAACCTGATTATGCATTAACAATGCGTACATGTATCAAGTTGTCATGGCTCTTCCCCATAAATTTCAATAATTAAAAGATATTCTCTTTAATAGCTATATTTCAAAAGTTAGTATTGCTAGTAAAAGCTAGGCGAGGTTTTAATTTTTGTTGTTAAAACAGGAGACAAGATGTGTAGCTAAAAAGTAACACTTTATTATGAAATTTCAGCCTTTTCTGCATCAATTTCAAAGATTTTACAATTAAACAAGACATAGTTGACCACAGAGGGAACTTAAACTGGAGGTTCCGAAGTGGGACCTGAAAAATATACTGAGACTAAGGGAAAGTTAAATGTATGATTTAAATGAATGTGTGCTGGAGTGATCTGCACAACAATTGGTTCCATCTTGCACTGGCCAGTGTTTATTGGAAAGGGATTGTGGTGGCTTGTGTCTGTGTTTATTGATGCGCAGGCCAGCTGGCCGCGCAAAGGAGCGAAGGGCCGCGCGGCATTTGAAGGCGTCTTCTGAGCTGGCTCTCTGGATTCCCTTTGAACTCTTTTTTCTTCATGATTTTATGCGGCAGCTTGTCTTTGTGTTGGCAAAAGGGAAAGGAAAGGCACCGGAGAGACTTTAGTTTCTAACTTAGAGCTCTGCTGTGCTGATTGCTCAAGTGACTTTTCAAAGGCAAAGCAGGTGGGGACATTAACAGTCCTTGTCTCTATAGGACCACGAAATGAGACCACCACTACTACTTTTTTTAATTATCAGTAGTAAATAAAGCAGGTTTCAGTGTATCTTACAGATACCTTAAATGAACTCAGGCTTTTGTTTTGTTTTGTTTTTCTCCTCAGTCTGATTGGCATTTAAAGAAGATAACGGCAGATGAAACACAAAAATCCAGGCAGCGGAGTGGTTGAGTTTCTGAACCTGGAGGAGCCGCGTCCCCAACCTTCTACATTTTTTCTCGACACGGAACCCACGGTACAGACGTTAATCCCGCCCTTTTGCACTGCCCTATGCTGCCCCTACCGTTAGATGGAGAAACTGCAGGTAAAGGTTAGAGGTGATAAGGCGTTGGGCTAGGGAGGGCGAAGTCGCCCTGTCACTGCCTGAGTCCAGACGCTTCAACTTTTGTTTTAAGGGGGGCGGGGGGAGATCACCACTCTGGGTCTAGAATGAGCGAGAGAACTAAAAGGCTGCTGCTGAGTGCCCACGAGGCTCAAGAACCTCCCTGGAGACACAGCCCAGCCTCCCCTCCCCCGCCTCGTTCCTGGGGTAAAGAGGGCCGTGGCCCTGCGACTTTCCTGCGGGTCTTTGACAGCACGCTGCCTCGTCGGGGTCTCGGGCTCTTCTTTCCACCCCTTTCTTCCGACGTGAGGCCAAGCCACCCGGCACCCCGGCGGGCGGGAAGGGTAACACCGAGGCTCGCGCCCCTCCTCCCCCGCGCCGTGGTTCCAGACAGTGGAAGACCCTCGGGGATAGGTGGGGGTGTGCTTTGGGGGTGCCGGTGGACAGCCCCAGGGGGCGGGGCGGGCGGCGGGGGGAGGGGTGCGCTGCCCTCGCGGCGGCGCAGAGCGCGGACACCGCACGCGTGGGCCGCTGCCCCGTCGGGGCGACAGCCCGCGGAGGTCCCCACCGGGACCCGCGGTGTGGCGGGCGGGCGCGGGGGGCGGCGCTGGCGGCGTGAAAGGCGCCTTTGTGCGCGGCCCGGCGGAGGAGAGCCGAGCCGAGCCGGAGGCGCCCCGCGCTCCCGGCCGTCGGGTCTCCGGCGGGACGGTCGGGGGGGCGCGGTGGGGCGCGCGCCGGCGCTGCGGGGAGCGCCCGCGGCGGGGGCCGGGCAGCGGGAGTGGGAAGGGCGCAGCGTGGAGGAAGTTGGGGAGAGGGACCTGTCTCCCCGCCCTCTCCCCCTAGGTGGCGGAGAGGCCCCGCCGGCGGGCTGGCTGTCGCTCCGGAACCGGCATCTGGAGGGCGGCCCCCGGGTGGAGCCTCCCGCCGGCCGCCCACCTGGGGCCGCGGCGCGGCCTCCCTCCCGCGCCCCGGCCGCGTGGCTTGCGGCTTGTTTTCCCAGCTGGCAAGCGTCGCGCTGCAGACAAGGGCATGCCTGTGGTGAGTTGTTTATTTGGTTGGAGTTTGCGGTGGGCCGGGAGGACGTGGGGGGCCAGCGGCAGGCAGCGGCCCGGGCTGTTTTGTTTAGGTCTCCCTCCACCTGTGTGGTATAAATCTGCCAGACTCGGGGTGGTGGGGCCCAGGCTGAGAAAGCCCTGGCATTCCAAAAGCTCCTGGTCACGTTTAATTCGCAGTGCCTGAAACCGACGAGGGTCTAACGAAGGCTGTCCCACGCCCCCGGCTTTCCAGGGACCCCCCCAGCTTCCCAAGGGACCGTCGTAGCCCATGACCCAGGGACAGCAAGCCACCGAAGTTTCTCAGCTTCACTTCCCCATTCCTTGGGGGCAGTGGAGCTGAGGATTTGGTGTGAAAGGAGCCCAAGAAAAGAGGGGGGAAACTTATGCTGGGGATTTTTGGTGTGAAGCAAGGGTGTCAGGTTGGCCTTGCTTCTACAAATTGGGGCCCCGGGTTGGCCAATTTCCCAGACGAGACTGGTGAAAGGCTGGCGGCCGGCTCCTCAGGGATCCCATAGGAACCCCTGGGGCTGATGTTAGCACAGCCTCAGCTTCGTTTGCCTGGAAGAAAAGCCTAAATACATTAGTGAGAGGGTAAAGCTTTTAAGGCCTTCTTGGGAGTTAGTGGCTGGCTAATGAGAGGTTAATTTTGTTTCGAAGGGAAGGCTGCGCTGGTTTCCTGAGATAAATGGACAGGAAGCGCATTACCTCCAAGCACTGGCAAGCAGCTCCCAAATGCTTTTTGCACCTGCCGCTTCTAGCCCTGTGAGCCAGAAGCGAGCCGCACTGGAGTCTGTTAGGGATCAAGGTGCCCAGGATGTAAGGGCGGGTTATGAACCCCTTGCTCTCCGCGGTCCCTCTCCCTCTCCTGGGGCTCAGCGCTCACACAGAGCCCGGGGGCTCTTCTCTCACACCTAGGTCCTGCGTGTTCTGGAGTTCCGGGGCATCCTGATCCTGCTGAGCCCCTTCCGGGTGCAGAAGGGTTAAGAATGATGTAAGTACAAGCCAGGAGCTACATGCTGCTGGGCTCCTGGACTCTGGGCTTTTCCAGCCCCTGATTTTCAAACATTGTGAGGCAATGAGCAGCAGGGGAGTCCTTACTCCGCGGAATGGGTTACAGAAGTCGCTTGTTGCAGGCTTCTCTGTCCTGGGTGAGCTGTTAAGCAGAGACCCTCATGTTAAGTTTCTGGGTATGAAGAGACAGTACCTGGGTAACAGTTAATACACTATGTAAGGGTTTGGGAAATGAAACTACATCGTGTTGAGTGTCTAGTAACGTTTTGGCACCCGTTATTATGTTACCCATTTGCATGTCCATGGCATGTTATGTTTTGCTGGGTCTCCTGGATGTACTGCTGTTCTGGTTTCATCATTCCTTCTTGAAAACAAAAAGGAAGAGAGAAAGAATGCAAGTCGCAAGACACAGGGTGGATTTTTGGGTTGCTCAAGTTGCCAATCACCTCACTTTTTTCCTAATTAAAATGTAATACTTTATAATCATCAATTTTGTTCTGCCTTCCTCCCTGGGCTTTTCACTGCACGGTACCAAATTCTGCTTGAACTTGCCACACATGGGCTTGAAGAGCGGCTGCCCTGTAAGCGATCATTCAACATGCTCTTGATTTCCAAGCTGATTTCGAATCTTTCGAACAGTCCAGATTCACCCCAGAGTATGTCAACAGACCTAATGTCATGAAAATTGGAACCACCTTGTGGTTTAATTGTTTAAAAAAATACCATTTTCCTTTAGCAGCTGAACACTTACGCCGTAATAAAAAGTGAATTGTTAGGCATACATGTCTTAAGCTTGTCAAATTTTACAACAGAGGAGCAATAAAACACCTTAGAGATGATTTATTTTTTTCCTCTGAACAGTTTTTTTTTTTCTTGACATCAGGATTTGCAGCAACTCAAGGGCGCCCTCTACTGATAAGACTATCTAGAGCCCCATGTATTAAAAAAAAAGGATAGTACAGAGAAAGAAAAGTCATCAGCAGAAAGACCCACTCTAAATTGAATGTACTGATCTTTCACTTTTTAGTTATATGAAGTGTGGTAATGACATGAGGTGTCTTTGGGGGATATAATTAAATACTGAAGCAAAAAAAAAAAAAAAAACTACATTTTGCTGTTAGTCAGCTAGTTAAAAGCACTTAAAAATCTTTATGTGTAAAAATGGTTTGTCCGAATGTCTGTCTGTGCACCGTGTGTGTGCGTGTGTGCATATGAAGGTGAAGGGGACTCTAATCCTCTGGAACGGGAGTTATAGACTGTTGTGAACTGCCAGTGGGCACTGGGAAGTGAACCCAGGTCTCCTGGAAGAAAAGCCACTGCTCTTAACCAGAGAGCCGTCTCTCCAGCCCCAAGCTAAAAAGAGTTTTAAGAAGAGTGTCATGTAGTCACTCTTTAAGATAGTTATTGGGATTTTCTTAGTTGTGTTTCATGGATTATATGTAGTAACTGCAAGATGGTAAACAATTTTGCTGATAGCATTTAATGTATGCCATTATGTAAAACTGTCAGATACACTCCAGCCCTCCCCCCATGAAAAGTCATTTCTCCAGGCAACTCTGAAGCTATTATTAAGCATATTAAAGATAGACAGAAGGCTTGGATTGTATCTTGGCTAGTGAAAGGTGTGTTTACCACTTGAGTCATCATGGCATGTAATAAGTAATGAAAAATTACAGTAGAAACAGGTCTCCTTCATTAGGGACCTAGTGGTTTCAGACATTCACAGTGTGTCTAATGAGTAAAAGAGTTTACCTAATTCTTGACCCCCAATTATTTTTGTCCATTGATTAGCACACTGTAACATGTGGAATATTAATGTGTCTGTGGTTGATAGGAGATTCCTAATTAGAGATTCTGAGTAATGTAGCAGGTAAAGTTGTAAACTGTAATTTAGAATGCAGTAAGTGCCTTTTAAATGGCAGTCCTCAACTGTTTGGGGAATGGCAGAAACAGCGGGAAAGTAAAGTGGCTCCTAGCACTGACAACATCCTCCAGAGGAGAAAACACTCCACACGAGCTGATAGCAAATTGGAGCCTATCCTCAACTCCACAACTGCTTTCTTTTGTCTCCATTTACTAGCCTTTTTTCTTGGAAACAGTTTGTTGGAGTTTGCCCTTAGTTTTGGAGGGCAACTCAAGTAGAAACAGACCTACCATTGGATTAATTTAATAGGCTGGAAATTTGTGGAAAAGCCACTGAGCAACAAGAAATCGTGGCATAATTGCACTGCATAAAAACTCACCACTCTCATTAATCTAATTACCTTGTAACCGAACACGTTGAAGTTCGCCCAATCCCTGACTCTCGCTCTCGGCTTTGAAGCAGGGAAAATGTCAAAGAAACCAAAACACCAGAGCCTCACGCAGCTGCCAGCGAATTCCGCCGGGAGCTGGCTGGTACCTTCTCATTCCATCCATCTGCTACGGACCTCGGGAGCCACCCGAGTATGTAACGCTGCCGGGCTGGTCTCTTGTTTACCGAGAGACCCCAAATACTTGGCTTACGAGGTCCAGCAGATGTGATTGGCTGAGTGGGGCTGGGGGGTGGGGGAACCCTGCTACACAGAGCTTGGGAAAGCACCGGCTTCCTGCAAGCGGCTGAAGCCAGCAGGGCCTGGACGGGGTGGGCGGTGGGGGTCATTAAACGCAAACAACGAACAAAAGAAAAAAAAGTAGGAGGAAGCTGAACCTGAAGCTCATTAATTCAAGGGAAGGTTAAAGGCCGGTTCTCCTGGAACTCGGGCCAAGCGAAAGTCGCTGTCGCCCTTTTCTATTGGGTACCAGAGAGCTGTGATCGCGGAAAGGGGTGGAGGAGAGAAAGCACAAGGAAGCCGGCGGGAGGCAGCGCCCTGGCAGAGCTGCCCCACCCGCTGGCGGCGGACGCGGAACTTGAGTGAGACGCAGAAGGGAGGTGCCAGGGCGGGAGGCACGCTCGCAGCCAATGGGAAGCGGAGGAGGAGCGCGGCGGGGGGCGGGGCCTCCGCGGATTGGTGGAGCCTGGCGGGGCGGGGCGAAAGTGGGGGGCTGAGATTGATTGACCGGGCGGGCCTCGGTGCGTAGCTCTCCGGGCCCGCTGCCTGCCGCGGCCGGTGAGGTTCCGCCGGCCCACGCGCGCCGAGCCTACGCCAGCTCGGGCCCAGCCTCCCGCGGCCGCTCCCGGCGCTCGCTCACCGTCTCTGTGTCTCTCTCTCCCGTCCCTTTCCGCCTGCCCGGCGCGTCCGGCCGTCCCGATGCCTCTACGCTCCGCGGCCGCCTCCCTCCGCCCTCGACGCCCCGGTCCTCGCGGCGGCGGCGGCGGCGGCGACCGGTCTCGAACGCTGGCCTGAAAGGAAGAAGAGGAGGAAGCGAGGCGCGCCCCCCGGCCCATGCCGCAGCCGGAGGCCCGGCCCCGCGACAGCGCCCGCGCCGCCGCCCTCGCCGGAGCGCACGAGACCTGCATGGACGGGCATGGGCGTGAGAGCAGCACCTTCCTGCGCCGCCGCCCCCGCCGCCGCCGGGGCTGAGCAGTGCGGCCGCCCCGGGCTCTGGCCGCCGCCGCCGCCGCTGCTGCTGCTGCTGCTTCTCGGCCTCGGGCTGCTCCACGCAGGTAGGCGCCGGCCGGGTGGGGAGCGGGCCGCGCAGGCTTTGTTCTGGGGCAGGAACGCCGCGGCCCCGGCCTTCGCTGCGGCGGGGTCGCGGCCCCGCGTGAAACGCCCCGGGGCTGCAGGGCTCTCCGCGGGGCGGGTTTCCCGGAGCCCGGGCCGCCTGCGCCGCCGCCGCCGCTGCTGCTGCCCTCCAGCTCGGGGTGGCGGCGAGGCCGGGAATCGCGGCCGGTGCAGACGTTTTCACCGAGTTTGGGGGTGGATTCCGAAGAAACTTCGCCGGGATTTCTTTCGGTTTTGCCAAAGCTGCTCCGAGCGCAGTTTGGCGAGTTGAGGGCGTGCTTGGAGGGTAGCCTCGTGTTTTGGGTTCGCAGCGGGCTTGACAGATGCCTACTGCGGTGTGGAAGCCGACACAGCCCTGAGGAATGTGCTCTTCGGAAAATGAACCTGAACCTTGTGACACGGGATGCCTATTTTTGTTTTCTTTGCAAATAAGTACCCTTACCTTTTAAGACTTTGCCTAGACCATGAATTCCTCTTTAATACAAAAATTAAAAGAGCCATTGTTTTACAGAGATTTCTTTTCCTTGAAGGCCTTTTCCCCTTTGTTTATGATGACACAACGCTGTAATCTGAAGAATTCTAGTTTAATATCATTCAGCTGTACTAAGAACTTTTCTACTAGAGAAGACACACCAACCGTACTAAAATAGCTAGGAGGCTTTTTGAGAAATGGAATAAAATGACATTGAAGAGACAGCTCTTTGAGGTGGTATAATAGCTGCATTTTAACGCTGTCACTTGGGAAATGGACCGGCGGTGAAATGTAGCCAGTTGTGGGTTAATTGGGGCTTTAAAGTAGTAGCTTTAAAGCCTTTGGAAAAAAAAAAAAAAAGTCCGAATGCGGTTTCAGGGAAACTTTGTTAATGTTCCAGTATTCAGGAGTGTTGGGGTGAAAAATATGTATCCATTATGTCAAACTGTGCATTTCATGGCAGTTGAAGTGCTAGGTTGAGCTCTGTTCTCTTGTTCTCTCGTGGGCAGCTTACATATTGGTTGTTGTAGGGTCCTGACAGGACTGGAGAGTGGTTCCTGGAGGTTTCTTTACTGCCCTATGAAAGGCATGAGAAACTGGACTAAAGCTTTACAAGATTAAGGTGCTTTAGTTAAAGAATTTGGAACACAAGGTTCCTTTCAGTAACTCGGTATATGCTCACACTTAGATTGAACCCAAAGGGCTCGCAAGGTTCTCATTGCTGTGAACAACTTGTTGGAGTGGAGCGCCTTTCGAGAGATCTCTTTGAAGAGTGGTGCTATTGAAATGCAGGGGTTTGTTCCTGGCCAGGGAACCTAGCAAATGCTGCTTGCAGATGGACTCCCATATGTTTTACGTCTGGGTCCATATCATTTGCCTCAGCGCCCCATATGGCTCCATAGTTCACTCAGCTCAGCCTCAGCATATCTCATTTCCTTTATTGTAAACTGGCGATTGTGCTGGAGAGCTGCATTCCTGGTGTGAAGGAAGCTGTCTTGCACGGTGAGTCTTTTATGTTTAGTTCATTAAAAAATAATGAAATGAAAGCTCTAGAGCACAAGTCCTTTAGCACTTACAGTAACTGGCACGAAAAATACAAGTCACACCAATTATAGATGATGTGACACCAAAACAGAAATTTTTCTTGTAAGCGCAGCTTTTGAATTCTGCCTTTGGGAAGCAGCATTCGTTCATTGTCATACTTTTTTATTTTGTTTCAAGAAGATCTTCGTAGTTGCTGAGTGGATATCAAATATGGGAGTTCCTGCTTACTCATACACTTCATGGCTTCCTGGGCCACATCCTGGAGAGGGTTTCTGCTCTGCATTGTCTTGGCATTTTGACAGGAGGTTTACTTTACCGCTAACAGGCAAAGTGTGCATTGTCATTATGAATTCATGAAGCTTGGATATTTCTGGGTGTATGCTACAAATTACTCATTATCCTGGAGCCTGTGATGGAGCTGAAATGCTGACCTCAAAGCATTTTCTCCTCAGTTTGCCCTCCTCTGTCTGCTCTCTACAGCCAAGAGTTGTTAGGACCCTTATCCAAAGCAAAAGAGCTGTTTTGTATGTGATTTCTCACAGCAGTCAGCACCTGCCTACCATAAAAAAAGGAAAAACTTGAATGTGGGGGTTGGGAACAAAAGGCACTGGGAAGAAATGCTGCATTTTCTCCCTCCTAAACACTTGCATTACAAATCTCCATGCTTTTCTTACTTTTGATATTTTATGACTATTTGAAATAATTATAAGTAACTGTATGCTCAGGTAGATTTTATAGACCATAAAAAGAACAAATAGGCCCCACAAGTTTAGCGGAAAGTTCTAGTGCTGTCATTATCTGAGGTCCAAGAGCTCTTTATTAATGAGTGATCTTGGCCCTGCTTTCACTTCTTGTTTTGTGCTTGCTGTGTGTCTTATTTTAAAAGAAGAGTGGTATAGTTGTCACCCTGCTGGGTTTGTTTGTTTGTTTGTTTGTTTGTTTGTTTGTTTGTTTTTAAGCTATCCGTGACTGGTCTTAATACTAGTTAGTTGTGCATAATCCCGCCAGGACAAGGCAAGACCTTGAATACCCCTGATAAATGGCTTGAAGGCTTTTGGGAGAGTGAATTTGTTTGATTGTTGTTGTTGTTTTTATCTTGTTCAGTAAATTAAAAGTGAGTAAATTTGTTTTTGAGAAAGGAATCCTGTAAACTGAGCTGCCTTTTTCAGCACTGCGCTAAACAAGCCTTAAATGGACCAAACACATGAAGATGACATTATGCTCTTTGTTAAAGTGGCCTAGTGACTGTTATCAGCCCATAGTGCCACAATAGTCAAATAATCTTAATCTCCTTTATTCTGGTCAAAGTGAAAATGAAGGCTCAACTGGGTTTTGAAATTTCACGGTGATGACAGTTATCTCCCACACTTCTCTCCAGCTAAAGCTAAAAACAGTTTAGAATTTAATTAAATTTTTAAAATATTAAGACACCTTTGTAAATCAACATAGAGATTACTAAATGATGTCTTTTATCAAGATGAAGTTTTAAGTATTGATATCCTGAAGTTTATTGTATCCACATACGGAAATAATTTCATATTTAAAAATAACCCATGGATTTTAATCAGGCATGTTGGCATATACCTGTAATGGATTGAGCATTCAGGAAGCTGATGCAGAAGGATTGTAAGTTCAAGGTCAGTCTGGACCACAATTCAGTGAGACCTGGCTTGTCTCAGAAAAAAAAAACAAAAGTAGGGGCTAGAGAGATGGAGAGAGTCAGAACCCTGGCTGCTCTTCCAGAGGATCCCACTTCGCTTCCCAGTACCCACAGGATTGGCTCAGCCATGAGCAGCTCTAGTTCCAGCACCACCATCTGGCCTCTGAGGACACCAGGCATGCTGGTGGTCACAGACGTACATGCAAGCCAAATACACATAATAAACACACATACAAAACTAGCCAAAATTAATGATACACTGATGTCAACTCCATCCCCCACCCCCACCAATACAAAATGTAAGACATTTTTTTTAATGTAAGACATTTTATATCTACAAAAGACCACAAAAATTTGTTATAACATCTTCCTCATTTTTCAAAAGAGGAAGCTGCTAAGAGATGAAGAAATTAAGCCTTCTTCCATAGGTTAAACACCTATATGGAATTTCAAGCAACAAATATATATTACAGTTCATTTTATGAAATTTGAGATAGATGACCAATGTTTCTCTTCAGTAGATGTTGTCTCTCTTTTGAAACAATATATAATGATTGGTATACATGACTGACCTAGTATTTTTTTTGTTTTTTCTTTTTTTCTTATATTTTGAGAAGTTTCATGAATTGTTATATAAGAGACAATTGACAGATAATTTGGATTTTTCTTTTAAATACAGACTTTTCGTCCTTAGGTCTTCATTTTAACTTTTTCTCTAAACTGTTAGTTTACTGAGTTAATTAAGAAGGAGTGTTTATATTCACACACACACTAGGAATTCTTGGCTTTATAGTTCTCTGATTCCCGTTTCGATGTTGCATAGTTTTTTTAGTTTCTTGTGTTTGCAGTTTACTTGAGAGCTGTGTGACAGACATGTTAAAAGACGTAAAATTGTATCTTGGTCAAGTGAACCACCTTTCTTAGCAGAATACTTAGGGTTTTATAGACACTTAAGGCATTGTGTCTGTGGATGAAGTGATGTAGTTTATTAGTAATGTACCTCAGGAAAGGTAGAACAACTTACTACTAGAATTTTTACCTTGATTTTCTTACCCTGTAGCCATACAAAATCAGGTAAAGAGACTTTAAGCATACTATAATTTGGAATTTTAGCCCTTTTTCAGGTGGGTAGGCTTTTAATCATAGCTATGTGCATAGTGCGCCTCCCCCAGTGCTTGCCAAAGCAAATTACTCATAGGGCTTTAAAAATCAAAACAGCCCATGTTTTTGGCTTTGCTTTGGAGCAGAAGAGTCTTTGTCAAAATCTATAAATAAATAGCAAACAAGAAACAATAATTCATTTGCAGTTTTAATCTGGAGACATTTCAAGACTAAACTCTTCTTCAGTCACGAAAGCTTCCCAATTTTCAATTAACTATATTAAGTTTTTCTCTCAGTGGCTTAATTTGAGAGACATGATAACACAATATAACCTTATTTATGAAGGTATCTTAAAGGAGCAGTATATGAGATAGAATAGACACTTCCTAAGGGATAATGACATCTTTTAATACTGCCCAAGAAGTAATAGAGCATTTACATTCTTGGTCCTGTCTTTTTTCTCATAGGTCATTGCCAACAGCCAGCACAATGTCGAATCCAGAAGTGTACCACAGACTTCGTGTCCCTGACTTCACACCTGAACTCTGCCGCTGATGGCTTTGATTCTGAGTTTTGCAAGGCGCTTCGTGCCTATGCTGGCTGCACCCAGCGAACTTCAAAAGCCTGCCGTGGCAACCTGGTGTACCATTCTGCTGTGTTAGGCATCAGCGACCTCATGAGCCAGAGGAACTGTTCCAAGGATGGACCCACATCCTCTACCAACCCGGAAGTGACCCACGACCCTTGTAACTACCATAGCCACGGGGGAGTCAGAGAACACAGGGGAGGGGACCAGAGGCCTCCCAATTACCTTTTCTGTGGCTTGTTTGGAGATCCACATCTTAGAACTTTCAAGGATCACTTCCAGACATGCAAAGTGGAAGGGGCTTGGCCACTCATAGACAATAATTACCTTTCGGTTCAAGTGACGAATGTGCCTGTGGTCCCTGGATCCAGTGCAACTGCTACTAACAAGGCAAGTGTACTCCTTTTCCCCTGTCTACACACAACTTTCAGATGTTTGGTCCTTCAGACAGCTTATGAGTTGTGTTACAAAGGTCTTGTTTAGAGGAACCATTTGTCAATATTCTTGGAAAGTTATTAACAGGGTTGTTAAAGGTTTAAAATTATTTAACGAGACGTTTTCTCTGCCATGAAAGACGTGGGTCTAAACTTAAATTCACAGTGATATGAAGAATAAAATGTGAACAGTGAAATCAAGTTCTCCAGGGAGAAAAGTCAGGCCTGTCCAATGAGAAAAACACGTGCCTTCCCCACTGCTGTCTTGTGAGTGCTGATGTGTGTGTGACTCTGCTTGAAGAGATCTGCATTCAGATTTATCAGATGGCTAAAGGGGTGTTTCTGAAAAAAAGAAAAAAGAAAGCTGTGAAGGCTGGGGCAATGGCCCATCAGGAATCAGACTTTATTGGAGATTTAGAAGCTAGAGTAAACGGAATGGCTGTAAGCCAAGCTTCCCAGTGGCAAACCCACAGTGGGGCTTTAGTTACTAACCTTTTGGTAACCAAGGAAGTTACGGATTGGCTGTTGCAAAACAGTGCTATATAAACCCCGTGTAATCTCACACCCTCTTTTAACAGTTTAAGTCAGAAGCTAAGAGGAAAGTTGGCAAAATTTAAGTTACATTTACCCCGGTCCAGTGTCAGTGTTCTGTGTTGGTTTATTTTGAAGAAACTGATCATGTATAAAGAGATTTGTGATGCCAGCTGCAAGGCACCGTTGTCTTAGTGCCAGGTAGAAGAGAGTTTCAAGTTGGTTTGCAAGTTCTGGTCAGTGCTAGGTAACTTACCTTAATGAAAAGATCCAAAAGAGTTTCTCCTAGTGGCCAGGTAAACCACCTCCTTCTCTGTCTTCCCCAGCCACAAACCCCTCAGAGAGACTGTCTCTTCTTGCGTTAATTTCTTGTATTTATTATGTCTGTTCCTTAGTTGTCACTGACTAACTCTAATTGATAAGGATCAAGCTTTTGAAGTCTTGTGACTGTTCATTTGACCCCTCCCTTGCCTCCAAATGTGTGGCCTATTTTTAACTGAGTTTAAATTATTTTACTTGGCATTTTGTGAAGGGAATTTTATAACACCTCAGGAGATATCTGGAGACACCCAGGAGTGTCACAAAATAGAAGCCAAAAATAGAAGGCATTGCTCTTGAGCAAAGAGGACTGTTCCATTGCAGCAGACATTTTGGGGGATCTCCACAATGTTTCTATTTCAACCCAGTAAAACTCAAGCATGCCTTTTGCCTTAGCAAATTCCACATCTCAAAATAAGCCCCCCCTTTGGCTTTTACATGTTTATAAATAACTTTATTACCTAGATCTCAGACTATGTTTTTGGTAAAAATGAGATTATAAAGATACACAGTTATGGGGCTAGTGAGATGGCTCAGCAGTTAAGATCCTCTATGCTCTTGTAGAGGACCTAGATTCAGTTACCAACAACAACAACCATATGACTCAAGTTCCTTGATCTAATGTCCTCCTCTAGATTCTGAAGGCCCTTACAGGTATTGGCATGCACATGAAATCAGGGCACATACACACACTCACACACATACACACAAAAAAAAAACTTAATATACATACATATATATATGTGTATATATATATTTTTAAAAACAAATGAATGTGAAGTTATAACGTAGAAAAGTAGACTATTGCAACAGTTTATTACAACAGTTGTGATAAACCTCAAACCTGGGAATAGTTATCCATTGTTCAATTAATTGAGGATTTGTAAGACTTTTGGTCAAATTATTAATTAGTTTTGTGTATATATATGTGTGTGTGTGTGTGTGTGTGTATGTATGTGTATAAATATATATTGTATATGTATGTATATGTGTGTATATGTATATATACACACACACATATATATACATACACATATATATTTACACACACACACGTTTTTGTGTGCGAGAGAGAAATTATAGAACAGTTCACCAGTGCACTTGGATTAGCAAATTAATTTTAAAAATACAGGTTTGTTTTTTTTTCTTCATCTGATAAGAGCAAGGTTTTGTTATTTCAAAATGGAGGGAAAAAGTGGTTCTGACAGCCAGCCAGAAAGAGTGCTTTCTCAGTTGCACACTAGTGTTTTGCCTCCATGCCACTCAGCAAGTTCTCCACCCCCAGCAGGAACTAGACTGCAGTATTTTTTCTCTATATTCTGCAGGGTGCCCAAGTATCCAAAAGGCTGATTTTGATGCCCTGTCTCAAAACCAGTATGATACATGTTGCTGGAGTTGGCAAAGGCCTGAAATTGTGCTGCACAGTTTTACCTTTAAGGACTTTAAGCATTACAAAAAAAGGTGGTAATAAAATAAAAATAGTGAGGCATAATGTCCTTACAAAATACATTCTAAACAAAATATGAAGGTTTTCTAAATCTGTTTTAAAATGTTTTCTTTAACAAAATCTTGGAAAGGTTTTTGTGACTCTCCCCACACATTCGTCAACCTTCTCACCTTTTTATCTCTGTGACAAATACCTGAGAAGAAACAGTGAAGAAGAGGAAGGTTTCTGTGGGTTTGAGTGCATTTATTGCTTTGAGCCTCAGACGAGACAGGATACCAGGATGATAGGAGAATCAAGTTGGCCAGAAAGAGAAGAAAAGAGGGAATGTAAGAGGGAAACCAGGGACGAGGCGTCACATTCTCAGGAGGTAACTATGTGCTCCCTCCACCTAGACCCCGCCTGACTTCTACTCCCTCCCCAAAGACTCTAGTGAGTCTGTCAACCAGAACCCTGCAGATCCCTTAGCAGGGTACCAACCCAATCTTTTGGAGGTATACTTCATTTTCTTACTGAGAATTTCTGGATATACCTAGGCCAGAGTTGAGTAATTCAGCACTGTAGGTTGCTGATATTGAACCTTGCTTGTATGGTCAGGCATTTTTAAAGACCTATGTGCTCTGTCACTGCACTAATGACACTATGGAAAGCCAACTGTGAGGCTGAAGTGTTATATTTAAACACCCATACATTTCACTGCCTTCACTCCAGAAGAGAAATGCTAGACCCTGGGATTTTACTGAGGTCACTGAGACAGCTGGCTTCTGGGAGCTTGGCTTCTTGAGCGAGCCAGCCACAATTTTACTTTAGTGAGGTCTCCCTTCCAAAAGTATCTCCCACCTGTCAACCAAAGGACACCTAGACAGAATAAAATAAGGTGAAGTCAAGAGGCTCAAGAGGTGTTTATTAACTAAACTTTTCCCCACATACAGGCGAGTGAGTTAAGACAGATAGACCTATAGTGTGATATGGATTTATCTCTCTTTATCCACTGTTCTCCCCACACACTGGCCCTCCCCTCCCCTTGTAGAAATAAGGACTTGTTTTCCAGATTGTCATGGTATGCACAAGTTCTCTTACTCGGGGCCTCCATGTTTTTGTTTATGCCTTTCGCCTGCCCTTTTTTTGTTTTTTGTCTTTCTGGAAGAGTCTGTAGTTAGTGGGCCAGCTTGCCAGGGTAGATATGTTACTGAAGGTGGGAAGCCAGGGCAAGTTTTTCATCTCTCCACCCTGGGGCTGCAAGAGTTTCTGGCACACCTACACACCTCACCTCATCTCAGATACACATCTTCCCCACCTTTGGCTGTGAGAGGCAGCTGCAGGCACGCAGCCCTGAGAAAGTGAAATGAGGGCAGCAGCGTTAGGACTGGCAGTATTAGGGACAGAGAGAGGAAGAGCAGTTTTTCTGTTGGGGGAAAGGCAGGTACACTTCATCAGTTCCCAAGAAGCGCTATCCTGCTCCAGAGGAGCCAGTTACCTATCTTGAGGATGCTTGGCTTTACTGTCTTTGCATCCACATTTTCTTTGACACGTTCAGACTCAACTCCTTCATTTAATTGGTTGTGATTCTGTTCTTAAATAAAGGTCCATAGAGAGGATATTTAAATACATGATTACAGCAGGTGGTTGAAGAGTAATGCTCTTGACCCTTTGATACATTCCCAGTAGCATGTATTAAGGTTGAGGAGTCTAGAGTATAGTTTAGTGGTAGAGGGCTTGCCTACCTCCACAGATCTACAAATAATGAAGACAAAAGTAAACTTCTTTTTTAGTCATCAATCTTGAGCTAGCAAAGTGGCTCAGCAGGTGAAGCACCCGCAACCCAAGGTTAGTTCTTGGAACTCATGCAGTAGGGAAAATTACAAATTGTGCTTTGATCTCTAACAATGGTTGTATTTTTAATAATGATTGTCACAAGTATTCTTTTGCTTTATTTTCCCCTTTTCTTCTTCCCCACAACTCTGGCTTTCTTATATGAAACTTGTATCTCATGAAAACATTAGGGATTAGGGAAAACATTAGAATTAGGGAAGATCGGGAGCCACAAACCCTGGGCTCCCTCTCTGAGCCAGAGAAAGCGTTTGCAGTATGTAGGCACTTGCTTGCCCTTAGGGAAGGGGCTGCTCCGTGTGCTTGCCTGGTGAGTGGGCACTCTTGCTCTTGCAGTGGCCACCAGCCCGTTATCCTGTGGGCAGCACCTAGTACCTAGCCAAAGCATAGCCGGATGCCCAGCTTATCTGAGTTGTTTGTGTACATCATTTTATTCCATAATATCTCTAAATCTCAAACTCTGTAATTGCTTTTTTAGACGTTTCTGAGAGTTTCAGCTTGGTTTTATTTCCTTTTAGTTAATGTCTTCCTTGAGCTGTGTAGCCTAAGGTTTTCATTCTGATAAAATCCATCAGTCCTTGTTAACATTACAGCATATTGTGACCACTTCTTTCTGAAAGTCCTTAGATAGATACTTACACAGCAGCAGTGGACATGCAAACCATTCTGGGTCGTTCTAAAAGCATTGCAAAGGCTTTCAACTGTCGTTTTAAGTGCATCTCTGGATCAAGGTTTGGAAATCTGGCCTCTCTTGACCACACGCCTTAGTACATTTTTTCCTTGCAGCCAAGTGTTTACAGTGCTTTGTGTTAGTAACTGTGGATCCCTATGAGCTACATAGTAGTAGTCTTTTATATTTATCAATGAAAATATTCCTCCTTTGCTTTGGTTGAATTACGTTTAGATGTATAGACCCGTTTGTGGTGGTGGCCATGGTGGCAGGGGCATGTCTTCCAGAGAGTACTTAATCTTTAAAAGCTAAGATTTGCTTTTGATATATAGATATTTGATAATTATAGCCATTTCTTTGACACTTGTTTCTTCTGGTCCTTCTTAACTACAAAGATGCTCCTTTATTGTTGTAGCTCCCTCGGTGTAATAATTTCTGATAAAACATTAATTTGGTGCTACTGTTTTTGTTTGTTCTTGTTTGCTTTGTTTTTAAGTTACTACATGTAGGAGATGAAGGGATGAATGTAGCCTCTGCATTGGCGGGGCACATACCTGAAATGTCCAGCACTGGGAAAGCGTGGGATTTGTGTGTAGACCTGGCTGTCTTCAGAGCTTCGTGGTAGAATGTATTGCTTCCCAGATTAGTTAGTCAACATTAGTTAGCAGGTTGATACAAGTGTCAGGATGGAATACAGGCACAGTGGCTGCTGTGAAAGCCTGTCACAGGCTATCACCCATAGTGGATGCCTCCTTACTTGCTTTCCTGGGATTTGGCAGCTTGGCTTTCCACCTCCCACAATCAGTGTGCCCCTGACCTGCATCTCTGTTTCCACAGTCACCAGCTTTAACCAGATTTTCACAGTCCCATCTAATTTTTAAAACCCTCATTAAGTCATGTGCGAGACATTTTTTGTCATTTCTGTAATCCAGAAATAGCACTGAAATGTTGAAGAATGGGTTTTAGAAGAGCAAATCCTCTCCAATTTTGGGTGGGACTAGGTCTATTGTCCCTTTCAGTTTCCAGCAAGGTTGTTGTTTATACTGGATTATAAAGAGTTAGGCCCAGGAACTACTGTGTGGTACAGTCTCAGTAAATTGCCTGGAGGTAGAAAGAGTTCCAAGTGCATGTTGGAAAAGAGAGGAGAAAGGAAGAATACCACTGGACGGTCGATGTGTACTGTTAAAAGAGCATTTTGTAAGTTGGATGGGCTCCTTGGTTATTCTTTATGATGTGTTTTTCAAATAAGGTATCCCTTTTTATTGTCCACATATGCTAAAACACACATGGATGGTAAGAAGTTCTTTACCATCTTTTACTCTTGTTGACACCACTGCTTGAGTCCTAGATGTCCTTGGAAAAGACCTTCTAAAATTCCTCCTGGTGAGTGAAATTAAACAGAGGTTTGTCAGCGCCAGGCAAGATTCCTTGGATGATGTAGGCCTCTGCTGCTTCAAAACAAATCCACAATCCTCCATAGTTGAAGACAAGGGCAGGAAGCCAAGTCTGATACACAGCTGGGAGTCAGAACTTGTTTCTCTGTCACATTTCCAAATGTCTCTCTGCCCTGTTCAATTTTTGAGTCGACATTTTGTGGGGAAGGGGTGAGAAGGAAACATTGGGTGGCTGGTGCTCTTTTTTGTTGCTGTTGTTGCTGGCTTCCATTAAAGCTAGCCAAACATTTTCTGCCTCTGTGGAATGTGGCCTGAGAGAGTACCTACAGTATGCAACAATGAAAAATGCTCCCTTCTCCATTTTGTCTTTATTTGTTTTGACTGCAGTAAAACTTGCTCTTCCAGTGTTTGGATTTTGTGTTCTTGTGGGTGGGGTAATTTAACAAAGTGCCCAGCCTGCCTGTGAGTGGTGAGGAACAAGAGCTAACACTGTAACTAGACAGCCTTGGAGTGAACCTATGGTTCTGTTGGATCCTAAATAGAACTCAAGTGAAACCAGTATGCTAGAGAACGGGAGCGCTTTCTGCTCCACTTAGCTGATTATTTCAATACTTACAGGTTCAGCTAATTGTCACGTTGACACAGTGTCTGCCACAGTACTTAAACATGAACTTCTCATCTCCCATGCAAATGCTTCTGAAACAGATTTAGGCTTCAATCTGGACCTATAGACACTTGGTGCAGGTACCAACATCTTCCCCTCTTCTTGGCCAGGCACAAGGATGTTTTTGGCCAGTTACTGCCTTTTTAAAACAGGTGGTCATCAATTCTGACAGTCTCGATCCTTTTCTGTTTTGTGTCTTTGGGAACTTGATGAACCTAGAGCTGGCAAGATCTGTATGTACTGTGAAAAAGTTGAAGTTCTTTTTCCCCTTTCTAATGCTGAGAGAGAATCAGAGAGGCTATGGTTTCCTGTTCTCCACCAGTTTAGGGACAGCAGTGGAACCTAGACCCTGAACACTTGCAGGATCTGTAGCCCTGCCTCTTTCCAGAGAGATGACCGGAGAAATCAGGACCTGCTATGGTAGATTGTGCCTAGCTGAGGGCCACTGCCCCCACCAAAGCCCTCAACTTTTGAAGTATTTTTAGCCTCTGATCTGATACACAGCTGGGAGTCAGAACTTGTTTCTCTGTCACATTTCCAAATGTCTCTCTGCCCTGTTCAATTTTCTTTGAGTCGACATTTTGAAAACACAGTGGCAGCCTACGTCTGTAATACTCCTATAGGCAATAACCTTCTCATCTACAAGTATAGTAATATCAGCCTCCTCACAATGCAAAATCCGAACCCAAAGTGAGGGAGACATGCAAAATCTGAAGTTTGGAGTTTTTGAAGTTGCTGAGATGTACAGGCCTGGAGGGCTTGCCTCCTCATGCTCAGCATGGCGTCACTCTGGTGTGTAGAAGGAAGTTGGCCAACTTCCCCGCCTCTGTGCCTATTTATGCTTCCCGCCTTCCTTGTTTTAATTATATAGAAACTGGTTTTTGAAAGTTGGCACTTCTGTGCCTGTCCCTTTTGTGTGTTATCCCTGGGCCAGATTGCTTTCATTCTCAGTGCTTTTTCCAGCCACTGGGCTTGGTGCTTCTCTGGACCACCCTAGCAGCATTCAGCTGTGGGTGTCCTTCCCCTCTGGTTTGGCTTCTTAATTCTCCATTTACTGCCAAGTACCCCTTCAGCAGCCAAAGCAGCACCCCCCCGTTCTTGCTTGTGTTCATTACCTAGGGCAACACTGAAGACTAAGTGTGAGCCATCCTGAACATAGCCTGTAGGAGGAACCTGAGGGCAGAGAAGCATGCGTGTTTGATACCTGTTAGGAAGGCAATATATCCTTAGTCTCTTCTAGCCGCAAAGGAATCTAAGGGAGATTTCTGATAAGCTGATCACCTTGGAAACACGTGTACTGTCTAGCTGTTGGACTGTGGTCCTACCCAGTGAAAGCATTTAACAGTTATACTTCTGCAAGTCTTCGACTTCCTGTGAGTATATTTGACGCAAGCTGAATAGTGATTGTAAAATTGCTTTCCATTTTATTGAGTTTACAGCTTCCTAATAGACCATCTCCCTGATGCTTTTGGGAAAATTGTCAGTGACAGCATATATCTCTCACCTAGCATTTAGTATATATACTACAAATAAAATCTTGTCTGGGTTCTGTATCAAATTGTTCAGGCAGAAAGGTAATCGAAATGAGTATGTGTGAATTTTCAAAAAGGGGAAAGAGAGAGTTACCCACATTTTTATGTAACTAAAAGTCAGTTCCCTCTTTGCCTGCATAAAGGAGGCCAGCCCCAGCTATGATCCACACTCTGCTGACCCTGAGGAAGTGAAGCGCTTTCAGGGCATCTGCCTTTTTCAGAGCTTCCTCAAATTCTCAACATTTAGAAAAATTGGCCCTCCAGAGTAGAATTGGGGTGTGTTAGGTATGGAGACAAGGCCAGTGTGGTAGGAGCATGTGCTGTTGTTGGAATGGTCTTGTTATTCTGTCACGAGGACGGAGTGTCAAGGCTGTGTTCCACTTACATGTGCGGACCTGTCACGAGGACGGAGTGTCAAGGCTGTGTTCCACTTACATGTGTGGACATAAAAGGGCTCTGAGCCCAGTCTTGGTCTCCTGGAGGGTCTATTTTTCAACATAATTATGCCCAGACAATGTGACAACACTGACGTATCAGCTAATTAGATGAAGTAAAATTTATTTTAACTTCCTTGTACACGGGCAGAATTTTAACCAGATACAAATCAAATTGCCTTTCAGTCCCATTTCTTTGCTTCAGTTTCGTTTCCAGTCCCATGGTTAGCTCTAAAAGTCCAGTTCTCTTGCTGAAGATTCATTCCAGAAAGTTCTTTACACTTGAGTGCTAAGTGGTCTAACTAAACACCAGTAATTGTGTCCTTCACAGTATACACAGAGATGCGGTATATACAGAGAACTGACTGTAAAGCCTTTGGGGAATTGTATCTTAAAACCTCCGCATAGTATTTTCCAGGCCGTTGTACCTTGGGAAGATTTCTCTGTATCTTGATTAGGTAGAGCCTGGATTTTCCTTGTGGACTTATTCAATTCCATTTCATATATTTTCTTTTCTTGCCAGTGGGGGGGAAAAAAAGGCATGTAGGTGCCTCTTAACAAGTGGTTCTCAACCTGTGGGTCACGAACCTTTGTGGATATTGACTGACCCTTTCACAGGGGTCACCTAAGACCATTGGAAAACACAGATATTTACATTACAGTTTATAACTGTGGTAAATTTATGGTTATGAAGTAGCAACAAAAATAATTTTGTGCTTGGGGGTCACCACAACATGAGGAACTGTACTAAAGGGTTGCAGCATTAGGAAGGATGGGAAACACTGCTCTTAATTTTACAACAAACCTTAAATTCTTGTTGCCTTTCATATGTAGAAAGGTTGATTTGTAGCTGCTATCTTTCTCTTCCTCATAGACCTTGTGGGTGGTAAAGATCTCAGGAGTGAGATTAAAGATGAATGAGGAGCGCTAGAATAGTTTGTCTAAGGTGGGGTTGAGAGGGAGTAGATGGGGGAGGTTTAACAAAAGACATTGATGTTTTAAATGCACAGAAATGCCACCCATCAATAATAAATGGTGTGGCAGTGAGCAGATGTGCCGAATTGAGTTATTACTGCATATGGATCGGTTCGTGGAAAGGAAGCAAGTAGCACAGGCAGGGTTTCACATTTTTTTTAAATGCTGGGTGAGAGCTGTATATAAATTTGAATATTCCATTTTAGGTTCTTGATGGATGCTATATGAATTTTTTTTAAGTCTAGAATTTGCAAAACTTCCAATGAAAGTTTGTACATTTTTGAAGGATTATTACAGATGAATGAGTTTGTTCTTCTGGAGAGGTAGAGAGTCTGAAATGGATTTCGTGCTGTTCATAGCTGAGTGCTTGTTGAGAGCCTGTGCTGTAATTGTTCTGAGGAGTGACATCACATTACAAAACCCAGGTCATGTGAAACTGTTAGCCACAGCTTTTACTACACTGCATTGATTATACATCTAGGTTCCTGCTCAGTACCTGCTTAAACTCCAGGGACTTCTCAGGGCCCTTACTCACGCTTTGGAATTATTTCATCCCCTCAGCATGTTGTTTAACAGGTAATTCTATACACATACCCACGTGAAATATTGTAGTTTTATCAAACAGAAAGTCACTTTAAGTACAATGGGTAGACAGAATTCCATGAGATAGAGTAGAATATTTTATAGGTACAGGTCCTAAAGAATGCTAGATAGATTTCCATGTGCCCTGCATGGCAGAGAGTAAGTGTGTGAGATGTTTCAAATTAAAGTGAGTCCTGAGTTCCAGAATTGGAATTGTTGTGCCTAATGAAAAAAACAGGCTTGGTTAAACTTGAACCTATTCCACTCATCTTAATATTGCCTCCTGTGTGTCTTTTTTGGTAACTTGTTAGCAATTGGATTTCTTTACTTTGTTGCCCCAACATAAGTAAAATTCCTTTTCTCTCTTTTTAATGTGAACAAAATTTTCATAATTCTTGAATGCAAAGTTGGTTTAAACTTAAAGTTTGTTAGAGTGGAAAGACACCTCACTGAGTTGTTGGTTTTTCTCGGTTGTTTTAGTTGAGAGGACTCTCATAGTCCTGACAATCAAGACAATGTAAAAAGGAATTGTTGACTTCTAGCCATCTGCCTGGGTTCACCGTCAGTGTTTGCTACCCGCCCTCCAGTGTTTTCAGGTGCAGAGTTTACTTGAATTAATCCTTTCACCTCCTAACAGTCCCAGTGTGTCTTAGAAAAGGACTTGTCAAACTGATTTTAGAGCCACCAAATAAATCTATTTTATAGTCTCCTTAGATACCCACCTCAGAGCCCCTCATAGTGGAAGGGCCCATGGTTGGAATCAGCAGGCCCCCTGAAATCATCTCTGCTCACCTTCTCTGGGTTGTTAAGAAGGTGTTGTAATGTGAGAAGGCTGGTAGTGAAATCAAATTGTGGCTCTGGGTAATTAGGAGAGAAAGCCCAGGGTTTTCACAGCACATTGTCTGGCTTTCAGTTGCAGCTGCAAACAACGGATATGAACTTTAACCACTTGCTGCAATGCAGCTGTCTCAGATCTGGCTTTGTAACTGGCTGAAGTAAAATGAAATGGCTGGAAAATTCCAGTCAAGTAACACCAGTGGGAACATGTGGAATTAAATAGTGTGAGCAAATGCTGGCTGAGTTGGGGAAAAACTTCAGACATAAGCTTAAGGGTGGTAGTCAGGATATGGGGGGACATTTCTGGCCTTTTAAACAAGGGTCCATTGTTTTGACTAGTACTCTTACAGGAGCTGAGACGTTCTTACCATCAGAGTGACTTACAGAGTGTGTGGCTTGTCTGTCTGCCTTCTTGACTAAAGTCACTCAGTCCTTTATTCTACTATTTTAATTAAAAAACAAAAACAAAACTGTTACCGTATAACTAACAATAAGGCAAATCTTAGAGCTATATCAGATGGCACTGGGGGAGTGCTCCCACTTCAGAGGGACACACAGAACCTCTGTCCCTTCGTAGTTACCCTCTCTCATCACTTGTTGGCTGAAAAAAAAAAAAAAGAGCCAGTTCACTTGTTTCAGTTGTTATAATGAAAGGATTCTGCAAGGAAGAGTGTGGTCTGACTGAAGAAAGGTTTTGTGTTATCAGTGGATAGGTTTTTGTTGTTGTTGTTGTTCTTTCCCCCTGAGCTGTTTGCTTCATTTGGTAAATTAAGAGCTTACTAAGAGCTCACTGGGAAAAGATATAAGGAGTTAGAGGCCCCTGGTGGTGTTTGGGGAAAACATCTTCTGTCACTAGGTCCAGGGCTTGTTACTCTGCCAGTGCTTGAGAATTGTGCTTGCCAAATAATTCCCTGTCATGGATTAACCAGTGATGCAAAACATTTGGTTAAGAGACTTAAAGAAATCTCTCCTGAGGCACATGATTGGTAGTTGTTGTCCATAACCCCCTCAGGAGGGGGCTCAGGGCTTAGATTAAATTTGCAGTGATGAGTCATGCAAATGCACATGGTCCAATGAAGGATCTCTTTAGAAGGCAGGACTCTGTTAGATACGTCCCCAAGAAAATCCCTCAGAGCTTCTGTTCCTCCTTGGAGAGGAGGCCCCACCCAAGCTATGCTATGTGATTTTTAGGAGACAAATAAAATTATCAGTCAAAATGGACTATGTCCCAACAGTGGTAGTGCATTAGCAAAGTCGAGCAAAGACTAGTCCCCTAGACCCTCTGCACAGTCCCGTCCAGCTGTACTAATCTGTGCATCTTCCACCCCACAGATCACTATTATCTTCAAAGCACACCATGAGTGTACAGATCAGAAAGTATACCAAGCTGTGACAGATGACCTGCCAGCCGCCTTTGTGGACGGCACCACCAGTGGGGGGGACGGTGACGTTAAGAGCCTTCACATCGTGGAGAAGGAGAGCGGCCGCTACGTAGAGATGCATGCCCGCTACATAGGCACCACAGTGTTTGTGCGACAGCTCGGCCGGTACCTGACCCTCGCCATCCGGATGCCCGAAGACTTAGCCATGTCCTACGAGGAGAGCCAGGACCTGCAGCTGTGTGTGAATGGCTGCCCCACGAGTGAATGCATGGATGACGGCCAAGGCCAGATGTCTGCTCTCCTGGGGCACAGCCTGCCTCACTCCCCTTCAGGGCAGGCCTGGCCTGGCTACACACTGGAGACTGCCAGCACCCAGTGCCACGAGAAGATGCCCGTGAAGGACATCTATTTCCAGTCGTGCGTCTTTGACCTGCTCACCACTGGGGATGCCAACTTTACTGCTGCAGCCCACAGTGCCTTGGAGGACGTGGAAGCCCTGCACCCGAGGAAGGAGCGCTGGCACATCTTCCCCAGCAGCCGCGGGGGGCGCAGGGATTTGCCTGTTGGTCTTGGGCTCACATGCTTGGTCCTCACTGTGTTTTTGTAGGGGTTGCTTGTTGTATTTTGGTTTTGTTTTGTTTTGTTTTGTTTTTTTGGGTTTTTGTTGGTTGTTGTTTTTTTGTCTATAACAGAATTTTAAATATATATTGTCATAATATATTGAGTGAAAGAGTATATATGTATATACCATGTATATGACAGATGTTTGTCCTGGAACACCAGATTGTACATTATGTGTTTGGCTGTTTTCACATATGTTGGTTGTAGTGTTTTTTTGATTGTATCAACTTTGTTTTGAAGTTTTGTGAAATGTTTTATAATGTCCCTGCTTAGGGACTTCTTAGAAAGCACTTTATTTTTTATATATTAAATATTTATGTGTGTACCTGGTTAATATGTACAGTGCATATACACAGACACCACAGCAATCCATTTGAAGGAGACCAGTTTGTAGCTACTCTGGGTGTCCCTCCTGCACTTCCCTTTGCTACTGATTTGCCAAGGTACACAGTTCCCAATGGAGCTGTCTCCTTTCCTTTGAAATGTCAATTTGAGAGGAAAGTGGTCCCCTCACTTCTAAGTACTTTTGATTCTTAAAATGTGGCTCTCACTAAAGAACCTTGTTTCCAACAGTTCAGTTTTTGCGAACGTGGGGACAGTAGTGCTACAACTGCAGTCCGTGTTATAGTTGTGACATTGGAGCACATATGGCCTATTAAGTTGACCCTTCCGAAGCTGCTGTGTGTTGGCTCTGAGTCTGCTGATGGACATTGCAAGTAAATTCCAGGCATCTTACTATACCTGAGCTAGTAGCTCTTTCTCATCATCTATCCCTACTTAAATTGTAGTTTTCCCCTCCTGTAACTCTTTAAGCAAAACCAAATTATCAGCTTAGTAGAGGTCATACCTTGCTCTCCCTCTTTGTAATTTGTAAAAATCACTTTAACTCTCCTCCTTGGCTGCTTGGAATTCTAACAGTGCTGTGTGGCTTTGCCCCAGCATCTCCCTAATTTCCCCTCAGGATTCCAAATCCTGGCTGTTAGTGTTCCTCTGATATTGAGGTCCTGGAGTAGGCCGTGAGAACTGAAAATCTTCCTTGGCGTACGTTAGTACGTACGCACTTGCCTCTGGATGCTGTTCAGTCCTGATGTTCATAACTAGGCGTTGTGCTGCCCAAGTAGTATCTGCCTTTTCAGCTCTCTGCCATCTTGACACCTGTTGTTGAATGTTAGGCAATTGCACCTGTCACTTAGTGAAATCCCTGTAAGGTAAAATCTCTCCTTGCCTCTTCCATCCCATTGCTGGTACCAACTGTAAAAGGAACATGGCGAAAGTCAGTGGTGCCAGCACAGTTAACTCCTGAATAGGTAGGTTTGTATTGTTATATCTAAATGTGAGTGTTTGGTTCCAAGAAGTGATATAATTTGTGTTTTAATATTTAAGGTTTAAATTAATGCAAGCAAAGATACAAACCTTAAATACTCTATAGTTATTTAGGCTAGGGTGATACTTTTTGCCACGCCCTATTGGCCAGTGCCACTGACAGACTCAGGCTGGCAGCAAAAAGGATATTTTGTGAAGTTGTGTTTCTTAGAGAACTGATACAATGAAAAGGTGGGATTGTGTGCTCATTAGGAGGCGGAAGACTGTCACCCTGGGGCAATTCCAAAGGCACCCTGCGTCCTCTTCAAGGTTGGACTCCAGCCTCGCCCTGTAAAAGAACATCCTAAGAAAGCTGGATTGGGACTGAGCAGCTCTGAAGCATGGCCACTTTTGTTCATGTTCTTGAGCCATGTGTCAACATCAGTAGCTACTAGTAATTGAGTAGAGCAAGAGAGGGAAGATGTTGATTATTTATAACCACTATTTTTGTGCAAATAGTATAAAAGTAAAGCAAAAACAAAGGAAGTCTCTCCAGTGTCTGGCTTTAGAGTGTGATGGCTGTCACCTCTATCCTTTTGAGGAGAACAGAACCACCACGTCTACTCGTAGTTTGGAAGAGAAAGTTTGCTTGTTTAGCTGTATCGTTTAGCTGGAAAGGGTGCCCATGAGTGTACGAACTACAGCAGTGGCATTAGTAATAATAGTGTGATGGTTTCTCCCCCATAATCCCTGTCCCTTTACGTCCTTTACAGATCCCACAGATAACTTTTAGAAGTGAAGTACGTCTGTAGAGAAGGGCCAGGTTTTCTTCGGGGTTTCTAAGGAAAATACTGCGTACAGTTGTTTCATCGAGTCCTTGGCCAGGAGAAGGTCAGACCAGACCAGCATGTGTATAAGCTAGAGCTCTTCACAGCTCTCTGGGGAGAGCTTAAAACTTGGGGCAAAACACTTGGTTTTCCCAGATCTCTCTACATGGCTCTTTCAGAAAAGATTCAACAACACTTTTGCCCTGTTCACTGCGCTTGGAAACCCCCACGCTGTGCCGAGTCTTTGCAGAGAAACCTGTAGATGTGGTTCATAGGTGTATGAGTATCTGTAAAAACAGTGAGTGTGCGGTATGTAAATACTTTTAAGTTATTATGCTAGAAAAATAAAGTTATAGACCTTGCTGTCAAATGTTTGTTCTGTGGTTATAGTGACACCTGCTGGAAGAGCTGAGGAACCTCTGCAGAAGAAAAGGAGTAAGGGAGTTCAAAGTTTTGACAGGATGTACTGCTTGCCCCCAGCTCATTTGACTGCTACTGTAGTTTTTCCTTTATAACCTCTAAAAAATTACAAATAAAGCAGTGCCTGTGATGCTGGCTGCTGGTCCTAAAGATCTGTCTTTAACGAGTAGCTTTGCCCCCTAAGGACACTGCACTTTGGTCTCTTGAAGACGACTGGAGTGCAGCAACGTAGCGTGATGGAAGTATGTGGGAGGGAGGATTTTTATTTTGTTTTGTCTTTGAAGACTTGCAAGCCCTCATAAACAGGGAAATGTATGCCAACTGGATCATCTGAGCTACAGAAACCAGAGGTACAGCCCAAGGTGCAAAGTAGTGCCTGTATAACGGGAGGCTACATTCCCACTTCGCATCCACAGCAGACAGCCAGCTTTCCGGAGACCAAAACTAGAGAAATTCCAAAAGCACAGAGAGGAGACTTCATAAACAGCAAGTGAATTTGAGTTTTCTTAAACTAAAAACTTAATAATCCTGTTAGTTGCCTGATTTATTTCATTTTTTAAAAATATGTATTGGTAGGATGGTCTTGGATCACTATAGACTTCCTCTGTATTCCGTAATCAAAGAACACCTCCTCACCCCCAAGAAGGGAAACAAAAGGACGTTCTAGTTCTACTTCCACTCCCTGTATGTCTTCTAAAGGGAAAGTCAATTTTTTTTTAAATTCACTCTTCTTCCCTCAGAGAACCTCTGGTAAGATGTTTTACACTGTCAACTAAATAATACAAGGTGTCTCCCCACCCCCAATGTCCTGTCAACACTTTGAAGTGGTGATGTCTGTGTCTCCTCTCTTGTGAATGGCTTGCACATTGTCCTTCTTGCAACTAGGGCTGCACATAGCCAGAGCTCATTTTATTTTCATTAGGATGATGTCAAATCAACTGAGCAAACATACTAAGGTAGGTCTACCAAACTGCCATCAGAAAAAAAGCAAAAGTAGGGCAATATTTCCTAATTGGAGGTTCTTTTCTTTATGGTTGTGAGCCAAAACCATCCTTCCAACCCCTAACTGGTTTCTGTTAATGGGTGATATATTTATGATCTATTTTTTTATTCGAAAATGAAAAGTACACCTCAAAACTTTAAAAAGGCATTCTGTAACCAGATCAAATATGTAAGACTAAATCACAAATGAGTTGGCAGAGTACAAATGCACCTGCCGTAAATAAGCAGACAAGCAGTCTTTACAACTAGGACTGTTTCACGGTCTGAGACTATAGTCAAGTGTTTGCCGCAGAATCATGAGGATCTGGGTTCAGATCTAAGTCAAGTGGCACAGGCTGGTGATTCCAGTTCTGGGGAAGTGAAGGCAGGAGGATCTCTGTGCTGAATTAGTGAGCTCCATGTCTAACGAAAGGTGCTGTCTCAAAAGATAACAGGCCATAGAGAACGACACCCCATATTGCCCTCTGCTCATTACATGCATGTACACATCAGCAAAACACTGCAAACACCACACACACGCACACAAAAGAGTAATGGTGTGAGTAAGAATGACTCCCGTACAATATCTGCCTGCTTGGTCCACGGTTGGTGGAGCTGCTGAGAAAGGCTTAGGAGGTGTGCCACTGGGAGTGGACTTCGAGGTTTAAAAAGGCCAGCCCATTCCCATTCTCTTGCTCTCTGTACCTCTTGCCTACGGATATAATGTCTTGGCTCCTGCTCCAGCACTTTGCCTGTCTGTTGCCATACGCCCTGCCATGATTGGTCATGGATTCAACCCTCTGGAACTGTAAGCAAATACCCAATAAACTCTTCTCTAAGTTGCCTTCATCATGGTGTCTTTTCACAGTAGTAGAAAAGTAAGAAGTCTAGGAACATTTCGATCAATAACATAACACTACCAAGGGGAAGGGTACTGTTAACTTCTCAATGGTTACCAAATCATGAAGAGTTAGGGGAGAAGTGCAATGGCCTTGCTCTTGAGTACCAAAAGGACCAAGCCTGTGTCTCGTGAATATTACTTTCTTCCTTGGCAGGGCTGGGGAGGACACTGAAATAAGTCAGTACAGTATAAATACAAGATCAGTAGCTGCAATCAAATTGGAAATGTAGATGACACCCGGAGTTCAGGAAAATGTGAAAGGTTGCCTAGGAAATATGGAAGAGCAACAGGTAGGAAAAGCTTGTAGATCAAAACAGCAGCTGTGGGTGCGTGGAGCTGCTGGGCCATCAAGGGTTCCTTTTTGATAGCCTACTCCGGGCAGCATGCCGTCATGGTCAAGGGCTAGGCTTAAATCTACTTCCTTTACTTGTTGTGGCTTTTCAAGCCTTCGAAACCATGTCTAGACTTCCGTTTTCTCATCTCTATAATAAGAATTCTAACATCACCTCAAACGTACCCTATGAGAAGCAAATTTATTACTTTATCTAAATTTCTTAGCATAGCACTTGACTGTTTACCAGCTCAGACACTGCTTAAAACTGTCCCTGAGGTGGACTGTGTGTGTTCACCTTGGGGAACTGGCAGGCCCCTGAGTTATCCATGGAACTGTATTTAGATTTAAGTCCCCAGGAAGATGCAAGAATCTAGAACTGGGCCAAAGTTCTGAAGAAAGTTTGGACATCCTAGAAGGAGTCAATTAGATCACAACTTCCAGGAAAGCACCTGAGACCAAATCAAAAGCAGGCTTGCTAAGTACCTTCTTCTTCCTGCCGTTTGTACTCCCAGACTGTCCACACAAATGTACCAAGGCTCTCAATAAGACAGGAGCAATTTTTTTGAGCAACCGTTGGCTGTGGTTTAGTCTTTGGGGGTTGAAAATGGTCTGAAGATAGGAAGAGATCTAGTGAAATTGTTGCTAAAGAGGTAGTTGGCCATGTGTTTCTACAACCCAGCAAATCAGAGTTCCAGTGGAGAAGCATGTGAGGACTTTCTCCAGTGTTTTCCTTAGACTGAGTGGCAATGGACACAGTCATTTTGTGTCGCAGGCTCAAAGCAAAACTGACCCTTGGATCTGGACCCTTCTAGTTGTTCAAACTAGGCCAACGATAATATTTTCATCTTCTCAGAGTGGAAACAGAAAAGACCATCTATAGAAGGCTGAGAAATATAGACTGGCCTGATCAAGAAAAATCCTTTCTCTCTGATTTTAGAATCTCTTTCAGGAGCTGATGAGATAGCTCAGCAGTTAGGGGTGCTTCTTGCTCTTTGAGAGGACCCAGGTTCAGTTCCCAGCACATACCCTAGTCAGAAAGCAACTGCCTATATGTGTAGCTCCATGGAATCTGACACTCTCTTCTGGACTCCATGGGCACCCACACATACATGACATAGCCTCATGTACCAACACATACACATTCTTAAAAAGTAAATCTTTAAAATAATATTTTTTTTCAGCAAGGTGGTGGTGGCGGCACATGCCAATAATCCCAGCACTCAGGAGGCAGAGGCAGGTAGACCTCTGTGAGTTCAAAGCCAGCCTGGTCTACAGAGCAAGTTCCAGGCCAGCCAGGGCTACACAGATAAACCCTGTCTCAAAATAAACAAATAAATACCCCCCCAAAAATATTTTGTTTCAAATGTGAGGGGTGAGAGAGGGGAAGATTTGTAAAAAGTTACACATGTTCAATAAAAACAACAAATGAAAAATGTTGAAAAGACTACACATCCCATTAAAGGGAGGGAGTATAAAAGGTGATGGGACAGAAAGGGAATGGAGACATAACTAACAAAACCTGTAAACAATTAATGAACATACTGAATTAGAAATTCCAAAAGGAAGGGGCTGCTCAAGATTTCCAAGATCAGAGTTGTGAAGGATCCCCTTGTTATCTGTTTAAATGTTTTATTTTTAAAATGATTATCTATCTCCAGGGCATTACAGAGTCTGATAACTAGCCAAGATTCTTTGGTTTCAGTAAATATGATATGAATTACTGTCTCCAGCCTGGGGGTAGAGTGGAGAAACCTACTGCTCTGTTGGAGTACCTCTTGTGCCCTGAGGGCAAGAAGGCAAAACCTGAAAGACAGGAAGGAAATCAAGCCTGGGAGCTGTAGAGTGTCCCTCTGCGAAGGCTCTGCAGGCCCCTTCTGCCATTCTACAGTTGATTTTTCTGTCTTGTGGATACCCTTTGTAGAACAAGGCTACCTTCAGTTCAGTGTTGGTCACGTGAAAGAGCGTAACACACAGACATTTCCCTGGTTTCATATGAAATTTTTAAGAACTTTGCCAGAGAAAGGTAAGCATTCTTCCTACGGTCTTACTCTTGGAGACCTGTTGGCAGACTGTTTGCTACCACGCACTATGCTTTTCCAGCACAACATAATAAAAGAACATCACCATCCTGTTTTATAAATCTGTGGGGCCGAAAATGAAAGACTAAATCTATAAATACAACCTGGTCCGTCTGTATAGTGACATTTGCACATAGGTTTTCAGGGCTGGCCACTTGGTATTTCACAACCAACTGACATGCTTTTCCCTAGGAAAGACTAATTCTCCTGCGGTCAGCAATCCTTAGTTGCCTGGAGGGTTTTCTAGAGGGTTGCTACTTCCTAGACCCTCCCATCCCAACACTCCCATCCACATCAGCATGTGGAGTATTGTCAGCATTGTTCAGCTCATGTTTATGCAGTCATGTTGGTGAAACTTTATGGGTGTAGCTTCTGACATTCCTAGGAGACACTACTTTGCAGCGAACTCCCTGATCCTCTGGCTCTGACAATAGTTATGGCCCCCCCTCTTCTGCAGTGATCCCTGGAGCCAGATTTGGAGGAAGTAAAAGGAAAGGGGGAAAGAATGCTGTAGTTAGGTTGCAAAGAAAAGAAAAATTAATTAAAATAAAACTAAAATCCAGGTGTGTGCTGGCACACACCTCTAATCCCAGCACTCGGGGAGGCAGAGGCAGGCAAATTCCTGTGGGTTCAAGGCCAGCCTGGTCTACAAAGTGAGTCCAGGACAGCCAGGGCTACACAGAGAAACCTGTCTCAAAACAAACAAACAACTAAAAACTAGCTAGCCTGTTCTGTATGTAACACCTATAGAGAGGCGTTATTATATTCACAATAATATGAAAGCCTCATGTGAGTCCGGGCTACTAATCACTTCAGAAACACATACGGAAACTTCCCTCGTGAGCATCAGAACCATGCTCTTCAGCAACCACAAGGGAAGACTGTTAATTCAATTCACAAAACTGCTAACTATAGCTGAATATGGATATCAGTGAATAAGAAAAATAAGGTTAAATATAACCTTAAGGGAACAATTACATATTTAACAAGCATTTCTCCAACACAACTGAATACTGGGGATCCAATGTTGAATACCCCTATTTCCTTACCTGGAAGAGCTTATAGTAGGGGAAAAAAAGGAATTTTTTTAAGCTCTCAGTGCTCAATTTTGAAATGTTTTAATTGAAATATTTTATATACCAAGTGTAATTCATCTTTATAATATCAAGCAACAATTTCAAAAAAGCCAAGTATTTGTGTTCATGGTCTGTGCACTGGATGGCCTCAGCTGGCTGCTTGTTCCTGGGATGAGCTCATGCCGAAGCAGGGCCTCAGCTGGGCTAGACATCCAAGATGGTCCCTTCAAATGGCTCCCAATCAGTGGACACTACCCTCTGAAAGATCAGCTGTGGCTGTGAAATCAGTACCCACTTGTATTAGTTAGGGTTTCTGTTGATATGATAAAACACCAAGGCCAAGAGCAACTCGGGAAGGAAAGGGTTTATTTTACCTTAAAACTCTCACTAAAATCACTGAGGGAAGTCAGGGCAGGAACCTGGAACTAGGAAGCGAAGCAGAGGCCACAGAGGATCGCTGCTTATTAGCTTGCACTCTGTGGTTGGGTCAGTCTGCTTTCTTAAACCATCCAAGACCATGAGCCCAGGGGCAGCGCTGGCCCCAGTGGGCAGGGTCAATCATTAATCAAGAAAGTGGCCCACACTCTTGCCCATAGGCCAAGTGAGTGGTGGCATTTTCTCAACCGAAGTTCCCTCTTCCAAAATGACTTTAGCTTAGGTCAAGCTGACAGAAAAGTTTTCTGTGTGACTTTGGTTTTTCACAGCATGTTGGCCCTGGAGAGAGAGCATAGCAAGAGTAGTCACAGAACAGGGACTGTCTCTTAATAACCAGGGAAAATAACAAACACAACTAATGACTGCCCCAAGGAACAGCATCTTGTCACTTCCATTATCTTCTGCTGGGCAAAGTAGCTGCAGGGCTTATCCAGATTCCAGGACACACAGAATAAACCTCACCTCTTGATAGGCGGGAAGGCGTGCATCGAGACCACACTGCAGTAAGTTAAATAGGGTTACAGATATTTGGGAACAGCTTCAAAAATACCACGCGCTGCAGATAGAAAAGCATTGTTTCGTGCCATATTTCATCCCACATTATTTTAACCTAGTACTAATGTTTCAGATACACTGGATCATCATAAATCTAACAAGATGGTCCTATATAATTTCATTTATAGACCTCTCACAAATAGTAAGACAAGTATCTATCTCTTCTGGCTTAACATGAACCTGACACACACCTACACTCTCCATATTACAGAAAACAAATCTTTACTATTCTAGACAAGACGATGAGTACAAATGTCTTCAAACACTCATCTCAAACACTCATCCTTTCCAATCAACTTAACAGAAACTGATCTGTGAAGACCATGTGTTTGATACTGTTTCAGGCTATGTAAGAGCATACAAACCAGAAAGCATCTTCTTGGAATTAATAACCTCTAAGAAAAGGCAGAAAAAATATATCTTCTTCAGTATACATTCAGAAAATGCATGTTTTTTGTTGAGTGGCTCAGGCTCAACATCTTTATAGCTACCTAAATAAGGTGGGCACTGTACAGAATTAGATGACTTTTTATCTTCACTCATTTAAAAACAGTTTTAAGTATCTCTTGTGTCATTCAGCACAGGGTAGGGAGTGAGTGCACTCTGTGGATGAGCATTCATTGCGTGATCACGGCCATGTCAAAGAGCCCAACAACTCAGACCCATGGAAATGGCAAAACCTCCCCTGGGTCAGACTCAGGTAAACATCAAGGCCTTCCCTTGATCCAAGGGAAGTTGATCCAAGTTCTATTTTTAGAAGGTAGGAGGTTCTGACCAATGGGCAAACATTTGCCTCCTATGCACGGTGCCCTGGGTTTGGTCCCCAGTGCCTTTAAAGCTTAAATTTGTTCCTCATTCTACCTTTGGCTAGAAGCAGATCAGAACAGAAATTTTTATTTTATTGGTAATTGTTTGCTAGAAGGTGAGTTTGTTGATACAGTGTTAGCTTGATTAATAAAATAGAATGTTCCCAACACAGACTCATCTACGCTTCTGAAAAACAAATTGTTTACCTTTGGTTTTACATTTTCTTTTCATACCTCTATTGCTTTGGTCCGTCTTAATTTCTCGTCAAAGATCGAAATGCACCATATCTCTGTGGGGCTGGGAGAGGCTTCAAAGTATGCAACTTTTGCACTGTCCATTGGCTTCTCCCATTTACTTTGAAAGCATTATCCTGATGACACATAATGATGACACCACCTTTAAATGACTCATTTCTACAATCTGGTTTAGCTGGCCTTTCTCATCTACAGCTCTCACAGAGCTGATCTATTATGTAAATATTAAACATAAGTGTTTAAATCTAGCTCAGAAATACCTCAAAGAAGCAGCCATGTTTACTGAGCCTTATGAGCTTTGGGCCCATATACAGCACATGCTCACAATTGATTCTGGTGCCAGCCAGTGTCCCAGTCTCCAGTTACAGGTTTTGTAACACAGCATTCAGAAAAGCTTGGGAGTACCGTGCCCATTAGGGAAAAAGTAGCAAGACTCACACTGGGAACAACAGGTAGGGAAAGAGTTGGAACTTTGCTTATGTGATGAGAATTATGGGTAGTGTTTATCTCCACTGAACAAAAAGGCAAAGCAGGAGGAAATTCTTGTCAGGAAAAATTGGCAACTGAGAGCCTCTACTATCCTTTCTTGCTGCATGAGAGCTTCTTACTACTGTCTAAGATGTTTGAGGTCCCTACCTCACTATATGTTCTTTTCAACAAGATTGAAATACATAGAGATGTTTTGAAGCATTGGGGAAATGTTTTAACATTCCAAGCCCTCCTGGTGGGCTAACAGTTTCTCAAAGTTAGGTCATGTCAGTTACAAAATGCGCTCGTCCTTCTCTTTTGAAAACAAGTTAAAATATATTTATTTCTATTTTACGTATATGAGTGTTTGCCTGCATGTATGTTATGGGCAACGTGGTCATGCCTGGTGCCTACAGAGGCCAGAAGAGAGAAACTTGATTCTCCTGGACCTGTAGTTACAGATGACTGGTTGCCACCATGTGGGCGCTGAGAAACGAATCCAAAAACATCTCTAAGGGCAACAAAGGTTTTTAAATCATTGAACTGTTTCTCCAGCCTCCTCATGCTTCTGTTTTGAATGTGCAATACTGGGGGATAAAAATAGTAAAAAACTTAAAGTAGTCTTGCCTCCTTGAACAAATGGTCTTCACAGATTAGTCTTTGTTAAGTTGAATGCAAAGGATGCCATGTCCTGAGATAAGCCTTAGATTCATCAACAATGAGGTCTGTGTAACTTTGGGAAAGACCTGATGGGCAACAGCGAAAGAAAAAAAATGACAGGTACATGGCCAGAAAAGCTGGCATCAGGTGGACAACACACTCTGGTGGAGACACAGCCACCAGAAGCCCAATGCATTTGTTCTGTAAAGCTGAAGAAGATGGTGGGTTTGCTAATCTTAATAGTGGGTCTTAGTCTCGGGGTTGCAGTCACCTGGGAGGAGGAAGCTGTGGTTGATACTTCCTTCAGAAGACAGTCGACATCCATGCTTGGTCCATTCAGTGCTTGCAGAAAAACATCTCTTAAACTGACTGTGAACTCGTTCGCTTGAGAATATTACTCCCCTTCTCAAGCTAAGATATATCGACGCCAAACAAGTACCATGGCCTCTGTTATCCCTGCCAGCACCTACTGCTAGGACATTTCCAGCTACCCCCAGGTATTTAAAAATGTTTAGGCTTAACATTTAGGGAAATTACTAAATGAAACTTGAGCCAATGTGCCAAGTTTCAGAGAAGAAGAAAGAAGACACTGTTCTTTTCACTCCACCCGAGGAATATGAAAAGGGTAAAAGAATTGTTGACTGTAATCTTAACTCCTGCTGAAGGCACAAATGTGATGTTTCAGATAGGACATTTCAGCCCTGGGTCTTCAATGCCTCCATCTCCCACCTTTAAATGACTCATTTCTACAATCTGGTTTAGCTGGCCTTTCTCATCTACAGCTCTCACAGAGCTGATCTATTATGTAAAACAAGATTAATTTCCCAGCAATGCTTCTGAAATCTCTTTCTCATGAGACATTGTGCAAGGAAGCTTTCCCTTTGACACATAACAGCGCCAGATTGTGGAAAGTGCAGACGGATACTACAAATGTCCCAAGATCACTTATCTGACTTTAGCCATCCAGAACGCACCTGATAATAAGTCGGAAAATATCAATTATTTGAGGTATAATTGGTATATTTGAGGTATAATTACTAATGAAAATCCTTCATCCAGAGAATCTGGATGAAACCGACAGCCATTTTTGTTACTGAAAGCAGAAGGCAAGAGAAGAAAGAAGAGGAGAGATGAAAGAAGAGAGAAGAGCAGGAGATGGGGTAACTCAGAACCCCCGGTGGAAGACTGCTCAATATCTTCTCAGCTATATCACTCTTTTATGAGAAATTAAGCCTACATATTCCACACACACAAAAAAATCTTTCATGAGTGTATGTGTGTGTGTATGTGTGTATTCATATGTGTGTCAGTACAAGCTCAGGTGCTGTGCTCTGGTGCCCTGTAGCCATCTTTTGTTGGTATGCGTTCATGTAGGTTAGTGTATGAAGGATGCTCATTCATAAGTGTATTTGTAGGTATGTGCAGGCTGGAGACCAACGCCTTCTGCAGCTGCTCTGTACCTTATGTTTTTTGAGACTGTCTCCCCTTGAACCTGGAGCTCACCAATTCATCTAGGTTGGCTGTCTACTATAGCTCCCTGGGTCTGCCTGTATCTCCTTACTCCATGCCCTGCCCAGTGCTGGGTTTATACATGCATGCCCAAGTGCCCAGCCTTGTCTGTAGGTGCTGCATACTGCATGCTCAGCCTCTACCTTTTGTTTTTAATTTTAGATGGCTGAGGCCTGAAAGGATAAGCTGTCTGTTTATTCCTAATGGCGTTCTCAGAGTTACCCTTAGTCTAAGGCAGGCAATAAAGACACAGGATAACTAACCACTGTTCTCACCCTCTTCGGGTACATCAAGGCCCCATTTTGTCTCAATGGTCTGCTTATGATGTGACAGAAGAAGGAGATGAGACACAGCCCCAAAATATCATGTCTGTATTTATTGAGTGAGTCGGTAGAATTAATAGATACTAGGATCTGAGGATTCACTTATTGACATTATGACCCAGATAATGAATTGTATTCCTGTATTGCCCTGTATTATAAAGCTCAAACTGAAGACTATGACCCACTTCACTAACATGAAAGAATCCATGACGATTCTTTTGCCTACTGCATTTTATTCGCATACTTTTTGTCTAGTTTTCTCCACCTATTCTGAATTTATTTTTGAGATGGTAAGAGGTTGGCTATCAGATTATTTTAGTCTATTTTCTGATGTTATAACAAAATTCCTTACCCCGAGTAATTCATAAGGAAAAGTAGCTACATAGCTCACAGTTCTGGAGGCTAGATGTCCAGCATAAGGGCTCTACACCATCTTGGCTTCTGGAAAGAACTTCATGCTGTTCTGGGCATGATGGGAAAACAAAGGTGCAAACAGGTTCATGTGGAGTCCGAGCGTGTGCAAGAGTAAAGGAGGTGGCACACTTGTTTTATAACAACCTGTTTTTACACAGCTAACATACTGCCAGGACAATTTTTCCTGACCCCTTCATTAAGGGTGCAGCTGGGCGTCCAGGTACCTCTTAAAAGTGTCAGTTCAGACTGAATCTCTAACGTGAACATTTAGGGAACAGACAAGTCATATTACCTATAACTCTCAATATAAGTAAAAATCTCACGATCTGCAATTAATTATTAAATAGACTTCACAGAAAATTCCTTTATATGAATATTTTCACTTCCCAGCAGAATCGAACAGGTCAGTGTGATATATGGGCACTTGTATGCGCATGTGCTTGTGTGTTAGCTTAAATTCAAATGACAGAGCTGAGCATGATGGTGCATATTTACAGTCCCTGCTCTTGGGAAGTAGAGGCAAGAGGATAAGGATTCAAGATCACCCTCAGTTACATAGTAAGCTTTTGTCCGTGGTTTTGAGAAAACATGAAACCAGTGTTTTGTAACTTTTTAAGGGTGTCATGAAGAAACATTATTCATCTCAGACAGGCCCTAACAACAGACCAAACAATTCTGCCCAAGTCTAGAGACAGTGAGTTTACTGGAGTTTACTGGGCGACAGTAGTATAGCTAAGGAATTACGTATACAGGAGCATAGTAAAACGTGGACTCACAAAGGCTGCACCCTGCAGACCCCTGCTCAACTCCCAGGCAGCTCTGCCAGGCTCAGCCAGTCTTCTCTCCCTAGCTTGGTTAATGTTTGTTTAACCCTTGGGAGGAGCCTTGTCGACCTAGCTCTACAGTTTCCTGACACAAGAGTTCTGTTTATTTCAAGAGCCTCTATGCTTAATTTCCTTTCCCTCCTAAGTCTTAAAGACTTGTCTCCTATGAGAAAGAGCGTTTCAATAAAATAATAATAATAATAACAATAACAGCTATATGACAGACAGACCCTGCACTGACCTTACAGATGACAAACATCTGGGTAATTAATTGTGGGGAATCCCGGCAAGCTCCACTGCCAGAAGAGAAATGAATCATGAGAGGCAAAAGGGAAATCCAGTTCAGCACGACTTACTTTGCAGGCTGCTTCAAATGCAAAAAAAAAAAAAAAAAAACAACCTTACAGGATATAAATAACTTCACAACAACAAAGCCAAAAGTAGACAAGCACAGAAACACACTACCACAACCAACATCAAAATAGAAGGAACTAACAGTCACTGGTCATCAATATCCCTCAGCATCAATGGACTCAACTCTCCAATAAAAAAAAAACACAGATTAATAGAATAGAGGTATAACAGGACCCATCATTCTTCTGCATAAAAAAAAACATACCTCAGCCACATATATAGACATTACCTTAGAGTAAAGGGCTGGAAGGTTTTCCAAGCAAATGGGCCCAAGAAGCAAGCTGGAATAGCTATTCTAATATCTAATAAAATAGACATTCAACCAAAATTAATCAAAATAGATGAGGAAGGACACTTCATATTCATCAAAGGAAAAGTCCACCAATATGACATATCAATTCTGAACATCTATGCCTCAAACACAACGGCACCCACATTTGTAAAAGAAACATTAATGAAGCATGAACCACAAATAGATCCCTACACATTAAGAGTGGGAGACTTCAACACCCCACTCTCACAAAGAACAGGTCAATGAAACAGAAATTGAACAGAGAAATAATGACACTAACAGATGTTTATGAATCAAATGGACGTAACAGACATCTACAGAACTTTTTACCCAAACACAGAAGAATGTACTTTCTTAGCACCTCATGGAACCTTCTCCAAAACTGATCTTCAGGTTGGTCACAAAGCAGATACAAGAAGATTGAAATAATCCCATGTATCTTATCAGACCACCATGGACTAAAGCTAGACTTCAACAACAACAGAAATAGCAAAAAGCCTACACACACATGGAAACTGAACAACTCTCTACTCACCGACAACTGGGTCAGGGAAGAAATAAAGAAATAAATTAAAGACTTCCTAGAATTCAATGAAAATGAAGGCACAACATACCCAAGCCTATGGGACACAATGAAAGCAGTGCTCAGAGGAAAGTTCATAGCACTAAGTACCTTCCAAAAGAAATAGGAGACATCTTATACAAGCAACTTAATGGCACACCTGAAAGCCCTAGGGAAAAAAGAAGCAGATATATTCAAGAGGAGTAGATGGCTGGAAATAATCAAACTCAGGGCTAAAATCAATAAATTAGAAACAAAGAGAACAATTAAAAGAATCAACAAAACCAAGAACTGGTTCTTTGAGAAAATCAACAAGTATACAAATCCTTAGCCAAACTAACCAAAGGCAAAAAGACAGTCTACAAATTAACAACATCAGAAATGAAAAGGGGGACATAACAGACATTGAGAAAATCCAAAAAATCATTAGGTATTACTTCAAAAGCCTATACACCACAAAATTTGAAAATCTAAATGAAATGGACAATTTTCTTAATAAATTCCACTTATACAGTTGAATCAAGATTAGGTAAATAGATTAAATTGGGTCGCGCAGGCGCAGACGGCGTTGGTTCAAGAAGACCTTCAGCGTTGCCTTGGTGGAGCGGGACGGGCCCACCCTCGGGTTGTAGATATGTGTAACACACCAACTTACTGCGACCTAGGAAAGGCTGCCAAGGATGTCTTTAACAAAGGGTATGGGTTTGGCATGGTCAAAATAGATCTGAGAACCAAGTCTTGTAGTGGAGTGGAATTTTCTACTTCAGGTCATGCTTATACTGACACAGGGAAAGCATCAGGCAACCTAGAGACCAAATACAAGATCTGTAACTATGGGCTCACCTTCACCCAAAAATGGAATACAGACAATACTCTTGGGACAGAGATCTCGTGGGAGAATAAGTTGGCTGACGGGTTGAAACTGACTCTTGATACCATATTTGTACCAAACACAGGAAAGAAGAGTGGGAAGTTAAAGGCGTCCTATAAACGGGATTGCTTCAGCCTGGGCAGTAGTGTGGACATAGATTTCTCTGGCCCTACCATCTATGGCTGGGCTGTGCTGGCCTTTGAAGGCTGGCTGGCCGGATATCAGATGAGCTTTGACACAGCCAAGTCCAAACTGTCCCAGAACAACTTTGCCCTTGGCTACAAGGCTGCAGACTTCCAGCTGCATACCCATGTGAATGACGGTACTGATTTTGGAGGCTCTATCTACCAGAAAGTTAATGACAAGGTTGAGACATCAATAAACCTGGCATGGACAGCTGGCAGCAACAACACTCGCTTTGGCATCGCTGCTAAATATAAGCTGGATTGTAGAACTTCTCTGTCTGCCAAAGTAAACAATGCCAGTTTAATTGGACTCGGTTATACACAGACCCTCCGAGCAGGAGTCAAATTGACTCTGTCAGCTTTAATAGATGGAAAGAACTTCAATGCAGGAGGTCACAAGGTGGGATTGGGATTTGAACTGGAAGCTTAATGTGATTTGAGTAGCGCATCATTTGTCCCTGGAAATGAAGAGAAATAAACCCACTATGTTTTGGCCTTTAAATTCTGTGAAATTTCAAAAGTGTGAACTTTATATTCTTCCAAAGAATTGTAATCCTTCCTACACTGAAGTCTAGAGATTACAAATCCATCCTATGGGAGGCCCTTGAAGGCATGCCTGGAAATTTTCATGTTTGTGCCACATTTCAGTTGAGTTCTGCAGAGTTAATTTAAATATGTTCCTCAGCAACAACATAGTGTCCTGACTCCCGGTTTGTACATCGTGTCCTGCATGTCCCACTCCACTTTTCCACGACCTTTTGTTGTAGCAGTCTCTGCTGTAGTGAAATCTTTGGTTTTGCATCAGAGTAAAATAAACCCATCACATTTGGAGCATTAAAAAAAAATAGATTAAATTGTCCTATTTCCCCAAGGAAATAGAAGCAATCATCAAAAGTCACCCATCCCCCCCCCAAAAAAAAATCCCAGGGCCAAATGGTTTCATCGAAGAATTCTGCCAGAACTTCAGAGAACTAATGCCAATACTCTTCAAACTATTCCACGAAATAGAAACAGAAGGAACATTACCAAATTCATTCTATGAGGCCATAGTTACCTTAATACCTAATCTACACAAAGACCCAACAAAAAAAAAATAGAATTTTAGACCAGTTTCCTTTATGAACATTGACACAAAAATACTCAATAAAATACTCGCAAACCAAATCCAAGAACACATCAAAGATATCATCCACCATTACCAGGTAACCCTCATCCTAGGCATGCAGGAGTGGTTCAATATATGGAAATCCATTGATGTAATCCACCACAGAAACAAACTGAAAGAAAAACCAAACAAAAAGCCATGATCATCTCCTTAGATGCCAAAAAAGCATTTGACAAAATCCAACATCCATTCATGTTAAAAGTCTTGGAGAGATCAGGGATACAAGGCACATACCTAAACATAATAAAGGCAATTTACAACAAGCTTATAGCCAAGAACAAACTAAACAGAGAGCAACAAATCAATGTCACTGAAATCAGGGACAAGGACTCTCTCCGTATCTCTTCAGCATAGTATTGGAAGCCCTAGCTAGAGCAATAAGACAACTAAAGAAGATCAAGGTGATACAAATTGAAAAGGAGGAAGTTAAAGTATCACTATTCATAGATGACATGATAGTATACATGAGTGACCCCAAAAATTCTACCAAGAACTCCTACAGCTGACAAACACCTTCAGCAAAGTGGCTGCATACAAAATTAACTCAAAAAAAAAAAAAAAAGTAGTCCTGCAGAGACTGCTACCCCAATCAAGGACAATGCATAGAGAGGACCTAAAACCCCGGCTCAGATGTAGCCCATAGATTCAGTATCTAAGGGGGTTCCCTAGTAAGGGGAGCAAGGGCTTTCTCTGGCATGAACTCAGTGACAGGCTCTCTGATCACCCTCCTCTGGGGGGGTGCAGCCTTGCCAGGCCACAGAGGAAGAGAATGCAAGCAGTCCTGATAAGACCTGATAGGCTAGGGTCAAATAGAAGGGGAGAAGGACCTCCCCTATCAGTGGACTAGGGGAAGGGCATAGGTGGAGAGGGAGGGAAAGTGGGATTGGGATGAGACAAAGGAGGGGGCTGAAGCCAGGATACAGTTAAATAAATTGTAATAAATGGTAATTTAAAAAAAAAGAGAAAAAAGTAGTCCTGTATACAAAAGACAAACAGTCTGTAAAAGAAATTAGAGAAACAACACCCTTCACAATAGCTACAAAAAACATAAAGTATCTTGGTGTATTTTTAACCAACCAAGTGAAAGAGTTCTATGAAAAAAACTTCAAGTCTCTGTAGAAAGAAATTGAAGAAGATATCAAAAGATGGAAAGATAGTGAAAAATGGCCTCCTACCAAAAGTTGTCTACAGATTCAATGCAGTTCCCATCAAAATGCCAACACAATTCTTAACAAACCTTAAAAGAAAAATTCTCCGCTTCATATGGAAAAAAAAAAAAAAAGAAACCAGAATAGCTAAAACAATCCTATACAATAAACGATCTTCTGGAGGTATCACTACCCCGATCTCAAACTGTACTATTAGAGCAACAGTTATAAAAACGGAATGGTACTGGCATAGAAATGGACTGGGGGACCAATGGAATCAAATCCAAGACTGAGAAATAAACCCACACACCTATGGATATATTATTTTTGACAAAGAAACCAAAACCATACAATGAAAAGATGATAGCATCTTCAACAAATGGTGCTGGTCTAATTGGAAATCTGCATGTAGAAAAATGCAAATAGATCCATATTTATCACCCTGCACAAAACTCAAGTCCAAGTGGATCAAATACCTCAACATAAAACCAGACACACTAACCCTGTTAAAAGAAAAAATGGGGAAGAGCCTTGAACTTTTGGCACAGGAGACAACTTCCTGAATAGAACACCAACAGCTCAGGCTCTGAGATCAACAATTAATGAACGGGACCTCCATGAAACCGAAAACCTTCTGTAAAGCAAAGGACACTGTCATCAGAACAAAACAACAGCTTACAGATTGGGGAAAGATCTTCAACAACCCTATATCCAATAGAGGGATAATATACAAAATATATAAAGAACTCAAGAAATTAAACACCAACAAACCCAGTAACCCAATTAAAAAATGGGGTACAGTGCTAAACAGAGAATTCTCAACAGAGGAATATCAAATAGCCAAGAAACACTTAAAGAAATACACAATGTCCTTAGTCATTAGGGAAATGCAAATCAAAACTATTCTGAAATTCCATCTTACACCAATCAAAATAGCTAAGATCAAAAACAAGTCACAGCACATGCTGGTGAGGCTGTGGAGAAAACGGAACACTCCTCCATTGTGGTGGCAGTGCAAACTTGTACAACCACTTTGGAAATTAATCTGGCGCTTTCTCAGAAAATCAGGAATAGCCCTACCTAAAGACCTAGCAATACCACTCCTGAGCATAAACCCAAATGTTGTAAGTGATTATTAATATTTACTATTAGTTTATCTTCTATTAAAGCTGCTGTTAATCCTAAACAGCTGTATGAGTAAATCACCACACAGAGACTGGGATTTATTTAATTAACCTAGAACACAATGCTGGGCAATAGTTACTCCATCCTAAACCTCCAAACCCTCATAGTTTCCTAACATTTAGATTTCCCACATTGTACTTGCTTTTAGTGAAATCTTAGGTCTGGTTCATTTTCCACGTCGTTCCAAGACCTCTCCTCCAGCCTTGCTCTCTCAGCTCTCTCCTGACCTTCTCCCTCCTCTGCCTCCCACACCTTCCTCTCCTCTGGCTCCTCCCTCTCTTCTTACTTCTTTTCCATTGCTCAACATTGTGGCTGGTTGTTTTATTTTGGCATGTTTACACAAAGTTGAGACAGGTGATGCTTAGAATAAGTATCACAATGCAATGTCCGGATTGAAACTGGAGAGCGGGGGAGAGAAATCAGCATTTGAATGAACAAGGGTAAGGTGTATACATACCAAAAGAACATTATACCAACACCCGAAAGATGCTCCACCATACAACAAGAACACTTGCTCAATTATGTTCATAGCAGCTTTATTCATAATAGCCAGAATCTGGAAACAACCTAGATGTCCCCCAACTGAGTAATGGATAAAGAAATCGTGGTACATTTACACAATGGAATACTACTCAGCTATTAAAAACAAGGAAGTCATGAAATTTGCAGGCAAATGGATAGAACTAGAAAAGATCATCCTGAGTGAGGTAACCCAGAAACAGAACGACAGGCATGGTATATACTCACTTATAAGTGGATATTAGACATATAATGCAGGATAACCATACTACAATCCACAGATCTAAAGAAGCTAAATAACATGGAGGACTCTAGGGAGGATGCTTAGTTCTTATTAAGAAGGGCAAACAGAATAGACACCAGAAGCCATTGAAGAGAGGGAGCAGGATGGGAGCCCACTATAGAGGTCCTCTGAAAGACTCCCTTCAGCAAGGGATCAAAGCAGATGCTAAGACTCACAGCCAAACTTTGAGCAGAGCATATGGAGTCTTATGGAAGAGTGGGGGGTGGGGGTGGAATAGAAGGACCCAGAGGTTACACAAACTGCACAAGGTGACCAACAAAGCCAATAAAGCTGGGCCCAGAGAACCTGTGGAGGATGATGCACCAACCAAGGGCCATGCTCAGATGTAGCATTTAGGCAGCTCAGTTTCCATGTTGGTTTCCTAGTAAAGGGAGCAGGGGTTGTCTATGACATGGAGTCTGCTGCCAGCTCTTAAAGTATATTTAAAAAGAAAAGAAAAGAAAAAAAAGAAAAGAAAATTCAGAGGCTGCATGAGACACCATCAACTCAAGCAAAACTAATCTCACTATGAAGTACAAAATGTCCAGGAATAGATTACTTAGTCACTTTAAAGAGACTCAAATGAGGACAAGAAAAAGCAGAAAGTTAATTTTTATGAAGCTGAAAGAAATTTCTGTTCCTCAAATCTTATTTAAGTAATTAGTCAGAGGGAAAATAGCCGCCATCTACTCCTGTGAGGTGGTTTCTGCTGCAGGTGAAGATGACCCGTGAGAAGTGATTTACTTTGCACGGTTTCTCAGGAACCAGCCATGAAACACTTGGATAAGTCTGGCAATGAAATTAAAACAGTGTATGCAAAGCAATATGACTCTGCATCTCTACTTGGGAAAAACAAACAACAAAAACAAAACCTGATCCAGAAACATAGCCCTGTGGATACTACAGTAGATGGGAGAAAAAAAAAAGATAAATGAACTCCCAATTGCCCAACAATGAAATTCACAGACTGTGTCAATAATACCCACCATTTCATGGAGCTAAAAGTCTCTGAGAGTCCTAAACATGAATAGGAAATCAAGATTCACCAGCAAAGCAAAATACCACTCTGTAAATGAAATGAGAGCCCCCGCTCACTCCAGACCTACACTGAAAGAATGTGAAAGGAAAGATGCTGACATAAAATATATTTCTTCGACAACTAGGAATAGCGCTTCCTCAAGATCCAGCCATACCACTCCTAGGCATATATCCAAAAGAGGCTCAAGTACACAATAAGGACATTTGCTCAACCATGTTTGTAGCAGCTTTATTTGTAATAGCCAGAACCTGGAAACAAACAGCTCAGATGCCCCTCAACTGAAGAATGGATGCAGAAATTATGGTACATCTACACAATGGAATATTACTCAGCAATGAAAAATAAGGAAATCATGAAATTCGCAGGTAAATGGTGGGACCTGGAAAGGATCATCCTGAGTGAGCTGTCCCAGAAGCAGAAAGACACACACGGTATATACTCACTCATGTAAACATGTAATATAGGATAAACCTACTATAATCTGTACATCTAAAGAAACTAATCTAGAGAGAGAACCCTGACTAAAATGCTCAATTCCCATCCCAAAAGGCAGAGAGGAAGGACATCAGAAGAAGAAGAAAACAGGAAACAAGCTAAAAACCCGCCACGGAGGGCCTCTGAAAGGCTCTGCCTTGCAGACTATCAAAGCAGATGCTGAGACTTATGGCCAACTGTTGGGCAGAGTGCATGGAATCTTATGTAAGAAGTGGGAAATAGTAAGATCTAGAGTTGACAGGAACTCCACAAGGAGAGCAACAGAACCAGAAATTTGAACAAAGGGGTCTTCCCAGAGACTCATACTCCAACCAAGTACCATGCATGGAGATAACCTAGGACCCCTGCACAGACGTAGCCCATGGCAGTTTAGTGTCCAAGTGGGTTCCATAGTAATGGGAAGAGGGACTGCCTCTGACATAATCTGATCGGCCTGCTCTTTGATCACCTCCCCCTGAGGGGGGAGCAGCCTTACCAGGCCACAGAAGATGACAATGCAGTCACTCCTGATGAGATCTGATAGACTAAGATCAGAAGGAAGGAGAGGAGGACCTCCCCTATCATTGGACTTGGGGAGGGGCATGCGTGAAGAATACTGGCCAAGAAGTTGGATTCCAATCATAAGAACAGATAAGAAGCTCTTGTAAATTAAAAACATTTAATATTGAAATTCATTGGAAAACTAAAAAACTGGCCCAAGAAATCTCCAAGATCAGAAAGCAAAGTGATAGACAATGGGAGAAAAGTTTTGTTCCTCTTTTTCATCCAAAGCAGCAAGTCTGGCTGTGAATATTTCCTCGGTAACTAACAGAAACTAATCTGAAGTAACTTAGGAAGGAGAGCAAAGGGATGTCAAATAAAGGAAAACTGACATCAGTTTGCTGAAAATGTTGGGCAGGAAAAGCTGAAGCACACTATTTAATCCATTTTTAAATTATTTTTTTTTAATTTTACTTATGTGGAGGGGTGTTTTGGCTGCATGTTCTCATTTCAATAAAAAAGTGGACAAACAAACATCTTTTAAACATTTGTTTCATTAAATATAAGGGTGAGGCTTAACTGGACAGAAAGAAGGGCCTCACACACAGGGCACGCAACCCTGGGGTCCTCCACTCCTTTCTCTTTCCCACACAACGTTTAAAGAGATGGTGAAGGATAGGAAATCACTGTGATATGCACATTTCTTTTGGTACGTGGAAAAGAGATTTATTTTAAGATGTCAACATCTAAAATAAATGAGAATTTCTTTTTTATCATAATATAATTCTGTACCTCAAAAATTGTATGAACAAATGTACATTGTTCCGCAGAATTGTAATTTTAGGATGCCTGAAATGAAATATGCAGACCACCACAGCAACGTTGCTAGAAGGCCGAAGTTTAATAGGCTCAGACTGCCCCCTGGTGGTTAAAACAGTCAGCAACACACTTGGTGCACAGCATATGGAGGCAAATTTTCATTTCCTTTTGTTGCATTAAATAAATATTTTTAAAAAATTGCAAACCCTTGTTACACAAGAGAAATATTCTGAAAAGTAGTGTTCGCAATTTCACTGGACCATGATAATGCATCTGCACTCTGCTCTGATCATCAATACTGTTGTTTTCTTAACAGGGTCATTTCAATCGTAAAACCCCTAGTCAGCCCAGCCTACAGTGTCCGTCCTTTCCCTGCTAGTGCAGGTACCCTGTGGTGCCAGCACCTGATGGATTGTCTAGTCTGTTCAAGGACCTATCTATACGTTCTGGGGAAGGTCTCTTCTTAGATGCATTATATTTGCCTGCCTGCTCTGACATATAACAATGATATTGTAAATATAGCATTATAACAATGGCATTCACTATTTTACAATGTTTTGCATAGACCAAAAAAATCCAGTCGAATAAACAAAGCTATAATCTAACTTAAAATATGAACAAAATAGTTTCAAGTGAATATAAAGATAATGCAGGTTTGTTTTGTGTACAGAAGAGTCTTTGTGTGTGTGTGTGTGTGTGTGTGTGTGCGCGCGCGCATTGGTATAAAGTTGTCAGACCACCTGGAACTGGATTTACAGTTGTGAGCCATCATGTGGGTCCTGAGAGTTGAACCTGGGTCTATTTGGAAGAGCAGACAGACAGTGCTCTTAACCACTGAGCCATCTCTCCAGCCCCCTACAGAAGAGTCTTAATTAATTCAAATGTTTTAACCATAAGGCAAAGAAAAATATTACGGGTTTCACTATTATTAGGAACTTCTGTTCATGAGACTCATAGCCAAACTTTGGGCAGAGTGCAGGGAATCTTATGAAAGAACGGGGAGATAGTAAGACCTAGAGGGGACAGAAGCTCCAGAAGGAGAGCAACAGAACCAAAATATCTGGGCCCAGGGGTCTTTTCTGAGACTGATACTCCAACCAAGGACCATGCATGGAGATAACCTAGAACCCCTGCACAGATGTAGTCCATGGCAGCTCAGTATCCAAGTGAGTTTCCTAGTAAGAAAAACAGGGTCTGTCTCTGACATGAACTCAGTGGCTGGCTCTTTGACCACCTCCCCCTGAGGGAGGAGCAGCCTTACCAGGCCACAGAGGAGGACATTACAGCCAGTCCTGATGAGACCTGATAAGCTAGGATCAGATGGAAGGGGAGGAGGACCTCCCCTATCATTGGACTTGGAGAGGAGCTTGGGAGGAAAAGAGGGAGGGAGGGTAGGATTGGGAGGGAATGAGGGAGGGGGCTACAGCTGGGATACAAAGTAAATAAACTGTAATTAATATAAAAATTAAAACAATTAAGAACTTATGTTCAGAGCTTGGTGATGAAGAGTACTTGTTGCTCTTGCAGAGAACCTAGGTTCAGTTCCCTGCACCCACATGTTGGCTCACAACCATCTCTAACTCCAGTTTCAGGTGATCCCATCCCTTCCTCTGACTTCCAAGGGCACCATGCGTGCACATGGGGCCCAGACATGCATGAAGAGTGTGGTGATTTGATTAAGAACGGCCTTACAGGCTCAGGTTTGAGTACATTGCATATTGATTCACGTAGTTGGTGAAACTGTATGGGAAGGACTAGAAGGTTTGTTCTTGGAGGTGTGCCACTGGGGCAGACTTTGACGTTTCAAAAAGACTCCATTCCCAGGGTGCTCTCTGCCTCCTGCCTGTAGATCAATACGTGAGCTCTCAGCTACTACTCCAGCACCCTATGTGCTTTCTTGCTGCCATGTTACCCTCCATGATGGTCATGGACTCTTAAACCCTCAGACACCATGAGACCCAAATAAACCTATAAAACTTCTGTAAGTTGCCTTGGTCATAGTGTCTCTTCATGACAATAGAAAAGTAACTAGAGCACAAACACTTATGCACATGAAAAAAAATGAATAAATCTACAACAAACTGTCTGTTCAGAAGGGCTGATAAGATCCTCTGTTCATCACTTAGCACTAATTTATCATGTGACTGAAATAAGCAATTTAAAGTAACTGATCCTAGAAGGTATAATCTTTTGACTTGTGTGTTTATCTTGAGACTTTGTGGCACTTACTACTTTAACTCATTGTTAGTGCCTTCTTAGGCTGTGGATCGAAAACTCACATAATTAATTCTTCATCACTCACATATACTAATAAAAAGCAAACTGAAAAGGGGCTTTATATCCATAATTTCAGATATATTTGGAGGCCAGAGCAGGGCATTAAGTATCCTTGTCGATTGCTTTTTATCTTATTCCTTTGAGACAGGATATCTCGCTGAACCGGAAGCTCACTGTTGGGCTTTATTAGAATGGCTTACAGGCTGTGGTCCAGCTATGGCTGTCTATCAGGAGTTCAGTAGTTGTTCAGTTCATGAGGCTGGATGTCTCATCTGGTCTTCAGGACATGCCAGAATCCTGAGGAAGCAAGCTATAATGCCAGTGAAGGAATGGACTTGCCAGCAAGGACAAAGACAAGCAGGAAAAGAACAAATGCTTCCCTTTTCCGTGTTCTTTATATAGGCTGCCACCAGAAGGAATGGCCCAGACTAAACGAGGGTCTTCCCACCTCGAAAGACCTGGATTAAAAGACCTGGATTTCCCACTTCAAATGATTCAGTTAAGAAAGTCCTTCACTGCGGTACCCAGCCACTTAGGTTTCAGTTAATCCCAGGTGTAGTCATGACAACCAGTAATATTCATCACAACAGATAAGATATTATTTCCCAGGGCACACGAATGCAGCCAATAGATTTTTTGTTAATAAAGAGGTTAAAATAACCCAATTAGAAAAGAACACTCTTTTCAACAATGATGTGCAAAAAATTGAATCTATAGGAAGGAGAAATATAAAATTGCACTTTTTAAAAATAAAAACTGGTACGTAGGGACCAGAGAGATGGTTCAGTGACTAGGAACACTGGCTGCTCTTCCAGAGAACCTGTGTTAAATTCCCAATGCTCCCGTGACAGTTCACAACTGTCTGTGACTTTAGTTCCAGAATATCCAACACTCTCTTCTTGCCTGCGCAGATATCAGTCAGGCAACTGGTGTAGTCATATACATCGAGGCAGAATACTCAGACACACAAAATAAATAAACCTAAACGCTTTACTCAAAAAATGGATTCATGGCGGAACAATGACTTAAAAGTAAAACTTGAAATGAGGACACAGGCGAGACTTCACCAAACCATAAAAACCAATTTTATTATTTACTTTTATGTGTATGCTTTGTTTGTAAATATACATGTACTGTGTATACACCTAGTACCCACAGAGGCAAGAAGAGGGCACTGGATCCCCCGGAGCTAGAGTTACAGATGCGTGTTAGCCGTCATGTGAAGCTGGGAGCCAAAGCTGTCCACTGCCAGAGCAGTAAATGCTCTTAACCACTGAGCCACCTCTCTAGTCCCCTAATTATATTTTAATTAAATCACAAAACCCTACTAGATAAAGCCATCCTAAGAAAAAGAACACAGTAGGAGGCATTATTACATAACTTGACTTCAAAATACATTACCAAAGCAGCACAATCCAGGCATAAATACACACGGGACAGACAGAACCAGGAACCTTCAATTAAATCCATACACTTACATCAACTGAATTTTAAAACATGTCCAGAGAATATGCATCAGAAACAGGACGCTAAGAGAAAAGGAAAAAGAAGAAAAAGAAAAGCCACATGAAGAAAAAGAAAGCCACTCAAAGTAGGTTAAGGCCAGGATCTGTGACACTATTTAACGACTATTTAACAACATTGTGGAAATAATTCAGGACACCGATGTAGGTAAAGGCTTTTTGTTTGTTGTGCAAGGAGAGTAAAAGCCAAGTAGACAGATGGGATGACGTCAGATCAAAACTTTCTGGCACAGCACAGTGAACAGCCAGGTGGGAGGGCTGGGGTCTTTGGTGATGGAGTGCTCAGCATGCTTAAAGCTGTGGTCCTACCCCAGCACCAAGTAAAACCCAGAGTGAAGAGGCTTAGATAATAGGAGAAAATGTCTACAAACTATACCTGGCAGGTTAGTACTCAAGATACATAAACAACCTTAAAACTCAATAGGATAACCTAATTTAAAAACACATAATGAGTCCAATTAGACACTTACCTTCAAAAACTTACAAATGGCCAGTAAGTGCATAGAAAAGTGTTCCACATCACTCATTAAATATAAAATAAAACTCAATGATATATCATCTTACCTCAATCAAACTAGCTAGTTTCAAAGAAACTATAGTCCTGGAGATGGTGTACAGAAAGTGGTGCCAAGTACACTATTGATAACGATATAAATTAATCTATTTAGGAAAAGAATATGAGACTTCTTAAAAAAAAAAACTAGAACTATCATGTAATCCAGTTATTTATTCCACATGCTCAAGTTCGCTGCAGTAACAACAAAACAAAAATTTAGAAATGGACAGCTGATGGGGGATGGGGGAAGGGGGTAGAGAAAGATGGTACATGTAAACGATGGAATATTATTTGGTCATAAAATAATGAAATATCATTTGTGACAGCAATGGAAATGAGCATGTATTGAGATAGACAAGCAGAGTCAAGCATGGTATCTCACCTGTTGGTGGAATTCAAAGGGTTGGTTTACAAGAATGAGTGGTGGCTGTGGGGAGCTGGGAAGTGTAGGGAGAAGGGTGAACAAGATCACACTAAGAGCAGAGCAGGAGGTTCTGGTGTGACATTACACAGCAGAGTGATTACAGCAGTATGATGTTTCAAAAAGCATAAAAAGGGATTTTGAGTGTTTTTACAACACACACAAATGAAAACTGCCACAGTATATGTTTATTCTTAAAGCTCCAATACATAATTTCAATACAATGGGCACATAGATGGCCTGAGTTAAACTGAGGAGTCATAAAACCAACCCAAAGCCATGAATCTGGGAAAGGAACTAGTAGGGATGAGATGAGGTTGACAGAAATGAGAAAAAGATAAGAATATGTGTGTGCAGTAGGAGGGGAGTAATCAAACATGATTTGCAAACGAAACTCATGAAATGTTACTCCTATTAACTGAAAACAAAACAACCTCTTCATTACATGAGCAGCACACCCACAAACGGAATCTCACAAGGCACTTACAGGGAATGAACCAAGCTTGACATGGCAGCAAGCACAGGTGTTTAGTCCTAGCACTTGGAGGAGGCAAGAAGCAGGAGGATCATGGCTATCCTCAGAAACAGTGAGCCAAATGCCAGCATGGGCTTTGAGAATCCATTCCACCTCCAGCCAACCTCTTCCAGCAATAAAACACACACACACACACACACACACACACACACACACACACACACACACACAGAGAGAGAGAGAGAGAGAGAGAGAAGGAATGAATTACTGACACATGTAGCATAAATGAACCTCAAAAACACTGTGCAGACAAATGAAGTCAGACCAAATGAGTGTGGGCTCCATGAAGACTACTTCAAATCTGGCAAAGACAAATCTAAGCTACTGTAACTTAACGCAGATCACTATGTGGTTTCCTGCACCACAGCTCCTGAATGGGGACTAGCAGAGAAGGAACACATGAAAACTTTCGGAGGGATGGAAATAGTATGTCACTATTACAGCAGGATAGCATTATCAGAGCTCACCAAGTATACATTTATAATGCACTATTATGTATGGATACAATTGACAAAAACAAAACAAAAAATTCACTTTAAGGTTTCACTTCTTAGAACATGGGTAGTTTACAAAAGAATACTCCTCTCATCCACAAAAAAAAAAAAAAAAAAAAAAGAAAACCAGAGAATCACTTTTTTTTCTTAAACTCCTAACAGCAGAGATCACCATGTAGAGGATCCCAAAGAGTGACAAAACACGTCAAGAGGCGCTGGAATACACAAACTGTATATTCCAGGTCCGGCGGGAGGAGTGCATAAAGCAGGCAGGGGCAATAGTTACATCACAGTGATTACGTACAGGCTCACTGTGAATGGCAGCTATCAGGAAGCACACTGGGCTGCAGGAACTGATCACTGGAAAGATGGTAAAATTTGGGTAACCGAACAGTATGAATTACCAGCTTCTGATGGCTTAACATCACTAAAACATTCCGGGACATCATAAAACTCTTGACTCGTCATTTCTCTGAGAAAAATCAAGTATTGTGGGAACATCAATCAGTACAAGAAAAGTGTGGCAGGGCCAATGGGACACCAAAGACATCTACCAGCTGCAGATACTTTACAACATGAGGTTAGGCGAGGCAGTGCCGGCACAGGCCCTTAATCCCAGCACTTGGAAGGCAGAATGAGACAGATCTTACTTGAGTTTCAAGCAGATCAGAACTACCTAGAAAGACACTGCCCCACCCTAACTGGGGACCCCACAAAAAAAAAAAAAAGAAAGAAAAAAAAAAGAATATTCATGTGTAGCAAAGTCAGAGATCACATGGTCATAAAAACACATTCTATGAAATCTTAAAAATTGTGTAAAACAGTAATCTAACAACATATAAAAATTTTTGCGTAACACAGCAATAAAAGACTAAATCCTCTAGATCTATGTTCATGAGTTGGAAATAACACTGTGAGACAATCCCCCAATGTGATATACACTAAAATCTCAGAACGCTTTTGGTAGGAAGTAGTAAGCTGCTTATAAACTATGAAGGCAAAGAAATTCAGAGACTTGGAATCATTCTGAAAAGCACACGGTACTAATATTTGCAAACTTGGGAGCTTCCTGCCAACATTGGTAAAACTATAGTGTGCAGCTGGTCTAAGGATGTAAAGAAAAATAGACAGGGCAAAACAGGGAGCTCCACATGGCACATGTGCAGATGCCTGGTTTCCTACTGAAAATGGAGTTCGGTGTTCAGTAAACTGTGAAAAAAATTCTAGTCAAATAGTTTGTACTATTTTTGTAGTAAATTCATGGAAAATCTAACTTACTTGGTTTTGTTTTGCATGTGAACTAACATTCTAAAAGTTTGGTAGTTTCGTGTTTCACTTCCTTATGTAGACCATAATGTACACAAAAGGCTGTGTCTGCTAAAATAGTGTGCATGTTTTATTTTTCATTTTATGTCAGCAAAAGATAAACACATATTTTAAAAAAATATCTAACTAGAGTAGATCACAGAATTTAAAGTTTTTCATTTGGTAGTTTGTTTCTTCCTCTTTGCAAAGGTACAAGATGAGCAGGGACCTCATGGGATGAAGGCTGCAGTAGGGGAGTACCCTGGAGAATTTCCATCTGTACTTAGGTTTAACTTAAAAAGCAAGCAATATGTTTTTACAAGTCATTCACTGAAGAAAATATAATTTCATGGAACCTTACCTCCCTCCACAAACCTTAAATCAACACCAAAGAATAAAGACTTGTCCTGAACTGTAATGTTTGATAAAAAAAAAATATCTATTAATGTTTTACATACAGATTCAGAAACATCTAAAACTTATTTGCTAAGTAATGAACCACTAAAAAAGTTAACCCAGGTTCCTTCATATTTAGATGAATCTGATAAATCTTTAAAAAAAAAAAAATCAGGTATTTTTCCAAGCCCTGCCCCCACCCCTTTAAAGCTATTGTATAACTACAACAGTTAATTATGAACCAAAGATAATTTTCTAGCAAAAAAAGTTATTTTTAGTGCAGATAAAACTACCTCAATGTGAGCTAAACAGACATGCCAAAATGGATAGAGCAAGGCCACAAGGCCTTAACCCTATACAAACTACAGACAACTAAGGAATGGGAGGATGGGAGAAACAATCTTCCTCAAGGAAGAACATGACAACTGGCTATCCAGTATCAAATGGTCAGCCTTGAAAACATACATACAAGTAGCATTATAAAGACTGAGGTTGCATTTAGGAATACTGATACACACACACACACACACATTCATGTAACAATAAAAAATGAGGCATGAATGTAAAAGAGAGCAAGAGGGGATATATGGGAATAAGGTATTAGGAAGGAAGGGATATGTAATTATCACTTCAAAAGTAATTAAATAAAACTGAAACAAGAATCATGCCATTTCACCTTCCAGGTCGGCCTATGCAGTGTGTGGTGAGTCTCAGGTGTAGACAAGGCACTGCCACAAAACAAAACCCGCAGAAGGCTGGCAAATATTCTTGAATAATCTTACCACAAAGTCCACTCAACCCTTCCATTGTAAGTTGCAAAAACAGAGAGCTGAAACGGTAACATGGTTACCAGGCAACACCGTACCAACTGCAATGCTTTTACACCACTGTGGAATGGCTGCAACAGTTCTGGTCTCCCTGGTCTCCAGTCTGAGGACTAACTCTCATGCCCTAAACACAGAGGGTTTCTTTATAAGCAGACAAGCCATTGCTTTTAATAAGAATCTTTTATTGTTTATTATTAAAATGGAGGGTTAGTTGGTACAATGCTATGCATAATCTCTCATCCTTAAAAAGTTAAACAAATGGATAAAAGGAGTAGCAGAATGAGCATGTAAAAGACAAAAAATAAGCATTTTTATAATGTCCCTGTTATCTACGTATTGATGTTGTCCACTGCATCTTAGTGATTTTATGGCTTGCTCCTTTACTATGTAATTGTTACTTTTTACAAATAATTAACAGACTCAATAAATGTTACATACAGTTTTGGATTTTTTTCATTTAACTCAGCTAGTTAATAAGTCACTCAATTAAATATCAAACTGTTTTTAAAAAAATTAAGAGCCCATTCTCCAAAAATGCATTATTTTTCTACAAAAGCTGTACAACAGGCTTTGAAGCAAATGACCTAGCTGCAAAGGCATGTATCGCCAACCCTGAGCTATTTGCTGGGTTAATATCAGGATTTATGGGACATGTTCTTTGGGAATAAAATGATCATTTACATTTAATCTGGAAGAAAGTAAAAGTTTAAAAAATTGTGTGCCAGCACTGAATTCTACCATTTTCACCTTTAATTTTAACTAGGTGTTTAAAAGTTGGGTTATTCCCCAACACACTACCTTATATATCAAAGATAAAAACATTTTTTGCTTCAGGATAACTTTAGGCAAAAGATAAAACTGCTTTAAAAAAAAAAAGTGTGTTTTGTAAACACAGCATAAATTTTATATTTAACCATATAAAAGGAAAATATGAAAATACAAACCTAGATTGCCCCACAGCTATTCCATGGAAACATGTCCAGGAGTAAAGATTCTAATTGGTTACATGACATACATCCAAAATTCCCACTGAATATAAGGCATTCTAGAAGAACAATGTCTTCAGGAAGCAAAGACGTCTATAGTCCAGATTCAGAGTCATCAAAGCAGATAATAGTTTTAGTACTACATCTTATCAATTTTCAATTGTATACGAAAATACCTTTTTCTCTGGCAGCTGTTACTTAAAACAAAACAAGATTAAATGCTTGAAGGAACAAGAATGCAGCATAAAACTACAGGAGCCCACATATCCTTTTTCTTAAAATTTAATTTGTCATATATAAGGTTTTTATGTACAATCAGTGTGCACTGTAACAGTTTATATTAAAAGTCAATCAAATTCATCTAAAATGTTAACCTGGCTGCATAGCACATTTGACATTATTGCCCACATGAAAAGGAAAACAAATGGATTTACATTAACTTTTGGCCATTTTGGATTCTGAAAGTGTTCATACACCTACCCTTTTAAACCAAATGCATCTGAAAAAGTTGTCAGAGCATGAAGTTTATACTTCACATATAACCCTCACCAGTTTTTTTGAAAAACTACAAACACAATATTGACTTCCAAAAGGAGGGGTAAAACATGTATCTAATAAAAATATTCAATATAAAAAGGACTAAAAGAAATAAGTGGCCCCTTTCCCCATTTTTACATTCTAAACAATGATTCCATCAAGACAAATCATTAAAAAGTGTTATTACACTGATTTTTTTTTTTTTTTTTTTAATAAGAAGGCCTGAGTTGGTAGGGAAAGGAACAGTCAAAAAAAGCCTGAGAAGGGCAAGGAAGAAAAGCTCATTTAATACATTTACAATAATTTACAGCCATCTTCTTTTGTAAAAAGGCATAATAATAATCACAAACAGGAAATTCCCGGCTATATTACAGGTATAAGTACAGGATTTAAATATTCAAGCTTGTGATGGGAAGCGGCAAGGTGGTCGCAGTGTACAATGTAAACAAGTAGCTTTGGAAAGTGAACAAAGTCCTTGAGTGTTTTTTCTTTATTAAGAAAAGAACTCTCTTTCATTCCTTCCTGAAACATGATCACAGGTCAGAGTAAAGTTCATATACAAACATAATTTAAATGTAGTCAGTCTAAAATCACTGACGTAAAAACAGCCTATACGGGAGGGCAGTGTTTGAGGTCCCTGTCATAGTAAACATTTTCCATTTCTTTAAAAAAGAAAAAAAAAAAAAGTACTGCAGTATTTGCAGTACAGTGCAGCATAATCCTTAAATATAAAAATATTTTCTCTTCTGTTGGGGTAATAGACCTTGCGTCCTGGAAAGAAGTAACAATACTGCTACCGAGAGAAGAGCTGTTTGTGTCTTTCAAGTCATGTAAGGCAATTACTGTGTTGGTTTATGATCTATGGCTAAAAGAAAAGTCCAGAAAGACCAAGTATCAGCTTCTGTTATGTTTTCCGACTACTCCAGGTGTGCTCAGGTGTACTTCTGTGTTCCGCTGAATGTTCAAACGGAGACCTGGAGCCATAGGGAGACCTCTGATCTAAAGGTGACCTAGGCCCACTGCTGGCAGCTCGGTGGTCCATCTGCCAATCTGAGAGATACCTATAATCCCTGGAAGATTTATGATGTGTGTATTCAGAACTTGAGCGATGATCTGAATGCAGTCGATGGTCCGAATGAGACCGATGGTCAGAATGACACCTGTCCTTTAAGCTTCCTTCCAAACTTGACCTGTGCTCTCGGCTCCTGTGGTCATCCAGTTTTCTGTGTTTCTCTCTGTCACTGTAGTATCTAATGAGAGACAAACAGTCTTTTTAGCCAAATTAGTACATTAAAGTTTCCAAATAAAAGCATGCAGAGAATTATAGACACTTTAAAATATATTTAATCGTGCAGGAGCTCAAACCTTCATGAAAATAGCTTAGAATCACTTCTCCACTGTACCAGAGCCGCCTTACAAAGCAGCCGAAATCACTAGAGCTCTCTATGCAAATGAAGGTCTCCAAGACTGAAGAGAACCACACAGAGCATCCCTAGAGACATTTTCACTTCACTTATGACTCATTTGTGTCAGTACACCTTGACGTCTGAGATGCACCAAGACAACCACAGCTATGCAGAGCTTCCCCTTGAAAATGAAGCCCTTTCAAACCTCTAGGAACTTAAAATGCTACAATGTAGTCTGAAAAAAATCATAAAAGAAATGTTTCATTAGTTTGTGATGTCAAACATTTTCTCATTCAACTGGGTAAGTAATAAGTCAACACACACATCAAAAAATACCCCTACAGCATGGCAGCTGAACAAGAGATAGCTAACATATCTGCCTTTTCACATAAAACGATCCTGTTGACCAAAGATTCTCGTCACAGACACTTTCACCAGAAGCTTGTGAAATTACTGTATATACAGTTATAGACAGGGCTTTTCTTTCTACTGTATTTTTCTAATTGAAAGCCTTTCTGTAATTAGTATGCTTACACTGTGATGGCTGTGAACACAACTGAAACACAGAAAGTCATTTGGGACTTCTGCAACATAGCGTTTGAACTGGTGCCTTACACGCTAGGCAAGTGCTCTCCAGAACTCATCCCCTTCCATTTCTCTCTCATCTTAACTTTTATTTTTCAATTTTCTGAGTTTAATTTCAGCAATGGTCACAAATCATTAAGAAGACTCTTGAAGCTATAAAGGAATAAGATGAATTTTGCAATTATGTTTTCCCTCACAAGAATTTCAGTATCTAATGCAGAATTCTCTCCATAAAAAGCCTATGCTTGCACCAACAAACTGCACTATTTAAAATCAGAAAACTTTCAACTCTCATTGCATATTCTGATGCCAATACTTAAAAACCATGTTAGAGAAAAACAGTTTTATAAGCAAATAAGACTTAATGTTCTCTCATGAAAACAGACTTAGGTCCATCCCAAATGCAGCAAATGTAATTAAAAGGAGAAGGACAGAAAGAAGCAAAACTTCAAAAGTTGCTTTCCAGTTTACCTGCTGTCTTGCTTGTAGTGATCCCATTCACGGTGATCTTTGCCATTACTGAATGAAGAGTAGGGTCTTTTCCTGGAATCACTCTTTTTGTAAGAATCTCCCTGATGGCGGTCTTTATGGTGATCGTGGTACTGGGATAAATGTCTATCCGAAGAATAACTGTCCCTGCTGCTGTCATCATGATTTGTATTCTCTTTTAACCTTTCCATATCTATTAGATATATAAGTATTAACTTTATTAATGGATTTCAAAATGTGTTGAAAACATTTAAAATTAAGTAATAGTAATTCTTGCCAAAAGAAAAATCAATTCTCAAACATAGGTAGCCAAAGCATTTCAAAATGGTTTATAAACATAGAACTAAAGTTTCTCAGGTTAAGTGTAGCTAACAACCCTCATCAAAGACTCTGTATAGCAAATGGAAAACATCACAGAAACCCCCAACTGGATAGCCTGAACATATCAATGGATCGTGGGGAGCACAGCCCCAAAGGTTCCATTGACATCATAGCTCCTGCATCCGTGGCAAAAGAGCCAGAGTACTGGGAGATCTGCGATAATACAAGTCTCTCCTAAAAATACTGCCAAAATAAGACCAGAACAAATGGCAACATCAATGGACATAGTAATATGGAAGGAGAAATTTTATAGGATCCCACCCTAGACAAAGAACTACAGGCAACTAATGACTGCTTGAAGGAGAAATTTTAGCCCCTCCCAGGAACAAGCCCCCTTATTGGTTGTCCAGTGCAGAATGGTCACCCTGGAAACCAAACACAAACAGACTAAGCAGGTTCTATTTATACATATGTGTGCACGCACACACCCCTAAACAAAGAAAAAGAGGCCATCAACTTGAGAGTGAAAGCACAGGAGAGATTAGAGAGAAGAAAGGGATGTCATTCTCTTGCAACTAAAAACACATACTCATACAAAAACCATAACTGAAAACTACTGAAGGCCATATTCATCTCAGACTGTTTTTGCAACTCATAGAATAATCATCTTTTAACAACAACCCTTTAACTACCAGAAGCTAAATTAAATGTTTGTTTTTAGCAGGAATAACTAAAACATCGCTTAAACTGATTTAAATAATACAATGTGCTAGAATGATAGTATTTTCTCAATATAAAAGTACTTCGAACAAGAATAACTTTTTAAAAAATAATTTTGTTTAAAAACAAAAGAGGGAGGACTGGGAGGAGAGGATAGCTGCAATCAGAATGTGAATAAACAAAACAAAATAAAAATAAACAGGAGCTAGACATCTTACAGATTAAATATTAAGTATGAGGCCCTGAGTTCAGATCCCAGCACCCACATAACAAACCTGTCCACACTCCAAGGAAGCGAAGATGATTATCAACACTTGCTAAGTTGCAGACTGAAAAAACCATGGGGCCCAGGTTTATAGATGGAGGAGGACACAAAACTAAATCTGCACAAACAAAAATGAAACCAAACCAAAACATGCATGCACACTACAAAAAAAAGAAAGAGAGAGAAAGAGAAAGCGGAAGAGGGAGGGGAGGGGAGAGGAGAGGAGAGGAGAGGAGAGGGGAGGAGAGGGGAGGGGAGGGGAGGGGAGG
>NW_026592890.1:14198996-14254577 GCF_907164565.1 Psammomys obesus | reverse complement strand
GAGGAGAGGGGAGGGGAGGGGAGGGGAGGGGAGGGGAGGGGAGAGGAGAGGAGAGAAAATCCTTACCTGGATTCCTAATTATATGAGGAGCAGTAGTAACGTTGCTATTCTGATCACTGTTCTGCTGAAATAAAATGCACATATTAGACACATTCCAGTAGCCTAGTGTGTGTAGGGGTTAGGTTAAACATCCTTAAAAAAATCTTAATGTTGAGGTTTTCAAATACCATACACACATAAATATAAAATGTACAGGTCTCTTTAAGCAAAGTAATTTCCTACATACTTTTAACAACTGATTCAGTGATTATTCAGTATTTTACTGAGAATCCTTCCAATGCAGTTCATCTGAAATTTTCTCCTGGCTAGATTAAATTTATACACTGTTGTTGACAATGACACAAATAGGGAATGCTTCTTCTCATTGTAGCTGAGATTTTTATGCTCTTTTTTGTTGTGGTTATTTAAGATAATGTCAGGCTATTTGTCTTTCATATAATACCATGTTCCTTTCATAATTACTATCTCACAAAAACCAATAATATATCTTGCTTTCTTACCCATTAATTTAAGCTTATGCTTTGAGTCTTGTTTGTACCAGGCATAGTACTCCAACGGTATTTGGCTTAATTTATTCATTACTTCTGCATTTGGTAACTGAATTCTCCATTTATCATTGGATAATAAAGATTGTCTACGGCCTTAATAATATAACTTAAGAATAAAATATTATATATAATAATATATAACTTAAAGAATAAAATATTATATACTAATTACCTGAGATTCCTGTCGTTTTTTAATAGCATGCTTATATAATTTATGCAATTTTCTTGCATCAAACTCAGTAAATTTAGATACAAAAATCCACAGGTTTCTAGAAGGAAAAAAAAAATGGCAAATTAATCTGGTAATAAATACTTTTCTTTACCACAGATCTTCTTCCAACACTAGTCACAGCTCTCTATAGAACAAAATCAATACTAAAGAAGTAAATTACTGAAACCAGTGATATTAAACTTCATATTTCCTTTTCAAAATTTCATGCACATTCAAGTCTCCAAACACATAAGTGGTTTTATTTCTCTTTCAAATTCCTTCATTTTAGTCTTGGAATGAAATCTTATGTTTGATAATGTGAAATGCACCAAAGATACGTAAAACTAAGCAAGCGATCAAACTCATTCTGTAATACAGATTATGTGTATAAGATTACATATGCTAATAGCTGAGTAAGAAGAAAAACAGTAGTGAATAACAGTTTATAAAGAATGGTCCTAAATAACACATTACAAGAATTATCATTTTTAATGGTAATGTAATGGCCACAAGAATATGCACAGGGCCACCACAGCACAGCCAGTGCCTAGGTCTTTTCCCACCCAAAGGCACACATTAATATAGTGGCTATTTCATCATATATACATGCATAGTCGTATTATACATATTAAATACAGTTCCAAGTTATCATATATACTTTCAAAAATAAAACCTGTTAGGTTATTGCCTTAAAATATGATTTGAAAGCAAACTTGGTTGAAATAACAAATTGAATGGCACCAAAATTTACAGAAACACAAAATTCACCTACCTTTTAAATTAATTTATAGACTAGCTTTAACATACACATATTCTACAGTTACAACAATAAGACGTAGGGTGTTAATAAATCGTCGTTTTGTTAATAATTAAATTATTCTATAAAATACATTTCGCTTTAGAAAAGTAGCTAGAAATGAAAGTTCTAGTCCTGATTATATGTCACTTGAATAACTTCTCATCCTGGGCAAAACTCCTGAGCTGAGAGTCTGGGCTATCATCAGTACTCCCAGAAACCTAGAAATAAGCACCTTATTCAAAGAATTCAAGTCTAAGGTGCTTTCTTACAAAAGACTGATTGCTGGTAAAATATCAGTATTACTTCAGATATTTTTGCGTGCTTGTGCGCAGTGTGTCTTCTGTTCACATGTATATGGGTACATGTGTATACAGTAGCACATGTACATTCAAGTTGTGAGTCTTCCTCAATCATATTATACATTACATAATGAGGTCTCACCTCACCTAGCTAAGCCAGCTCTTGAGACTTCTTACTTCCACAATGCATGTTCATTGGGCTCTCCAGTGAGAGGGCTGTCATGTCCACCTGGCTTTCCTGGGGGTTCTGATTCCAAACTCAAGTCCTCACGTTTGGCATACAATCTCCTTATGCCAGAAGCTCTGTCCCAGCCCTAACTTCAGATCTCTTATAAGGTGATGTTGTATACAGTATAAAAGACATACAATAGAAAACAAAAAAGAAATGTTCTATCCTTTTGGTCATCACTGGATCTATAATTCAGGCTCAAACATCTGCTATCAGCTGTAAGTTCAGTCTTCACTTTCTCTCTCTGTAAACTCTAGGAACTGTTGTTGAGGGATCAAGAAGCCAGTGTTTTATTGTATTGTCTGCTTTTCTTCCTTGTGTTTTTGTTGTTCTTTTCAACAATGCTAGCATGACCCAGGACCTCATGCCCAGTGATAAGTCTAAATGTAAGCCATCCTTTCTTTTCTTCCGTATTCTATTATTTTATAAATAAGGGAGCAAGGATTAAATTGGGGAAGATTAAGAGATATGGGGAGGGACAACTAACACTAAGGGCCATTTAAGGGTCCATGTGAAAAGAAGATTTCATATAGGAAAGTAATTTAAATGGAATTACCATATTATAGGAGAGACAATATTATAACTAAACATCTGATACCTCCAAGTAAAACCCCATGGAAACTCTCAAACATCTCAGGCTACTGCCCACTCTCAACAAAGGAGCATGAAGACACTGTTACTGAAGACAGCACCTACACATGTCATCGACTATGGAGAAGTCCAGCTGGTGCTGAGAGCCCTCAGCCCTACTGATCTAACTAGGCAGTCGTTTTCTGCACGCTACCACAGAAGGAAGGGAATCATCAATACAGCTACAAGCCCTTCCGAGGGACCTGCCTACAAGAGATGCTGAAGCACTAGCGGTACAAACATCGTGGTAATGACCACCTCCTTTCTGACTGGATTTAAGGTCCTCCACATTAGATGGAGTCCAGGCCTGACACTGCCATGGGAGCCAAGAACCTCAGACTGGACAGGCTACAGGCTCATTAGAGAACTAATTACTATTGTTCTGCTAAAGGAACATAGTAATAAAATAACTGCTAGCAACATTCTGCTATTCCCATGGATCAGCCATCATCAAAGAGGCTTTCTCCTGCAGCAGGGGGGAACTGATACAGAGACCCACAGCCAGACAATGTTCAGAGAGTGAGAGACCCCAGAACACTCAGTCTTAAATGGGATTGTCTTCATCAAACCCCTTCCCTCAAGGCAAGGGGATCTACGCAGACGAGACAGGAAGATCCTAAGAGCTAAAGTGATGGGTAATTCAAAGGGAGCCGTTTTCTCCAGACCCGACAGGGCTGAGGCACATGTGAACTCGGACACTGTGGCAGCTCACTGGATAGGGCCTGCAGGCCCAGGCCAGATGGAGTCCTAGTGCCAAGAGGGGAAGCAGACAATGGCACCCGAAACCCACCTGCAAAGGGACCATCTCTGCAGTGAACCCTCACTGGGTGTTATCAGTGCCAATGCCCAGCAATAGTCGGCCAATAAAAAATGAACTTAATGATATCTTTAGAGACATTTGTCTCACATTGCTGTTTTTGAGCACTTTTTGTCCTACCGGGCTTTTGTTTTTATATTTTGGTTTCCATTTTTTTAATGGTTTTTGGGGATTTTGCTTGTTTGTGTTCATTTTCTTAAAGATGGAGAGAAAGAAAAGCTGTGGAGTTGAGAATCTGGGAAAAGTTGGGGGAGAGAAAAAGAATAATCAGAGCATATGGTATAAAATTTTTTTTTTCAATTAAAAAAAAAAAAAACTGGCCAGATGGTGGTGGTGCGCACCTTTAATCTCAGCATTCAGGCAGCAGAGGCGCAGAGGCAGGCCGATCTCTGTGAGTTCAAAGCCAGCCTGGTCCACAAAGTGATTTCAGTACAGCCAGGGGTAAAACAGAAACCCTGTCTCAAAAAACCAAAAAGAACTACAAAGAGGAAAAAAATAAAAACAAAACAAAACAAAAAACCTAAAGTAGGTTTTTCCAATATGGGCAAAAAAAGATCACAGCATAACTTTTAGAAAGAAAATTACCCAACATCCTGAAAAGCAAATTTTCCTGCTACTAGTGTCTTTTCTTCCAAACACACTATTTCTCTTTTCCTGTAACAAAATCTGAAACAACGTCTACATATATTACTCATTAAGAAATCTCAGCAAGATGTTACTATCTACAAAGCAGGAAAGTAGGCATGTCTCTCTGAAGACCTGAAGAGCTAAATACTAATTACAAAACTTAAAAAACTGGCAACTATATGATTAAAAGTAGCCCTTAGGCTCCTCCTCAAAAGGTAATAATACATTCTTGCCAAAAGGCATTATTTTCAAGCATTGCCAAACTTTCAAATCTGTACGCTAAGAAAAGTGAAAAAATAATAGGACTCTCTAAAATAGCTAAATTAGCTTTAATAATAATTTACCGCACTGTCTTTATTTTTCTAATTTTTAAAAGATTTATTTATTTATTTATCAATCTATCTATTTATTTATTTATTTTTATTATGTATACAGTATTCTACCTGCAAGTTATGTCTGTAAGCAAGAAGAGGGCAGCAGATTTCATTACAGATGGTTATAAGCCTCCATGTGGTTGCCCATATTTTCCTAATTTTTATCAAGGGCAACAACAGTCTAAAACACATCTGAAAATCAGTGAGAGCAAAATAAACTTCAGATCTTCAGAAAGATGGAAAATTTGGCTATCTTCTCACAAAAGCCTAATACACATTTTTGATCATCACTGTTTTACTAGCCCATGGTTCCATGGCTTTGGGACTACCATAAATTGATGAAAAAAATAAAAATAAAAATAAACTTAGGAAGGGCTAATTTTATTTATAATGAGGAAAAACATTAAACTTGAAAACAGCAGTGCTTCACAGAACCTATAATTTCTCTTTCTGCACTTTTAGTTGCCAAGAGTATGAAAATACTACATTGTAAAGTCCAGAAATAAACAGCCTCTACATTTTTTAAATTTCATGTCGCAACATCACTGCCGAAACCATACCCTCCAACATCCCAAACACCACTCTGTCAGTCCACCCGAAACGTTCATCCATCTTCTTCCAGCACACCTATGCTGCATGTACTACCTGTGTGCTGGTTACTTTACAGCTGTCCTGAATATCAAATTGACTATGTTTACATTCAGGTAACCTTATTTTAATGACCCCCAAAGTAAGAGTCATGATGTCGATAATTTGTAAATGCCAAGGAGACACTGTTAAGTCACTTCCTTTATGTGGAAGATAAAGTTTCTAATTTAACAACAACAACAAAAATCAGACAATAAAAATGATGGAGTTGCAGTAAGAAGAACATGTATTTCTGTGGAACTGTTTTTTAAAAAAAAAAAAAAGCTAGTTTTGTTGTCAATACCTCAAAACTCAGCCTGTAAGTTACAGCCATAGTGTGTGGTAGAGGCTCTAAAAAAAAAAAAGAAAGAGAGCCAGGTGTGGTGATGCACATCAGGATCCCAAACATGCGAGGGTAGAGGAGTAAGACCGGAAGTTTGAAATCAGATCGAGTTACACAGTGAGTTAAAGTCAGCCTTGGCTACAGAGAAAAACATCATCACAAGAGAGAAAAATAAATAAATAGGAAGGGGTGGAAGTAAGAAAGAGGAGGAAAATTCATCATTTACTGAGTTCAATTTATAAACTAAAGGTTGTTACAGGAATGCGTATACAGGGAAATAGTACACTTGTAGTATCAGGCATCCATGGAGAGAGGGCTATCTTGAAACTATGCCCTGTAGAAAGGAGGACTGCTCTCCACCTACTCCATCAGCAGTGCACACTTAAGGCAGACATTATGAATACAGAACTTCAAGATTGTTTCTCATTGCTTATAAAATACAGCATACCAACAGTTGAAAAATGAGCGGAGTTACTGTTACAAAGGACCAAGTAAACCAATGTGGACATTGAAGAGTTTCATGGCAATTCCCATGATCATTCCAAGCCTTCCGGTGTGTGATTTCTGGCTATTATCTCTGTCCACACACAGCTTGTTTCTCTGAATATGGTGGCTCAACTTTTATTTGAACACAAACGCTTTATTTTAAACTTTCTGGCTTCCTTTTACAAATGTGAGAAGACATGGGCTAACAGGACGCTTTAAACCTTCAAGCACTGTCGCTCCTGTACAAACGACATGGGCTATGGCTTGTGGGCAGCCGAACTGAGTATAGATCATAAAGAAGCCACTAAGTTAACTGGCCAGAATCACTCACAGGTGCTGGCCTGCTTTCTCTCTTCCTAACTTGTCTAGGTAACTGAACACATCTGCATCTGATAATCATTAAAGTAGCTGCCATGTAAAACGTACAACTGATCAGCCTTATAAAAGTAACGTTTCTACTAATCCTAAGAAGAAAAGTAGGTTTGAAGTTTGCACTGTTAATAAGTGAGTTTGTAGCATAAAATATTAACAACTAAATTAGTTTTGTGACTGTAAATAGATTTTAAAGTAGAATGTAATCTGAATTTTAGTAAAATTACCTTATACTACTTTCTAAAAGCAGAAATGTCATTTCCAATTTATGAAACATAATTAAATACACATGAACAAAAAATGTAAAAACAAACAAAAAAAACTGAAACTAGGTGCTGGAGAGACAGCTCAAAAGTTCAGAACACATGCTGCTCTTCTAGAAGAGCTGGGTTCAGTTCCCAGTACCCCTTATCAAGTGGCTCACAACTGCCTGCAATTCCAGCTCAAGGTATAGAAAACCCTCTTCTGGCTTTCATAGCTAACTGTACACACAGAGACATAAATAAAAATAAAAACCATTCACAGTTTACTTCTCTATGCATTGTTTTTCAACTCAAGTTTGGAAATATAAAAATAAATCAAGAAACAGTTACATTTAAAATTATGAATTAAAAAAATTATGAATTCAGCATCTCCGCAAAGGTGCCCACTTACTTTCTCCACTGCTTAATTTGCTCAGGATTGGAATATTCCTTCAAACATTCTGTGATATGGTCTCCAATCTTGATTAAACACTGTCTAGTATGTTCCAGCTGTTCTCGCTCCGAAAGGCCTTTCTCGGGCCGATCAAGTTGTTTCAAAGCTGCTTTCACTGGTCTCATTCTTTCTTTACACTTGAAAGTTACAGAAATACATGTATTAAAAAGTCAAGGTAAATTCTGTCTTTCATGATATGTACATGAATGAACAATGCATGGCCTCGTTTCAAAATAGGTAACTACACATCACCTCACACATTATACACATCAGGATTTTTTCCTTTGGCTTTTCTTCAGGCAAAGAATGCTTTCCATTATCACTTGACATCAGCTTTTGTGGTATTAAAAGTAACCATTCTAAGTAGTCTTCAACATTAATGAAGTAATTAATGATTAGAAGCGTAACACCAGTACATTCCAGGCTGCATGCATTACAATAGACATAAAGTGTTAGAGAAGAGCTCTAGATAATGAACTCACTAGCAAGCTAGCAAAACAACAATTAAAAACAAACAAGCAAAAAAAAAAAAAAAAAAAAAAGATTTAAGTGAATTAAGCAACTTGTACAAATCACATACTCTTTAAAACCTTTAGGGCAGAGCACTGTGGCTAAAAATGGCTTCTGCTACTTTTCTGGAAGATTGGAGAATAGGGAGTGACGGATCAGCAGAAACCACTTTTCTTAGTAAATACCTTATACAATTATAAAACAGCATTCAAATTCTCTAACTCAGCTTTACTGAAGTCATATTAAAAAGCCAAGAGCTTTAGATAAATTTATAAAATGATGGTTAAAAACAAATTTACGTTTATAAAGAAATTGGTTTATTAGTTCTATGAATATATGATATAGATAAATCAGTATCAGATGATATATTTAATTAATCCAATGCTAGTTGATTTAAAAAAAAGTCTTTATATTCCTGCTCTAAAAGGCCATGATGAATTGTTTATTTAGTTGCAGATTTGTGAGTAATTCACTGTTTCACTGTCCATTTATCTAAGTTGGTAGAAAGTTCTCCATTCTTTATCCAGAATAATTTAATATCAAATCTAGGAATTATCTTTTTTTCAACTGAATGTTGTGACACCATTAATTACAGTCCTGCAAGAGAAAAGGCAGGAGAGTAAGGGGTTGACAGCCATCCTGAGCTACATAACTGTCCAAGGCCAGAGTGGTGTACATGATCCACACAGAGCCCCCCCCCCCCGCCCCAGAGGACTCTCAGCTGGTACAGAGCTCAGTTAGTAGAGTGCGTGAGGGACTGCCCTTGATCTGCAGTACAGTAGTGGTGGTCTGTGCTTATACTCTGAGAACTCAGGAGGCAGAGATAGGAGGATCAGAAGTTCTAGGTCTTCTTAGGCTCTATTTGAGACTATCTTGAGCTACATGACATACTTTCCCAATAAATAAATAAATAAATGAATGAATGAATGAATGAATGAATGAATGAATGGGTCTTCTTAGGCTCTATTTGAGACTATCTTGAGCTACATGACATACTTTCTTAATAAATAAATAAATGAATGAATGAATGAATGAATGAATGAATGAATGAATAAATGAATAAATAGATAAACAAAATAAAAAAAAATAAAAGCCTAACACTGGAAAAAAGGGAGGTCTGGGGCTGTGTGAGGCAACCTTTCATTTCAAATCATTTGTAGCTTTATTCATAGTTGTCCTTTGCCAAGTCTTGGTTTGACAGTTTATATTGCTGAAAATTTTGTAAGCCAGGTATGTTGATTCAAAACTTTAATTGCAGCACTTCACAGGCTAAGACAGAAAGATGAGCTCTAGGTCAACATGAGCAATAAGGAAGACCATGCCTCAAAAACCCAAGTGGACTAGTACAGTGGGTCACTGGGCACTTGTTGATCAAGCCTGGTGACCTGAATTTGATTCCCAGAACCTAGAGCAGAACCAAGTCTCAAAAACTCAACTCTGGCTTTCAGGTGAATATACCCTGCTGCAGGTGTCTGCACTGACACACTGCACACACACATAAACAATAAATAAAAAAGAGAGAATGTATGGAAGATTATAATAAACCCAGAAAATAGAGAAGCAAAAGTTTCTTTATAGAATCAATAATCTATTACAACTAAGATCAAGAAAAAAGAAAAAACATGGAACAGGGAACCTTCTATCTAACTAGAATCTTAGGGAAAACTGATGTTTGTAACAATATTTAAAGAGTTTGTTTTGACAGTTTGAAGCCAGAACAAATGATAACACATCTGGAACCATGTAAGAGAAGTGGCAGATGATGAGAACTAACCAGACACTAAGCCTTTTACAAGTCTGAGAGGAAATACTGACAGAGACGGAAAGAACTTTGAGAGCTCAATGTATGGAAGCAAGTGACACAGTGTGACATCACCCTCCTAATCGGTGTAACTGCCATGGGTGCTGCTATGGACAGCGTATGGTTTAGGATAGGGAAAACCAAAAAGCAGTAACAGCCTCCGAGGAAATACAGAGCATAGGCAGCTGTGACTGAGGGATGAAGTCTCTATAATACACTGAAGCTCAGAATGTCTGGCTCAAGAATACACGCTTAAAGTTACTCTGTTCTTATTCTCTAAGGTGTACAATAAAGGAATGCATGCACTGGGCATAGTAGGAAACTTTCTCTTTTAACATTACATGAAAATCACAAGGCTAAAGAGGACATGTGAGGAGAGAAAACAAGTTAGAAGTATAACCTCCCTTTACTCAATAGAAGTACATGCAATAGGGGAAGAACTTCAAGTGAAGCAGTTAATATTTTCTCAAAGTAGAACATATCACCTTCACCACTCTGAAAGGCAGAATAAATGAAAGAAGATAGATGGATAGATAGATACATAGACTTGACAGACAGAAAAGACAGACAGACAAGGAGGTTAGACTAAGAACTAGGTCACGACATAGAGGTCATCGAAAAGAACAATAGGAATCCCAGAGGTCATAAACCCAAACAGACACAGCACATAAGCTGCATAAATGGAAGTAACAAAAACTAGTAAGAACCATTATATTTAAAAGAGCAATGAAAACAATGATTGAACCTATATTACAGCACATCTCAGAACCAGAAAATCTAAGAACAAAAGAAAAGAAGGACGAAAGCCAGAGCTGGAGACTAGTTTCTGAGGTGAAAATGTCCCTTGCAAGTGCTGCATTTGGTTTACAGTGGCAAAACTGATTAAGACTAAATTCAAGTCTAACAACAAGCAACTAAAACAAGCTCATGGTTCCAAAACAAGTTCATGGTTCCAACTAGTACAATATCCAAGTTTTCGGAAACTCTAATGAGGAGTCACAGGGTCGAGGTACGGATCCATACACAGTGAAATTATTTGTACACTCATACTATCTCTTTCATTTGCAGCCTGTAACAACACATTTTCTATTCTTAGGTTAAACTTAGGAAGTTTCTCACCTTCTTGTTGTATCACTAGGCCTGCCTCTCTGTTACTTTATCTCAATTTCCTCTGTAAGTGGACTTTTAAGTCTTCACTGATGGTTGAATTTAGTAAAAACAACCTTTGCACATTAGCACTCAAATACTTTAATTACTGGATCAGGAACTGAAAAGTTTAAAATCCTAAATATAATAGTTGACTGAGTTTTTTTACCCTCCTCTACTTCACTCTAAGCAAAAGTTCTGGTGCTTACAATACTGAACGTCCTCTGGTCCAGCTCTTCAGACTCCTCAGCTATGGGAACTGGCTCTCCCCCTGCAGTGATGTGAACAGGAGCGTCGGACACCACAGACTTTTTGGATCGGTCTTTACTTTCAGGCTTGGATTCATTCATCTGGAAAAGAGGACAAAACAAAAGCCCACCCATAAAGGCAACATGATTAGCTTTCAGAACAATTACTCATTTTCTTCTACACGTACTTGTTTTCAGTGAATATTCATGTATTTCATTTTTTCAAGCTTCATTTGGAGATCTCTCTTGACTCACTCTTACTACTGTTAGGTTTTTAAAAAAAGGTTTCTTTTCTACTGTACTAAAGACTATGTCTCCTTTATCTTGTAAAGTTAGCCACTATCTTTTAAGTAAGCCATTAAAAAAGTGCTCAAACCAATTCCTCTCCTCAACTATATGCCCACATAAACTTCTGAAAAACTCAGTCACTGAAACTAGGGTTTGAAAGGATGGATCTTTGATCTGTGTCTCATATATGTATTTATTACATAGTTATGATCTGTAAATAAGTCTACATTATAAGCCACACACACACAAACCACAGAAAAATTCCATTTCTTAAGTTCAACTTCTCTTCCTACACTAACAGCTGGTGCTCCAAAAGTATACGTACTTTGTCATCATCTTCATCAGACTTCTCTGAAGGTAGGGGAGATGAGTCACTCTTTATTTCTTCTTTTACTTTTATGGACTTCATTCCTTTATTCTTTTTAGTTCTTGTTTTTCTCCTCTTTGAACCTCCCTAAAAGCAATTATTTGTATTTAATCAATGCACTGATTTCCTGTTTTAAAAACAGTAAAATACTAATCTGCAATTCAGACTCATATATTCCAAGTCTATTGGTAATGAGCTGCAAGTTTAGACTCAATAGAGGAAAACACAACTTTATACATCAAATCCAATAATGTCAAAAGTATTAACCACTGCAATTATTCCTTCAAAGAGACTCAGATTATATCACCTGCAACTAAATTCAGTGCTACCAACATAGTGATAGAAATCTTTTCAATACCATACAGATAGTTGTTGACACCATGGTTACAGGCAAACTGTAAAGGACTGGAAAGATTGAAGAGTGAGGAATTGTCACTCTGGGGCCTGTAGAGATAGCTTAGTGGCTAAGAGCATTGGCTACTCTTAGCACACGGTGGCTTACAACCACATATTATGTCTAGTTCTAGGGATCTGGTGTCCTTGTCTAGATTCAATGGGCACCATGGTACACAGACATACATGCAAGAAAAATAGTCAAAGACATACAATAAAAATAAATTTTTACAAAGTTTTTTTAAAGTATCTTTTTTGAAGTATCTCATAAAGTCTCTGACCCTTAACTCTGTGCATTAAACTGTAATACTTCAAATAATAAAATGTATAGGCCTGGCCTCTCTCTACTGTCACAATCAAGTTCTAAGCTAAGAAACAATGAAGTTCCTACATTAAGTACAGCTATCTACCTCGGTCAACTAACTCTAGAAGCGTGAGCTGCTTCTGAACATGCACATTTTAACTTACTGCACCAGAGAGTCTCTGAGCCTCTTTTTTTGCAAGATCTCTGCTAAGTAATTTGATGAGGTAGTCTGCACGTGTCTGCAACTGCTTGGCTTGTGGTTTTTTATCAGGATCATCTGGAAGAATCTGAAAGGGCAACACATTTTCCAGGCTGTCTTTCATAAATAACATGAAAAATTTACTGGTGAAAAATACAACTTAATAAATATGCACACAGTTCACACATTAAAGCTTCTAATATTGCTTATATTGTTGGAGGAATAAGATATGCAGCAGATACGAGAGGGCAGCAAGCTGGGCAGTGACAACAGAACTGCGCACAGCCACAAACACAGTCTTTAAACCGCATCATAAACACATTTAATTTCCTTGGAAGCAAAGTCATTCTTCTTTTGTTGCTGTTGTTATTTGCTTGTTTATCAGAGACAGGGTTTCACTGTGTAGCGTTGGCTGTCCTGGATCTCCTTTGGTAGACTAGGCTGGCTTCAAACTCAGAAATCCACCTGCCTCAGCCTTCTCAGTGCTGGAATTAAAGTTGTGCACCACCACTACCCAGCCATTCTTTTCTTCTTTACTGAGACTGTCTTACTGTCTTACAGTCTTGGCTGGCCTCAAACTTACGGCAATTTTCTTGTCTCTTGGAGTACTAGGATTACCAGTGTTCATCACTGTATCTGTCTCTTGTGAATAAATTCTATTTACATACACCTAAAAGGAAAATTGTAAGAGCAAACACCTGAAATCCAAGCATTCAGGAGGAAGACAATCAAGAGCCCTAAGTCAGCCAGGATTAATAGCCTGGTAAAATGTGTATCAAAACACACAGACACACACATAACCTCAAAACACATACATACTGCAAACAAAGCAAGGAAACAAAACTTCTGATGCTACACAAACAAAAAAGTCTGAGGTGTGATCTGAGCACTGGAGAGGAAGAGACAGGAAGGTACCTCGGGCCATCTGGCCAGGCAGTCTAACCTGACTGTAAACTTTAAAAACAATGAGAAACCCTGTCTAGAAGACAGAAAGACAGACCGACCGAACTGAGGTTGACACCCAAGATTATCCTCTGGCCTCCACAAACATGCACACATGCTCCCACAAACACACAAACACGTAAGTAGAAAAAAAAAATAGCACCAAGAAATGCTCCTAATGTCTCCATTTTGTTTAAAAAGAAAAAAAAAAAAAGCTGTCAGAACAACAAAATAAAAATCACCTAAATTTCTAACATTAATTGATATTTTCTCAAGATATTATTTTTCCAGGACACAGTGACCCAACAATCCAGGGACCATGCAGGAGAGTCAGGAGTTTCAACACAGTGAAGCATTCCTTAGCATTGTTGATTTCTAAGAAAGCCATTATAAGACTTTAAGTTTTCTTTTTGTTTACTTTAAATGGAAAAGTAAATTAAATCAAGTAATTTATACCTGTGTCTTAATTATAAAAATATAACTCAGAAATAAAGCAAAACAATAAGAAATGATTTAAATTCATTTATTTCATGAGAACCAACCAAGTTTTAAAGTAGAAATCGCAGAATTAGAACCTTTATTTCCTTATTCTCAATTAAACTTATTTTCAAAATAATTTTTAAAAATTAGAGTAACTCACAGACAATATTAGCAGCCAACAAAGTCAGGAAATGTTAAGTACCTTGTGTGTTAAACTGAGGTCTGGATCCATTTTAATCATCTCCCAGCTTCCATAGCCATACTCATAGATACCAATTAGCAAATTGGAATCATCTTCTTTGCCCCAGTCTATATCAAAGTGAGCAGCCTTTGTATGGCACGGGATTGTATACCTAGATTAAAGGTGGTAATAATTACTTCAAATTAATAATGGTCTAAAATGTAAATTTTAGAATATTTAAGTAACTAAAACTTTCTGTTCAAAAACAGTCAATGCCACAAAAAAAGTAGCGTATGTTCATAACAAAGTGCTCAGTAACAGAGTCTGATAAAGTAAGAAACTCACTGCTTCCTCTCTTCTGGATCTGAAGGAATAGACTTATGTAAAGGTATCAATTCGTCTTCATGAGCAATGACTAGCTTTGCATTCACTTGTACTCCTGATATTCGAAATGTTGGCCCCTTCACTTTCCCAAGTCTGCCACCTTTTTCAAACAAGAGCATAGAAAACATAACACATATATCTATATAACTATGGAAAATTCTACAAAACAGCATATTATTTATAACATATATTACTTAAGTTTTTATTTCACTATACATACTACTAGCTAAACCAAAAAATGTCAATTCACAAAAGTCCCTCTGTGAAGTTTTGGTAAATAAAGGAAGGAGACTGGCACCAGCAGCCTCTAGACAAGAATCTCACAATGATTTCTTCAGTGCATCAGATTAAAAATCTTATGTAGATATTTTTCCTCAACTAGATGAGAAAATAAGCATAATGAAATAACTGCATACTCCAAAATAATGCCACCTGTGCATATTTAAATGCTCTTCATCTGGTCACATACACAAGACAGCATAAGAGTAATTCCTGAATTATGTCCTACGCAGAGCCCTTGGGGACACTGAGGAACACACTCACTGCCTTGCAAATGCAACTCTAGTCTCTACACTCCAACTCTGGTTACTCAGAACGGCTCACTGCACCCGGCTAAGCAGCTTCTGAGAATGACAAGCAGGAAGGTGTTTACCTGTTCGCTCTGTTCCTGAAGAACTATCTTTTAAAGCTTTAATACAACCATTATGCACCAATTCTCCTAGTCTTCTGAGGTCTGTTTCTGACTTATCAACCAATTCAGCATCTCGAGCAATTGCATCTAATCTGTAATAAGACAATTCAATTTTCAGATAAATACATTAAATGAAATGATACAATTTAAAAAGCTTATTTCAAAATCCAAATATCACTCGTCTTTTCTGTAAAGTCTAGCTCATACAACAGGTACAGAAAACTAGGACAATTTATCAGAGAATCAATTCACCACACACTCAAAAGTATTAAGCATGGTAAAGAATTCATTACAGAGCAAAATAGTAAGCTCCTGAAGATTATATACACTAACCATGAAAAGTCTGTTCAGAAAGGGAGTGATAAAATTTTATTACAATTATAAACTAAAAGGTCCTGAACTTTGTATTACCATAGACCTGATAAAAATTAACAGTTAAGGTTATTTCCATCATATAAAATAACCATGCAAATATTGCTGCATTTTAAGCAACTCACTCAAAAGAAAATTGTATGTATATGTATTTTATGAATGAGTCTTTAATGCTCTGCATTCAGAGAGTTTACGACTACAGAAGACAAGAAGGTCAGGTCAGGTTAGTGACTCAGTCCCTCTGTGATAGATCTGTACTCTTTCTTAAATAGTTAATGGGAAAAAAAGATAATGACTGAAAAATATATTACAGTTGTCAGAAAGCAACAAGGTGTGATTTACTGACACTTACTCAAAGATAAGAAAAATTCTAGAGACTTAAATCATACAAATGCATTTTAATAATCTGTAATTTGGCTCCTGCCAATTTTTAAAAATACTTATTAAAGCAAATTCAGTCAAGTAGCTAAACTGAATGGCAACTAAGTAAACAAACATGACAACATATTACACATTTCAAACTATGAGGATGACAAATGTATTTACCTCTCCAGAGGGCCACCAAATTTCTTATAGCTCTTGATAAACCTAACAGAAAATAAATTTTTGGTTCAAATGTGTTTTATACAAATGTGTTTATATATATATACATATATATATATATACACATATATATTTATGTACGCATACACCCATATATATGTATATATAATCTATATTGAAGTGGACTGGGTGTAGCTCAGGAGTATAGAGCCAGCCAAGAATGCACAAAGGTCATGGATTTGATTCCCAATGCTGTAAAAACCAAACACAGTAACCACAGACATACACAGACAGATAACACCCACACATACATTCATATATACGCACACACACAAATCACTCTGTATTTATAATGCATATAAAAATAAGAAAATACTTGGAGTCAGGCATGGTGGTGCAAGTACAATTCTAGCACTTGGGAGGTGCAGGCAAGGGGATCAGGAGCTCAAGGGCAGCCTGAGCTACATGAGACCCTGTGTTAAAAAAACAAAAACCAAATCAAACAAACAAACAGAAAAGAAAAGAAAAGAAAACTTCCCTGATTTAAAAAAAGAAGAAACTAAGCTATAAATTGTTAGGACATTAAATTATACCAGATATAACACTGTATCACCCAAAGAAGAAGCTAAGATATCAATATAAATAAAACAATAGAAGCTAATTTTTATTTTAGAAATTACTTTATTATTTTCATAAGACATGAAAAAAAAGGTCCAAAGCTACCACAAGAGGAATTGTCTCCAAAATTATTATCAACCATTATGCCTCATCACACTCCTAAAGCTGACCAAGATTTACTCAAAGGGTTCCATTCAGATGACTATTATACCAGCAACAGAAACAAAAACTTTATGTCACAACAAAGCAACTTAAATGGTTGATGGATGAGGGAAAATATCCAGAAAGCAGAAGATGAAATGCTTCTCCAACTAAAGACAGAAAGTCCAGCAAATCAGATGGTCATAAAAGTTCCCTTAATGAAAACTAACAATGCATTTAGTTTTCTTGTAGGAACAATGAGGAAGAACTTTGTCAGGTCTATGATTTAAAGGAAAAGAGTTAAAAATAACTTGAAAGAAACAAACGTCTAAAACATAAAAAAAATGCACAAGCTATTATCAAACTTTACAGGTGAAGCTACTGCCCAAGCTAAGCTGCTCTTGCTCCACTGGAGACGAGCACACACATGCAGAGGCTGGCTTGTCCTCACTGCCAGTCTGCCTTTCACATTTACCATTCCTGAGTAGTGCTAAGAATGCCAGGATCCTACACAGGCAAAGTCCGAGCTCTACTGCTCAGAGCTCCATCCCAGCCCCAGGAATGCATGACTGCTTTCAAAAAGCAATCACCTCAATGTAAACAAGAAAAATATAGAGCTAAATTAATTGCCTGAAAAATTACTAATGCTGGAAAACATAAGTGTAGTATGAACCGTGCTAAAAAATGTACTTTTATTGTTCAAAAGGGTCATTATGAACTACAGTAAGAGGAAACAATACTGTTACACAAGTAATGTAACAGTAAATAACATGCAAACATTAGATGTTACACCTTTTCCCAAAGTTATAATCAGTATCTAGGCTGAACTCAATTCCTACACAAATACCTACATTTTTACCCTCTAAAACCCCTCAATCTAGTTTGTATATTTAGTTTCATGCTCTAAAAACACCAAGTGAAACAAAATGGTCTATGTCCTCTTACCGCCTAATTTCTGCATCACTAAATCCTTTAATATTCTCCCGAGGAATGGTTCGTGGTCGCCCACGTTTCTTCGGCCGTTTCCTTTCCGAGACTGAATCACTATCAGATCCAGAATATCTCCTGCTTCTACTGCGCCTCCCTTCACTACCATTAAAACTTATCTGGAAAACAAAACAAAAATATACCCAAATACAAGTTAAAGAAGTCTTGTATCTTACACGCAAAGACAAACATAGTGAACTACTGTAAAACTTTAAAAGCATTAATCCACAGGTGGAAAACATTCCACAGCCAAAAATAGTCAAATAGAGAATGAAATAACATACAATGACAAAGGGCTACTGAGCTTAGTATCTGAGGCACTTATAAATCAAAAAGAAAACAAGTAGCTTTCTGTAAACATATGATAATGGCCATTAGTTGGCAACCAGTGTAGCAGCATAAATGCAAAACTATATGAGCTCAATTATACTTAAAAAGAAATGTACCTTTTTTTTTTCTTTTTTTTTTTTTTTTTTTTTTCTGGAGACAAAGATTTCTCCGTTCAACAGCCCTAGCTGTCCTAGAACTCACTTTATATACCAGGCTGGCCTCGAACCCAGAGTTATGCCTGCCTCTGTCTTCCGAGTGCTAGGATTAAAGATGTATGACACCAATGCCCAGCATGTAATTTCTTTCTAAGCCCATCAGCTTGATAAACAAAGAAATAATGGCCACTATCTGCAATGCCATAAACCTGGACAACAACGGGTACGATTCTTGTATGTCTGCTGATTTTAAAAGATTTATTACTATTTTCTTTAATACAGTATTCTGCCTGCATGTATGCCTGCAAGCCAGAAGAGGGCACTGGATCTTTATTATGGATGGTCATGAGCCACTATGTGGTTGCTGGGAATTGAACTCAGAACATCTGGAAGAGCAGCCAGCAGAAGTGCTCTTTCTTAACCTCTCAACCATCTCTCCAGCCCTGCTAATTATTTAAAACAGGGTACTTGTTAAGATGCTCTTATAAGCATCTAAAGTCATTATTCTGATAACCAAGTCACTTTAGGGCATTTTCCTAAGATCAAAAATGTGAAGGTCTAGTAAAATTCTTCACATAAAGAAAGTTAAAGGAATGTAGGCTTTAACTATAGAGGAAGTAGATAAGTAATCCACAGGATGGAATACCAAGAAGCTACTCAACTTGTTTGTAGAATTAACCATTTATGGTATACTATCCAAGGGAAGAAAACAAGTTCCAAAATCACATGAATTCAAGCTAATTAGCCAAATGAGGGCAATATAAAATGCTGTGGTGATGCATATTAAAAAAGCATTGGTAGGCCTATCTGGAGAAATGAATTTTTTTCCCTTTTTAGTATTTTTTCCTTCTAAATATCATCCTCCTTCTTTTCTAATAAGCCGATCAAATGTTTTCAAGGGGGAAAAAAAAAAAGCCAGACATTGCACTTACTTGTAACTCTTTTTTTGTTTTGTTTTGTTTTGTTTTTAGACACAAAGTTTCTGTGTAGTCTTGGCTGTCCTGGACTCTGTTTGTAGGCTAGGCTGGCCTGGAACTCACAGATATCTACCTGCCTCAGCCTCTGCTAGTGCTGGGATTACAGGTGTGCACCACACCCAACTAACATTTTTATTCTTAATGAATGTACCAAAACATAAACTAAGTCTCTGGAGTTTTTCCCAAAGCTTTAAAAGGCTAAATAAGTTAGGAAATTCTTGACTATTTTACCCTCATCTTTCCCTTTCAGAAGAACTAATGTCTTGCTGAACTTCCTGTGCACTATTAAAAAATCCACTTTGAGCTACACACACCTGTAGTCCCAGCACTTGGGGAGGCAGAGCATCTCTGAGAGTTTGAGAACAGCCTGGTCCAGGACAGCCAAAGCTACACAGAGAAACCCTGTCTCAAAGAAAAGTTACTCTGGAGTCTGTAGAAATACGCACAGATAGGAAACACCATCTATAGTAATCTTCAGGCCAACACATTTGGTTCTACTTCTGCCTGCTATGTAGAAACACACCTTCCACTGAAAACCTAATTTACAACTTTTAAATGTGCATTAAAACTAAAATCATGGACAACTTAAACACCTAAATCAAAGTATTGCCAAGAAGATACTTGAACCCCAGCTATTTGTGAAGACACAGGTGATAGCTAGAGTACCGTGCAAGCAGGTACGAGAACTAAACCAGCTGCACTTGACTAAAGGCTGAGAGTTAGCAAACACAGGACACCTGGAAGCAAGAGCTATAGAGACCCCTCCTAGCCCCGCCCCCTAAAAAACCAGTGCTGGGTGTTTTAATAAAGACCAGCCGCGCAAATGACTTGGAAAAACTGACCTCCAGAATGAAAGCCTAAGAAAGTAGAACTCAGCTCTTCCAGTATGGGCAGTGAGCCTAAAAGACCCTTCTCTCTCACTGACTTGAGGGCACAGGAGACCTCGCGGAAAAGAAAAATTATTTTCCCTTGGGTTAATGGCAAAGGACAGAAGTAAGTTTCTCACTCATTCAAAATGTAATAAGATGCCAAAAATATTCAGTACACAAGAAAATCTTAAAATGCAATATTCAACAAAAAGAGAAAAGAAATCTAGTGTTGGTTGGTTTTCTTTTCCTAAAGATATTAAAAACATACTGGGAAAAATCTCCCAATTAAATTAAAAATCAAAGAAGCCAGTGAGGGATAATATAGTATGTGTAACAAGGAAAATAACAACAGATAACAAAAGGCTGTATTCAAAAGAAAATTAGAGCATTGGATGGTAACAGAAAAAAATCTCAATTTAGCGTTTATACTCACATCTTAAAGTAAAAACAAATTAAATCAAAATAAATGACAAAGAACAAAAACATGAATTAAAAATAGAAATGAAACACAAAGCTCATTCACTGAAAGATAAAGCTAATTAATCTCTACTTAAAATAATCAAGAAAAATATTACCAGTATTAGTAATAAAAGGGCATGCATCACTAAGACATAAAAATAAGAAAATATTAAGTTATGCCTCTAAATTCAACAGAAAAGAACAAAAATCCTCAGAAGAAACTATCAAACTCACTCAGAAAGAAACATATCCTGAACATCTTATTTATAAAAGAAATAGAAGTCAACTAAAATCTTCCAACAACAAAAACCGTACCAAAATAGTTTCTCTGACAATAATCCCATCATTTAATAAGGAAAAATTCCCAAATCTATATAAACTCACCAACTTAGGAGGAAATAATTTCCAACTCATTTTTAAGGCAAATTATCAAAGGTGTTAAGAGAAACAGAATTATGAATCCTTACTAATTATAAACCAAACAAAAAGAGCATTTCACAATAAACTGTGATGCTGATATGTATACACATAGATAGGTAGATATAAAACAATACTCTAAAACTATAAAGTCACCTGCTTTGCACAGTTTCTCATTCTTGGGAGCATATAAATTTCTTCAAGCTCCTTTTGTCTTTCTTCCTCTTCTAATCGTCTTCTTTGATCTTCTGGAATAATTTCCTCCCAGTTTTTTGAATTTCTTTCAGGTTCCAATTCAATGTCATCTTCATCCATATTTGAAAAGTTGGCAACCTGATAAATTCCAGAATTTTAACAGATCAAGTATAATGGACAATATTTAACCCTAAGTCACATCTTTAAAGGAGTAGTGGTAAGACAGAAGACAAAACTAACTTGACTAACTTTATCTAAGCACCAGCCTACTATAACTGGGGCCAACCACCCTAGCTCATATTCCCAAATAACGTAGAAGAATCACTGATGCCAAGTGTTTGAGGTCAACCTCAGAAACCCCTCCTCACCATCTCCACAATCACAACAAAAACCCAGATAGTTCAAGGTAAGGTTATGAACTAAACTATGATGACTGCTAATTATTTAGTTATTTCTTTATTAGAGCAAAGTAGATCAAACCAACTGACCCTACAATTCCTTTCAGCAATGATTTCTGTCTTGTTGTTCAGCATTATTAATAGCAGAACTCAAGGCAGACAGGAAACTAGTAGTTAACAAAATAACAACAGCAAAATATACATTAAGATGCTATGTAATCTTCTACAGGAATTCCCAGTCTGTGAACTAGTGAGTGCCAAAGAGCACCCCGCCGCTCCTTCACAGAAACAGGGCAAGAGTAGCCCCCTAACACCTGAGGTAAGTAAATAGCTGTCTAGACCTTTGCTTCCTTCCCTCGCACTTTAAAGGAAGGAAGAGAAACTAGCTTTTGTGAGGATGAAAGTTGTAAGATGATATTAGCCAATACTCGTTAAAGCTGTCTACCAGTACTAATATGTGAATACACATAACTGAATGAAGACAAGAAAACTTATGCCTGCAATTCATAAAGATAAAGAGACTGAGGGGTTTATTCTCTAAAATTAACATGTACTCAAGCATCCTAGAGCACATTTGTAATTAAAGTATCCAGAAGGCTTTGTTAGAAAGATAACAAGTTCCAGGCAAGCATGTTTTCCGTAAGTACTTGCCTCAAAAAAATCAAATAAATAAAAACAATTAAACAAATAGGCAGCCTTAGTAGGTAGCTAGCCATTATCAGAGTACCAATTCACTGGTATATAAATATTCTGCATTTATTCTAGTTATTATAGAGTTGTGGTTATTTTTTCCTTTCTTGCCTCTCCCCAACAAACTCAACTCAAAATGTAATGACAGAAAAAATGCTTTGCTAGATCAAACCCAGAGTGACAGTTTCAAAGATCTTTATTTCATTGTCTTCCACTTCACTGTCCCACCCCAGTCCATCCTTTATCCTCCAGAGTAAGTGACTGATGTCTAAGTCCATGGTATTCAGATATTATAATTAGGATCTATTGAATGAACAAATGCCAACTGATCCCTAAGAACTTCAGTTTTGGTTTTTTGTTTGTTTGTTTTTGATCTTGAGTTTTTAAGGCCTGAGCCATCTTTCTAATGCAGGAGCCTGCTCCTTTAAAAACAAAACACAAACAAACAAGACAAACATTACTCAAGTACGTTCCTCCCTGACGTCAGCTGTTTATGCTGTGTCACCTCAGCAAGGCAAGTGGTATGACAGTTACTTACTCGGGTTGACTGATTTGCTGGAGTGTTCTTAATTTTTGATAATTCTTCAATTAATTTTTGTTGAAATCCACTCCCATAAAAATCCAATTTGTGCCAGGTACAGTGGCACACACCTTTAATCCCAGCACTCAGGGAGGCAGAGGCAAGAGGATCTCTGTGAGTTTGAGACCAACCTGGTCTGAAAAGCGTGTTCAGGAAAGCCAAGGCTTCACAGAGAAACTCTGTCTCAAAAAACAAAAACAAAACAACAACCAAAAAAGCAAAAACAAAAACAAAATCCAACTTGTGAAGGAGGTACAGAGAGAGGCACCCAGGGGAATCTGAGTCGTCGTAGTAGATGGAAATGGTCAACGAGTATTGTATAAATGTATAAAACTTCCAAGGAATAAAAAATACTATCTAATGAAATCAGCTTCAATCATGAAAATCTGAATACAGATCACATTCATTCATGTATTATCCTAAATATGTAGGGGTGTGCTATTTGCTTGGCATAGTTCTGGCTGTAAATTAGGAACCCATCTTGCACAATGGATTTAATTATTCAAAAACACGTTGGTCTTTATTAAGTGCTGATGGTTTGAGCACAAACTTTTGTACAATACAGAAAATTTTAACACAAAAATTATCTTGTTAGTTCTCTGTAAAGAACAGTATCAAAATATTAATTCACCAATCTGCAAAATATTAACTTCACCAATCTGCAATTATGAGGAAAGGAACAGCCTACCTTGAACTGGGAAAGCAACTCATCTCCTACAGTCAAGGGGCCTGGCTCATTTTCATGAGTTTCAGCTCTCTTCAAGATTTCATCTATATCCATCTCCTGTATTAAAAGAAATTTTACATCTGTTTGAATCTTCCCTCATCCAACAGACAGCAGACATGCTGACGTGGGTGCTGCTAACCTGGGGCTCCTGCTCTTCGCCTTCAGGCTCCTTAAATAACTCCTCAGCACCAAACTTCAGAATGGCCGACAGCTCCTCTTTATTGAAGGGAGTAGAGCTGAAAACAGGAAACATTAAAGTTCAATCTTAACAGCATTATTTTCAGAGCATATTGAGTACAGTTGCCTTTATAAGTGATGAGGAAGTCACATAGGTAAAATCCTAATCTACTTATTTTAAAACTAAGAAATATGAGACAGAAATTAAGAGCATTGCTCTGAGTGATCAGTTTAGAGTAGTGAATCCAGATGTCTGTGTATATGGCTCCAACACAAAGCAGTACAATGTTATTAACATACAAAACGAACCACACTAAGTACAGCATACTGTAATCTACTTACAGTAACATATGCTGACCCCTACCCCGGCAGGCACCCACCTTGACGGGGCAGAGCCTGTGTGCAACACTGTCTTCCCAGTGGTATCCATTCTTTGAATCACAAGATGATCTAGAACCATTTTCTTTTTGGCCCTTTCAAGAATATCTTCTTCAACTGACCCCTTTGTAACTAGGCGATATATATTCACCTAAAAAGCAAGCAGGGAAGCAAGCTACAGTAACAGGGATCTTGCTGACGTGAGTGTACAAATGGTAATCATGGATCAGTTCATCCTCTGCTGAGGTTTAAGTTGTCATACATAAAACAAAAATTTAAGAATCAATAACAGGTCATTGTCTAAAGCAAAAAGTTCTGCCATTAACATCTATTTGCGTCTTTTCTTCATGCATTCTTTCTTTTCCTTTTTCTTCTTTATATTTTTTGCCATGGCTCTGCTTTACTAATACACTCTTAAAAACAAACCATATATATGACGGAAACTGGATCCAGGCTGGTGCCATTTGACTTCAGAAAACATCAGAACAACAAATGAAGCTTATGTACTGAATATGTAACATTCGTTCCAGTTACAATCTAAACAGAATGCAGAGCCTCATAGAAAGTTCTTAGTTCTGTCCAACTCTGGGTGTCAATGACTTTCCCATCATCTTAGTCAAATCTGTATAGTAGTTTTTAAAAAAAGGAAAATACTCTAAAATGGTCAAATAAGAAATAAAAATACCTGCTTCTTCTGCCCAATTCGATGAGCTCGTGCCTGAGCCTGAAGATCATTTTGTGGATTCCAATCAGAATCAAATATGACAACAGTGTCAGCAGAGGCTAAGTTAATGCCTAAACCCCCAGCTCTTGTAGAAAGCAAAAAGCAGAAATCCTACAAGAAAATTTAAATATACAAGCTGTGACCAACATCAGACTCAAAGTCATTTTACAACTGATTTTTTAAATTTAAAGTGTTTTACTAGTGACACTATTAAACTGGAAGGTAACATTAAACATTAACTAATGTTGTTCAGTGGCTCAGGTGGTAGAACATTTGCTTACCAGTATAAGGACTGGGCTTGATCCACAACCATGTAAATAACAACAGTTGTAACTAACGTATAAACCTTTATGAGAATCAATAAGATTTCAAAACATGAAGTCATGAAGTAATAACAAAATTAAACATACTGTTCACTTCTAGAATAAGTTTTTTTTTCTTAAAAAACTCAAGTCACACAACAAATTCTAATGATAGAGAGCTAACTTCTGTTGAAATAAGCTGACTGTAATATGTTGAAATACTGACAGACCAGATCTAACATGTAATATAAATGTAAAAGCTAATGAAAGTAGACCAGCACCAACTCTTTAAAAACAAAGGCTATGTGATTACTAAACAAATGTATAATTTTAAAAGCATTCATACCTCTGATCCCTCAGCATTAAAATGATCTAGTGCTTGTTTCCTCAGCTCCCCTTTTATTGATCCATCTAATCTCTAGAATAAAGCAAATTAATATACTTCATATTAAACCACATTAAACTGTTAAACAACTAAAATCATTACATCTAGTGTGGTTACTGGATAGCAGCAATAGAAATACCTGAAAACAAAGAAATTGTAATTACAGAGCCCCAACTCATACCTGCTCTATCAGAAATCTAAGGACTAGAGCTCAGCAAACACCATCTAGCTGGTAGTTCTGATGAATGCTCAACTTTGAAAGGCATAGCGGCAACTGGTCGGGCAGCCTGCATGAACGGCTTCTTCGTGACTTAGGCAAGAGATTCAACTTCTCCCCTTTACCTGTTCCTTTCGCAGTAATGCAGACCCAGTGAGAAAACACAGTACCTGACAGTCAATGAAGTGCTTACTAAACATTAACTATTATTGAATGTGGGGTGTGACTTCACAGCAAAAAACATTCGACTAATGTATGAAAAGAGGCTTCTGGCTCATCACTGGCACAAGGAAGGGGGTTGTTACATAAGTATGAGAGAAATATTAATTGGTTGTACACAAGAACTAACTTGCTACTCTAATCCATTATTCTTTTCTGTGTTTGCAACACTGACATTAAACCCAGAGCCTCACACGTGAGCCTAGCTCTTGTCACCTGAGCTGTATCTGCAGCCCATGAGCTATGCTTTTATGTGACACATCAAGGTACTATTTTTGCAAGTAATATGCCAAGCTCCACTTTGTTGGCATGTACATTTTTAACAGCTGATAACATCTAATAATCATTATTGGTACTAATCCTCAATTGGTAAGTTAAAAAAAAGGATTAAAAAAATTAACATGAAATTTGTTCATAACAAAAGTTACGATCATTTTTAGATCATTTTCAATACTGACTGAAGAAAAATAGCTTTAACAATTGGCACAAATGTAAATCATTACTGAGATAATGACTGCTTAAAAAATGGAAAGTCTAAAGCAACTCTGCTTAAAAGCAAAATGAATAATCAAGTATCTACAGCAGTTCTGTAAACTTGAAATTCAAGTTTCAAAAGGAGGAAAGGTAAAACAGGTTTTTTGTTTGTTTGCTTGCTTACTTGCTTGCTTTGTTTTTGAGACAGGGTCTGTGCATGCCTGGCTGGCCTTGAACTCAAGAGCTCTGCCTGCCTCCGTTTCCCCAGTGCTAGGATTAAAGGCTTGCAGTAACATGCCTGCAAGCCCTACCTGCTTCCATTCACAGAATTGCTGTAAGAATCCCTGCAATATAGATTAGTGAGTGTCTTAACATTTCACATTGCTGACTTACTAGCCCTTAAATCTGCTACCTCTGTTACCACAAATCTACTTTTTCACCTCTTCTGTCCCTATACCTTGCAAGGTTCCCATTCTGTTTCCAGACCTCAATACTTCACTGCTGCTAGACGAACTTTCTTGTAAAATGAAGAGATAAGATAATATATATTAAAGTTACAATTTTTAAAAGATTATGTTCATTTTGAATTATGTATGCATGTGTGGTTTGTATGTCCTTGAAGTCTCACAGAGGATGTTAGATCAGCGGGAACTACAAATGGTAAAAAAACACCTGACGTGTGCTAGCAAACAAAATCAGGTCCTCTTACAGAGCAGCAAGTGCTCTTAACTGCTGAGCACTCTCCAGGCCCCGCACTAAGCTTTAAAGATACCTGGGGCTGCTGGAGCATCTTTGGAGGATCTTGTTCAAGACCAGTATGAGCAAGACTTATCTAAAAAAGTAAAAAGGGTGGTGATGCAGCTAGTTTGGAGAATACTTAGCTAGCATGCACTAGTCCCTTGGCTCCTTCCACAGCACCACACAAATCAAGCATGGCTGCACATGCCTAGTGCTTAAAGGAGCAGAAGCCATGTAATTCATGATGACACAGTGAGTTCAAGGACAGCCTGAATTTTAGAACAAAAGAATTGAGAATTTTACTAATGCTTCTACATTACAAATGTAGTTTTAACTCTAAAAACTTTAAAAAATGTTTTATTTTTTGTTTGTTATGTGTATATGCACATATGCAAGCAAACCACCTCGGAGGCCAGAAGAGGGAGCACAATCCGGTGAAGCTGGAGAGACAGCTTGTGAGCCACCCAAAATGAGTACTAAAACTTAACTCAGGTCCCCTGGAGGGGCAGAAGGTACCCTTACTTGCTTCCATTTTCTCTCTCTCCAGCCCCAAGGAAAACATTTCAAGGAACTGATTCTCAGTGGTCTGAGAGAAGTGGTCTGAGCTTTCTCCAAAATGAAGAAGTCTAAGCCTGAAAAAGGAGTCATGTCTCATTTCCGTTAAAACACAAAGTACAATGAGTAAAGCCTATGTGTCATTTATTCTAGCATGGCTTAAATAAACAGAAAAATATCTCCCTCTGGGAGGTCATTTAGGAACGAGAAAATCTGAGCAGAGAGGACTGGAGCTTTCAAATGCACTTCTCATTATGTTTCCAGTCAATGATGTACAAAAATGGTTTTTAATTACAAATGATGATACCGTTCCATTTTTCCTTAAATTACTATTTTTTTTATTGTGCTAATCTTACCAAGTAACTATCTTTCACAATACGTAACAGTTTATTTCCACTTTGAAACTACATATGATAATGTAAGCTTCAACAGAGCAGAGACTCTGTATCCTAGTTCTTACTGTAATTCTGCCTGTGTTGCACATCTGCCATGTTCCTGGTACTATTCCAACGGGGCCAGTAAGATGACTTGGTATACAAAGCATGCCTGGTGACCTGAGCTCAACCCCTTGAGCCCACATGAATGTGCAAATTCAAAATTGTGCGCTGACCTCTAGGACTGTATATGTGCACGCTCAGGCACTCTCTCTCTCTCTCAGACACACACATACACATACTTAATGGAAAACAAATAAATTATTATTAGGTATAAATAGAGTGCTAAAAATAGGACCTGGCTCTAATATTAAAACATTCAAGGTGTAGGCTTTAATTCTACTGAATGATTTCAATATGAATTTTAAGTAGGATGTAAGCCTACTTTGATCTAATCCCTTCTCTAGTTTTATTCAGCAAACCACGATCAGGCTGACCACAGGCACACAGATCATTAGAACCTGCTACATATCCTGGCAGCGTGCCCAAGGACGGCTTCTCCTTCCCCAGACTCCACAGTTCACAAAGCTTCCCCTTCAAATCTATCTTAACCTAGAAACACTGCCTTGGTCCTGCTTTTTAACAGTATATATCATAGAAAACAGAACTAAAATAAAATTCAGAGAACAAAATGAAACTCTTGGAAAACAATGACAAACATAATTCTCTAAGTAGGAATGTTTAAGAGAAATACAATTTAACTTTACATGCAAAATAATCTCAAAAGTAATTTCTATGAAATAAGGAAGCCCAAGAATATGATGAAACTTAACGACAATGAAATGCTTACTTGAAAGGGGAATTGACGATACTTCAAATATTCTGCAAGTATATCTAGCATCCGCACCATCTGAGAAAAAATGAGTACTCGATTGCCTCTTTCTCTTAGGCGAATTAACAGCTTGTCTAGAAGAATTAACTTTCCGCTACTACGGATTAAGTGCTAAAAAAACAATAAATTAAAACTATTACAACGCGATAAAGCAAGTAGTACAATGCTCTAGTTAATATTGCAGTTGCTCCAATATTTCCAATTAAGATTTTAAGCTCAGAGAAAAACTTATTTTTCTAGGACCTAGAACAATTTCTAGGACCTTTCCCATTTGACTCCATTACATAAATGAAAACCACCCTGGCCATGCAGCCCCAGCAGGAAAATGATGCTGTATTAGTCCACTTGCTAGCTCTCAGACTATTTCTCCAAATCTTAGCCAAAACAAACATACATTAAAAAAAAAAAGCAATTAAACAAACAATACTTTTAAGAGCAAGCAAAAATATTATTTTTTAGTTCAAGGATCCTCACCCCTCAATGCACTACCGTGGTCAAATTACAAACACGTCATCACGCTTCTAAGCAGCCTTCCGACACTAACAGAGGGCAGGACCTGTGGAGGCAAGCCCTCCTTTACACGGCCATCTGCACGGACAGCCACATCACAGTCTAGGTCACACTCATGGACCCTTGTCTGATAAATCACTACGACCACTCACTTGGAAGACTATGTTTACAAATTATAATTTTAAAAGCTATCAGAAAAATGAAAGATAACCAAGACCATTATTTAAATGAAACATTAGCCAGAGAGTACTTATGATGAATATATTAAATGACTGTGCCATTTTAAGCTAAAAACTGAAATACGTATTCTTAGAATTCTGCTTTACCAAAAGTAACAGATAAAAATTCTTACTTGTAAGGCCTCCTGTTTATTATAGAATTCATTATTATCTGGTGGTTTAATGAGGTAGCAATGGTTACAACATTTCTTTAGCTCCATCATAATGTTCAAAAAGCCTGAGGTACTGCCCTTGGAACCTTTGCTGAGGGCTTTGTAATTCCTAGTTAAAATCCACCTTTAAAAACAAAAGTCACACAATATTCAGCAACCAACAAGATAAATTCTGAAAGCTTAAAAAAAAAAAAATACTAGTACCAAATCAAAATTTCACCATATCTTTCTGAAGCTCATGATTAGATACAGGATGTACTGAACCTCATGTGTAACACATAAAAATACACGTAACCTGCCTGGCCCGTCAACTACACACAAGAGCTTTCTGCAGTAAAACCATACGCAGATAATTAACTCATGCAATATAATCAGCACAGTCATCAATCTCCCCAAAAACTTCATTCCATCAGACAAGTTATGAGAACCACAGCTCTTCCAGGGAGTCTCACAAGAATACCTAGTTCTAGTCATGGACCTCTCTAAATTCCAATTATGTAATACACGTAGAACTAGAAAAATACACTTCAATCCACATGCAATTCTTCTCTCCAAATCCTACCTTAATTACCTTCCTTTCTTATAAAATTACCTTATGAAGAGATTATAAAACCCCCAAATATCTAGGTATCCTTTTATTATCTCAACTAAAAAGCAAACAGGAGTCCATATATTGGTTCTGAAGGCAGTATTAAAGGCTCAAAGCTTATTTTACTGTATTCAGAATTTCTCCTGTGTGTTTCTGGAGGAGATACTTTAATAAAACTTTTTACACAGATTTATGGCAATCTTTTGACGAGGCTCAAGGCTAATTTGGGCATCCGTCAGGATTGTCTCCACCACCCAGTCGGAAACACATACAAAATTTAAAACAACATTTTATTACCATAAGAAAGTACCCAAAAGAGTCATAAGTTTATAATTATACAATCAGCACTGAGGGAATTAGAGGGATTATATCTTCTTTCTCCTTTCAACTGTTCTAAATTTTTTTCATTTTCAAATTTTTCCAATTTTCTACATACAATAAAAAAATACTTGAGTATTACCCTTTTCCAGTATAAAACATTCTCTCCATAAACAACCCAAATCTACAGAAAATAAAAGGAATATTTTTAAAGATTCCAGAAGAATATACTATGGAAAATCCACACTGCAAAAACTTAACTCAGATAACTGTTTCCTTATCAAAGGACTTCTGGGGGAGAGGGGGAGAGGCAGAATAGAAACTATAAATGGGTACTTAATTACCACAGAAAAATCATATTCATTTCTGATATAAGTAAAATTTAAAGTGTGAGGCAGCACACAAAAGCTTGAGTGAACATTGACATCATAAAATGTTAAACTTTAAGTGGGGTAATAGTGTTTTTAAAAATTATTAGAGATACATGAAAAAACTACCTCTGACGTGTGAAAAGCACAAGAAAAATAAAAAGAAACCAGAGTGTTAATAAACTCAAATTTCAGTCATAGGTATTTGGGAGGTTTGGGTTTTTGGTTTTTTGCTTTTATTTGTTTTTTGAGGCAGGGTCATACCTACAGTCTAGACTTGCCTGGAACTCATTAAGTACCGTGGGTGGATTTGCAACCTCAACCCTTCTGACAACCTCCTAGTGTTGAGATCACAGCATGCACCATAACACCTTCAATAAATCCACATGAACTTATAGATTTTCACCATAAATTTAACCGTTGAAGATTCAAAATATAGTCACAATGTACAAGTAAATATCTGAAAAGATGTTAGGACACATTTTTGTTTTTATTCTTTGAAAAGTCACTATATAAATTTGACAAAAAACTTACACAAAATATAACTAGTTCATGCTCCCCCCCCCCAAAAAAAAAGCCTAAAATTTTGCCTACAGTTTCTTTAGCACTGTCAGTTACCACAAGCACTAGACACACCAGGCAAGTTGAAAGGTAAAGGAACAGAATGATGTGTTACACACATGGCTTGGGGACTGGAGAGGTGCTCGGTGTGTAAGAGCACTTGCTGCCACTGCAGAGTGGCACTTCCATTCCCAGCACCCACACAGAAGTTCAAGCATCTGCAACTTTGGGTGCAGTAGATCCTCTTCTGTACTCTGGCCTCCACAGGCACCAGGTGTGTACACAGTACACATACATATATGTAAGCCAAGACTCATACACGTGAAAATAAATCTTTTAAGGCAATAATTTAATCTTGGATCCAGCACCCTCCTAATTAGCCACAAAATAAACTTACTCTAAAATTGAGTTAAGTGGCCACAACTCTGAGACCCTGTGCGTGAGGAAGTGGGCACCATAAGGACAAGAACAGCTAACTCTCAATTAAGTGTTCTGTGCTAGCTTACTTGTAATATTGTTTCTGTAAAGCACTCATTTCCATTCTTAAAATCTGTTCAACCTTGGCAGGAAGAGATTTTTCTACATCTTTCTTAACTCTGCGTAACAGAAATGGCTCAAGTTCCTTGTGAAGGCTTGCATAACCATATTCTCTGCCTTTGCCATGTTCTTCCTCAAAATCTTCCCATGAAGAAAACCTTAAAAAAAAATTTAAGAACAATTATTGAAATTAAGAAAAATTGTATATAAGAGCTAAAATTAATCTAAGTCTCCTACTCCTAGAAATTTCTCCTAGACGTAGGCAAGCGAAAGCACACACACGCACACACATATACACACACAAATATAAACATGCTTGTGGATATATATGTATCCATACGCATATGAGTGAGTATATATAATCCAACCTGAGCTACAGAGAGCATTCAAGGCCAGCCTGGGCAATTTAGGGGGACTCTACCTCAAAACAAAAAGTAAAAAAAAAAAAAAAAAAGTCAAGAGATCTAGCTCATGGCAGATCTAGCATGGCAGAAGCTCATGCTTCTCAAGCATGTGTGATATACAAGGCTCATCTTGCAGAACTGCACCAAAAAGATGACATGAGTAAGCTGTCATGATTATTCTTGAATTAAATTCAAGGACACAATTTTCACCAAAATATTTCTCAAAAATGCCATGTAAAGTTCAAGACATATTGAAAAAAGAATGTGTATGTGACCTGTGACCAATTATTTAACTTTATAGTCTAGTTTTCATTTACAAAATCTGATTACCAGAACTCTAAGGATATTGTAACTGCTACTACTAAATATAAAAAAGTGTTAATAATTCTAGCTTTCCAGGCAAGGGTTATTTGCACACATTTTGCACACGAGGTATATTTTATTTACACAGGGCACAGGAATTCACTGGGTTCTATTCCTGGAGGCCATGTTGCAGCTCACTCCAGTTCTATTATTTCTACTTCCAGGAAAATAAATGCCCTCTTCTTACTTCCTCGGGCACTGCCTGTTCATGGCACATGTAGGTAAATCAGTCATACACATGAGTTTTTTTTTTAAATGTATAAACTGAAGTTTTAAGTATTTAACTTTTTAAACTTACAAATCCAAAATATTACTCTACCCCATTTTTTTCATTGTTAATGATCTGTGACCCAATGTCATTTAATAATGAACCCGATTTCCTAAATTTTTCCACAACTAAATCTAAGCATATAAAACTACAATCAAAACTGTATATCCCAGGATGTCTTACTTTTCTGGCATAATGAAATGTAGCAACGACCAGAGCTCTTTCAGGGAGTTTTGTAGAGGAGTTCCAGTGATAAGGAGACGATGATTAGATTTAAAATCAATTAAAGTTTTATAAAGAAGGGAATCGTCATTTTTTAATCGATGTGCTTCATCAACACCTATAAATGCCCAATTTAGACCACCAAGGAATGCCTTAAAATAAACAAAAGAAGAGTTAATATATTTAGAGAAGTAAGAATTCAAATTTAACTTTCTCATTAGATTTGAATTCAAGATTACTAAAATGAGGTAAATTAAAATTAAAAACTATCACTTTAATCTCAGCACTTGGGAGACAGAGGCAGGCAGATCTCAGCCAGGGCAACACAGAGAAAACTGTCTTAAAGAACCAAAATAAACAAACAAATATTTCAAGACTGGACTGGAATCCTCAAATCAAGTAACTTACCACGCAAAATAAAATTTCTTCAATGACTAATTTAACCATTAGAAAATGGAGAATACCATTCTATATCGGCTTAAACAATGAGCAAACAGGAAGGAAGCTGGTACCACCTCTTCAAAATTTTACACAAGATTTTTAGCCCAAGTCCAACAAAGGTCCCTACGAATGTCAACTTGACACAGTGTCATGCCCCAAGTCTAAGTATAATTAATCACATGACTTCTAAAAACAGTAGGTTTCTAATACATAAATTTAGGTCTCTTTGAGACTTGAAATAGAGACATGCCTGATTCTGCTATTAAGAACATTAGACAAGTTCATGATGCTCTTAGAGAACTAACTTTTCAATAAAGTAGAAACAGTAAACAAAGCACGTGCAAGAATTAGATGAGACAACAGTTATACACATCTGATGGAGCCCTAACACTGTCTGGCACTGTCGCCCTTAACAGTCCAGGATCTAGTCTAGTCATGTGAGAAGGTAAGCTTCAGCTGAGAAATTGTTTACATCAGACAGGCCTACTACATGTCGTAATTGCTAATTACTACAGGAGGGCTCAAGCCACCACTGGTGGTACCATCCTCAGGTAGGTGATCCTGCCCTTTGTCTGAATGCTAACTGAGCATGGCCCTGAGAGCAAGCCAGCAAGTGGCCTCCCACCATGCTTTCTACCAAGGATCTCTGCTTGCGCTCCTACACTGACTTCCTTCATGATGACCATCAAGATGGAAGTCAAATAAACCCCCTTCTCCCCTAAGTTGCTTTTGGTCATTGTTTTATCAAGGTATACAATAACAGAAATGAAACCAAGACAGGCCTCTTCCACTATTTTTTAGATGTTAGACATAGCACACTAATTATTCACTTCCATTTAAATAAGAATTGGTAAACTTTTTCTAAAAATAGAAATGAAAATATTTTAGACTTTGCAGGCCAATGTGCTCCATCACATCATTTCAATACAACTCCTTTAAAATACAAAATTCATTCTCAGCTCAAGGGCCATTTAAAAAACCTACAAAGTAGAAAACAAAACAATTTAAAAACCCCAAGGTTCCACTTTACAGATCTGTTCAATGACTTAAATATCCTTTCATTTTGATCACAACAAACAATACAGGAAAACTGAGAGTCAACAGAAAGCACAGAAGTAATACATACCTTATCCTTCAATAAAATTTCATAAGTTGTTAAAAGTATATTAAATTTTAACCGTTTGGTCTGGGGGTGCATCCATTCATGAGTTCTTATCTATAATGGAATTTTAAGGACAAATTTAAGACAAGCACTAAGCAAATTATATTTCTAATTGATATCTAAAATGAATTAAAAGCCTCTTGAAATACACACACACAAAAAGATGTAATAAAAGTTAGTAACTCTTTATAAAATTCAACATGGTATGCTAAACAAACACACAGTGAACAATTTCATTACATTCCTTTCACTGAAGAAAAGCTCTCGTATTTGGCAAACAATTCACCTATTAACGTTAACAGGCGAAAAGTGGCATCTAAGCTTTGTCTTGCACAATTGCAAGGACAGTAATATAAAGACGACAATGAAACAAGATTAGCAACCAGATAAAAGGGTAAAACTTAAGAGAATAAATGCTACTGCACAAGCACTTCTCCATGATTATTTAAAATTGTCCACAAAAACATGCAATTTATATATATTCTTAATTTGTGTGTGCATGTGTGTGACACATGTCTATAATTCTAGCACATGAGAAGCTGAGACAACAGGATTTTGAATTCAAAGACCACCTGAGCCTCAAAAAAAGGTATGGGGGTGTATGCATGTTTATACACAAACAGAAAACAAACAAACACACACACACACACATCCAACTATACGCGAACCAAGTATTTTTATTTATTTATTTGTTTACTGTGTATGCGCGTATACGTGTAGAAGTCAAAGAGTAACTTAAGAAGTCAGTTTTCTCCTTTTACCATGTGGACGGCAGGAAAAAAACCACAGGCTGTCAGAAGAGGTAACAATCCCTTTACCCACTGAGCCCTCTCACCAGCCCACAGCGTGGTTTCTCTGATAACCAGTTAAACACGTGTTAGGCACTCATTTGTGGCAAGTTACATGCTAGAATTAAAGAGTATGGAGACAAAAAAAAAGATAAAACACATACGTTTGTCTAGCCTTCTAAATTTATGGAAAAACAACTCACCATGTTTCTGCTGTTAATGTCTCCTAAGTAAACCACAGCATTCATCTGAGATGCCCAGGTCTGAATTTCTCTTTGCCAAGAAGTAAGAGTGGAGAGTGGGACAACTAGTAGAAAAGGTCCATATAATTGATGTTCATGAAACAAATAGTTCAAAAATGAGATCGTCTGTATGGTTTTTCCAAGGCCCATTTCATCAGCAAGTATGCAACTATTTCCTCTACAAAGTTAAAAAACAAAAATCCATGTATGTAATAAAGGTATAACTTCACAAAGAACTGCTGCCATATCATGTGCTCCATCTAAGTGAAGCTATATAAAATGAAACTCCAAGAGGTATTTAGGCACTACAGTATTTCTATCAGCAACATACAATAAATACAAAATCTTACCAAAATGCATAATCACTAACATTATAGAAAATGTAAAATGAATAATAAGCAACTTTTAAGGACAGATTTTGCTTTAATTCTTAATATCATTATTCTTAGTTAATTACAAAGGCAATGATTCAATTTATCTACCAGCAGTAAGTAGACTGTAGATGTTAATAAGTAAAAAGTATCTAAGAAGGACAAAGAGGGAAAAGTATAACTAAACTGCATCCTAGAGTTGTGGACTCAAGAAAAGGGACCACAGGAGGCAGGGAAAGAGTGGAGGACTAAGTGGTTACTAGAAAAACTACCAAATGGAGAAATACCTCAGGAACTGCAGATGACAACATATACAATGTTTCCAGTTAAGCGAAAACATTTAAGAATTGCAACCATCAAGTTAAACACAAGCTTTGTTAACAAAAATCATCCCTAGATTATGTATTTATAAAATCTGTTCTCACTCCTTTAGCTTTTCTGGTATTAGCATGTCCTCAGTCAAGGTCATACAGTAAAAACACAATGTGGCAACAACAAGGGGCACGCATTTATCACCTGCAGCTTTCTGTACCTTGTCAAAGAAGCATGATGACCCCAGACACCTACATTCTAGATAGTCCTAGCACCTGAGATAAAACAGGACGATCAGGAGTTCAAGATCATCCTTGGCTACACAGTGGGTCTGAGGTCAGCTGGACCATATGAGACCATATGAAACCAATCGGAAGAGAAAATAAAAAAACAAACAAAAATCCCACAAAATCACATCCTTGAATAGATTGAGAAATTAAAAGAGAAAGTAACTTATCCACAGTCAAGACTATGTATTGGTTGACCAGAGATAAATTCTAAACCTCTTACCTCTGGGACCAATTTTTAGTGAAGTGACTGTGCAGCCAGTGTTGAGACTGAATATATGTGAGTCCCGAGAGTTTCACTATCAAGAAACCATTAACATCCTGAAGTTGGGATTGTGAATCTAAAATATGTGAAAATATCCTGAAAACTCTCAAAATACTTTCCACTGACAATTATAATTTTCATTGTGTTACTGGCTCCATTTAAAAGACTTTAAGTGAAATCTGACATGTTTGGATGAATGCGTTAACGTGGAGGAAAAAAAACAATGTTTCTCTGCTGCAGAGCATATCTCAAGCAGACACTGTGTACTGTAGTCTCATCTGTGGACTCACACCTCTGGGTCGTTATTAGAAGAAACTGACAACTGGTTTAACCTTTAAAGAAAGAACATGGCAACCTTTGAAGAAAGGGTAAAGTCTCATTCTTTCAAAGTAGGTAGGTAACTCAGAATACACTTACTTGCACCAAGAGTGAGCAAGCCAATTTAAACCATTCAGCTGATAGTCTCTCAATTCTAAACCCTCATGTCCTCCAATATAGGATGGTTGTTTCTTCAGAGCTACAAATCTTGGTCTTTGTTTCAATACCTTTGGTCAGAATAAATATTAACATGCAGAATTACTGAATATAAGAAATCAAGCAAAAAGTGAATGTGCTTTAGCCTATCTTTACCATAAATATTAACATTTATTTTAAATTATCAATTTCAGAGTTATGAGTCAATATGTGTAAGAAGACAAGCACTATAGTGTACACCTATAATCTGCCCACTCAACAGAGAAGACAAAAGGACTATTTCTAAAAACAGGAATCATGAGGATCCTGAGCTCAAGGCCAACATGAGCAAGATAACAGAACCCCAGCTCAAAACCATAACAAACATTACTAATTACATCCCGTCCACTATCTGATACTGTGTAGCAATTATAATATTCCATATCTTTCGTTGATAACAGCACTCAAACAGAAAAATATATATATATTTAGCTGATGATTCATTTGTATATGGCTGTTTTCTATGACTCTGGCAAGAATGTAGAGTAAAATGTTTTACCAGTTTTTGTGTGTGAGAGCAACAACAACAAAAAGTCTCTCAGGAAATTCAGTTCTCAACAATATATGTAGGTCAAGTATTTCACAAGGAAATGTCAAATTTATTTATAACCATCGCTCCAACCATGAACTATAAATACTTTATAAGATTTCTATTCCATATGATAATTCAAAATACCACTAAGAATTTAATTCAATCTTGTAATAAAGTAGTAGCTACACTTCAAAACTATGACTAATATTATATAAAATATGTAAATTTCTAAAGTCATAGAGAACACAGTCCTAGAAAGCCTTGCATCCTGATTCTTTTACTTTCAGCAATATATTTGTGACTTTTAAATCAAGCATACACTTTCAAATTCCAAAGAAATGTTCTCTATTCAGTCTCCATACATAATCATCATCACCACCAACTTATCATATTTTAAACATGGTGTTTAAATTGTTGGTACTCACTTTGCAATCTTTAAAAGGAGTAGTTTTTGACTGATTTCTGCTAAAATATTCATCGATGCATGTCTGAAACTTTTTGGAAATAAGAGCTCCATCCTCCCAGCTGCACTCTGAGTACGGAAGCCCCTGCCATTTGCAGTAATAATCAGGAAGACCAGCTGCTGATTTTTGATTGGAATGAGCTGTGAGATGAATCAGGTATTCGTTTTATTTTATTTATATTTCATTACATCAGAGGCACAACCAGTAAAAACTACATAAGTGAGAATTAGTCATCTACATTACAATATTTTATTTTAGTAAAAGCAAGCTACTATATTTCATGCGGAAAAGGTACACTGCTTACATTTGCTTATATGATTTCAAGCACAGATTAAAAAGTCTGAAGGCAGGCTTGAGAGTACACAATTGTAATCCCAGTTACTCAGGAAGCTCAGCTATGAGGATTCTAAACTGGAGAGTATTTATCATGGGCAACATAATGGGAATCCCATCTCAAAAACATACCAATTATCACATTTCTTTACTACTAACCAATTATGCGCTCCACTATCTGATACTGTTTGTGTAGATCATCTGTAAGTTCTTGCTGGCAATTATAATATTCTACATCTTCCGGAGAAGCGTTTTTCAACCTGAAAAATTTTAAACCAACAACAGACTTGAGATTTTTCTCTAAATAACTTTACCTTACTGATAATTATCTGTCAAGACAAGCTCCCATTGTATCCTTTAACGGTATAAACTAAGTCTGAACAATGCAGAAACTGAAACAGAGAGAAATATATTAGTAGTTTTTCTTTTTCCTTGGCAAGGGTAGAGACTGAAACTTGCACATTATAAGCAAGAGTTCTACCACCCTGATCAACATCACTAATTTTTAATTTTATAATTTTTTCAGAGTATGATGCAATCTGATTCTTACCAAAGACAAATTCAGACCTGACAGATGAAATAATATAGTCTAGAAATATTTTAGGTTGTCATCTTACTCTTTGTTATGCATTTCTTAATACCAAAAAGCTTCCTCAACTCTATTCTTGAACTAGAAAAACTGTCAAGGGATTTTTACCATCTTTTTGTTTCCTGGTCTTTTTTCTTGTAATTGTCCAGTTTTTTCATGCCCCTGACGTTCTGCAGCTTGAGGCTTTCCTCTGTCTCCCAGGTGTTGTGGATGTGTGACCATCCTTTCCACTTAATTAAGTACTGCACGTCTCCTGGCTCCTGGCTCTTTTCAAATCCTGCGTTGGGGTCACCGTCCGCTTCAACAGCATAAATGGTTGTAGTAGCACCAGTAGCTAGAGACAAAGGAGAATGGCCATGTAATTCTGTTACAGGGTTATTTTCTTCCCAATTCAAAGTTTCAAGAATCTATGTATAAAACCACTCACTAAATAGGCAAACTATTAACGTACAAAAAACTAAAAACTAATAAAAGCATACAAAATTTTATCGCATATAAAAGATAATCAAAATTTTAGAACTGAAAAATTAGCTAATTCAATCCCTCTCTTGAGTTTAAAAACAGGGGAAACAGATGCAGTAAGATGGCCCAGCAGGCAGAGGCCTGACAACCTTACAGCCTGCCTGCATGCGTGCACAGCACATGCATACAAACACACATGTGCACACTAAAGTTCTCTTAATTAAATAAGGAAAAACAATTTTTCAAAACACAGTGAGACACTGAACAGCACACCTACTATAACTAGTGACTCAATTAATAATTAGTAACTAGTAACTTGAATACTGCTATTATTTTACTTTCCAGTTACATTAAGCAATAAAAAACCTATACATTCAAGACTTAAGCAAAAACTGTCAAAAAAATCAAAAACCCTTTAAGTTGAAAGTATGTATATATATAGAAATATATAGATATACACATATATATATATATAAACACAAATGGTTTAAAAAAAAAAAGACAAATCTATTAAGTTAAAAGCCTTCCCATCCATCTAGAACACAGGACTGTGTTCAGAGACTATGGGCCAAGCAATACACATTTTGACAGCAAATAAGCAAAATAGAGGAAAATTCCCTTTCTTTGCTTTCAAAACTGGATAGTATTTAAGAAACACCGCCGTCTGTGCTGATGAACACTCTCTGCACCCATACCTCCTTTCCTCCCGATTCTGCAATCCATAAACCGTTCTATGGTTTCGAACTCCTCCTCCTCAGGCTGAGGAACATCCTCCCCACAGACTTCCAGAAGGTCGTCAGAGTCTGTCTTCATCTCTTCATCCTCCTTGTAGCTCACATTGACTGTGGCTTGGCGGCGAGAGCTTCGCTTATCATTATCATAATCTTCATCATCCTCATCTTCAGATGAGTCAATCTGTCTCTTTTTTTGCCCAAGAATTTTTTTCCCATTTTTTGACTTAGATCTGGAGAAGGGAAGGAAGGAAAAAAAAAGTGTTTTACAAAAACACTAGCATAAAAAAATTAAGAAAGTATACAAAAAAAAAAAAAAACTTCTCTAAATGGCAATTTTTAGCATCAAACCACAAAATACTATACTCACCTATTTTGAGGTTTTCTGCTTTTGACTTTGTTTTTTGGCTCATAATCCGATTCTGTCTCATCACAGCTACTTTTGTCTCTCTCTTCTTCAGATTCTGAGTCTGAACCAGACTGAGACGGAGATCCTGACCCAGACATTTGCCAATCTTCACTGCATATAAAATATTTTTATTTAGATATTAATCATAAGTAATTTATATTACTAATAAAATGCAATTATGATCAAAAGTAATTAAAGTCTATTTCATTGAATATAAAGTGAACTATTACTTCGAGCCACACTGGAAAACATTAAATGGCAGCTGAGTAACAATGAGAACTGTTTTGCAAAGATTTCTTATAACCCCAGAGTTTTACTGATCACTTAACCCTCAAATGAGAAATTACATGAACAATGGTTATAGGATAGTGTGCATACTGTTCTAAAAAACAAAAGGGAGTTTCACCCCTCTTGTTGCAATTTTTTAGACACTATAGTTTACCTTTGAGTGCGGAAGCAGTGTGGCTCAGCATGGTGATCAAGGTGATGCAGGCAGCTGTGCTGCACGCACCAAGGGCATCCTGTGGGGGGGGGGGGCGCTGCCACCTGATGTGTTTTGTTTTATGTACTGTGGGGGAACCAGAACTTTGAGTGGTCCATTGGAAAGGACCCAGGCAAGTAAGTAAAGGCCGAGTGAGCACCTGCACACCTGGGTGAGTCTCCTGCCTCTGGAAGACCCTTCCCTAGGAAAGGGACCTACAGTGTAGTGTCTTAAAAACATAACAAACTAGTATAGGCTGAGAGGTGGTGGAGAGCAGATCACTCTATGTGTATGGGTGTTTTTGTCTGTGTGTCTGTCTGTCCACCACCTGTATTCCTGGTGGCCACAGAGGCCAGAAAGGGTGTCAGATTCCCTGGGGCTGGAATTACAGACACTTGTTAGCCACAATGTAGGCGGTTATTGGGAACTAAACCACTGCTGCTCTCTGGAAGAGCAACCAGTGTTCTTAATCGCTGAGCCTTCTTTCCTACCCCTAAACTGATTCTTACATAGTCGTACATGTTCTCTAGGGAAAAGAAAGCCTAATTATAGAAGAATGTGAAATAAACTAAGGCACTTCCAAAATATCAATTCAACCAAAATTCAATGAACAATAACCTTTCTATTCCCTGCTCTAATCTACTTAGTTTCTTTTCAATCAACATGCACAGAAAAATACTGGGTCTACATGTTAATATTCTGTAATTATATACAGATACATATTAAAGTCTTACATTTAACTTGAGTATCTCTAACATGAAAATCTAGTTATCTTGAAACTTTTAAAAGTTCCCAATTAAAAAGTTTCCAATTTGGACTTCTGGGAGTTTGGAGTTAGGGGGTTGGGTACTCAAGACATATAATATATGCAAAAATTCCTAAACGCGCTAAATTCTAAACCCTGAACGACTTCTGGCCACAAGCATTTTAGGTTATGGTATCCACCTGCACTCTACCCTACTGCGGATGATGCTCCGCTCCACTGCTTGATATATGCTACTTCAAAGGTGACTCCGGGAAGTGACCAACACACACACACAAAATCAGACTAGCAAAACACAGTAGAAGTCCATTATTTTATCATGGGGTCTTTTAGAACATGGACACTGAAAGTGGCATTATGTAGTTTACTTTTCCAAATAAAATTTTCAATGTCATTTAATTTTTATACCAAATCAAGTCTACACATCAGCCTAAATTATTTTTTTGCTTATGTCCATGCTAAACTGAAAATTTAACAGCTCAATAAAAGATAAATCAAAAGCTGAATAAATAATAAATTAAAAAAAATTAAATACCTGAGAAGACCCCATATTTGAAAATAAAATATAGTTTTCACTGAAAACTAGAACACAAGGTAACTCAGTTATCAGTGCTTTTCTGGCACATGTGGAGCCTTATGTTTGACCCAACATTAACACATGAAAAGCATACAAAGCTTTAACATCTGAAGGAATTAGACACAATGCAGCACAACAAAGATAAAACATGACACAGTAAGATTTACAGAGTAAAACTAGGTTATCCAAAATACACCTAGTAACAGGCATGCCCTATGCGACAGGGAAAAGAGAATCAGAAGATAACCAAAGATACCAAAACTAAAAAACATGAGTCTTACAATTATAAACATACAAAGCCTGTGGAAAAAATAATAAATCCAAATACACATAGAACAAAGTAAATATACAGAATACCCAAGACAAATAAGATAAATAGAGGTCAAAACATCATAATGAAAAACCAACCCAGTAAACATGGATCTACTGTGAGAAAGTGTTCTAGCTGCTGTCTGGGTACCCTGAACTTTAAAGGAGCTCTATAGAAGTGAACTCCTTGTGTAGATCAACTATGTGGGTAACTAACACAACAGCCAAGTCCCTCATACCCTGCAATCTTACATGCTTTTCTCCCATTATAAAAACTTGGAAAGTAGTGTGTGTGTGTGTGTGTGTGTGTGTGTGTGTGTGTGTGTGTGTGTATAAAGTAGTACTTTGCCATCGTTGTCAATCTTTAATCTAGAAGTACAGGGGTACAGGTCACACATATAAAATAACTGGCATAAAAAGACCTCAGCCAGGTACAGAAAGACAAATGTCAAGGTAATGGTTTAAATTAATCTTAAACACCATGGAATTATAAAAACTAGTTTTGGAAAGGAAGAGTACAAAACAAGAAATACAAAACCACAGTATTTCCCTAGCACTAAAAGTCAGCTAAATAAGATCACATACTCATTATGCTTTTTCCTCTTGAGCCCACTGGAGGAGTCATCTGAGTCTTCACTGCTAGAGGAATCCTACAGAGAAACAAGACTAGTTACTCACAATCCAGTAAGTCAGCAAAGCTCCACTTGCTGTGCAGTTAATGTTCATTTTGTTAACAATGCCCATAAAGTCTTCTCTTTTTGTTCCATGTTGCTTTATGTTATTAGCGTAAAGTAATTAAAAGCATTCTTATTAAAAATTAAGACAGTGGAACTGAGCAAGTACGACAACACCAGCATCTTATATAAATTCAGACCTAGTAGCCTAGGGATCATGAATTACTATTACAGATTACGGCTTCAAGACAATTTGGAAGTGACATGTTTTTCTTAAATGTATCTGTAGAAACATCCAGGTATTCTTGACAATACACAGAAACACTGTTTATTTTAAAGTCTATTCACTTAATATTTCAATAATTTAGGGTTATTCACTAGACCATATATGAATTAAAATGCATCCATTAATAAACAAATGAAGAAAATATGGTATATAGACACAATGAAATACTATTCAGCCATACAAAATTAGGGAATTCTGTCATTTGCAGCCAAAATAGATGGGAAGAGTACATTAATTTAAGTAAAATAAGTCAGACACAAAGGACAAACACTGCGTGTTCTCTTGCTGCTTTCAGAGAAGTAAAAGAAAATAATGGTGTCCAGGACCTAGGAAGGCCAAGGAGGCTAGAGAGATGGTTGATGGGACAGAGCACAGCTGGGTAAGAATAATCTGATACAGGACAACTACAGTTTATGATAACTAATTATTCTGAAGTAGCCAGAGAGAAGATCTTCAATGTTCCCAACGTAAGAAAACAATGCATGTGAGGTTACAGACAGTCCAAGAGCCTTGGTCTATTAAGAGTATGCACACACACTGAAATGTCAAAGGATAAACTGGCAGTGTGGACCAGCAGACTGCTTCGTCATGTCCACAGCCTAGCAACAAGAAAAAAAAAGTCAGTCATACCCTTAGCAAAGAAAAAAAGTCAAAGTATCCACCCTAAAACATGTTCAATTTCTATGTAATAATTAAAAGTAAAAATTCTGTGACTGGACAGACACGCCAGTAGTGAAAAATATTTACTGCTCTTGAAAAGAACCAGAGTTTGGTTCACACCGTCTAAATGGGGTTGCTCAGAATCGCTTATAACTCCAGTTTCAGGAAACCTGACAACCTCTCACGGTCTTTTTGTGCATCCCTAGACAGACACAGACAAAGACAAAAAGACAAAAAGACACAGATACACACATACACACACACACACAATATAATGGTTTGAATGAGAGGTCCCCATAATCGTTCATTTGAATACTTAGTCCCAAGATGGTGGCACTGTTTGGGTAGGTTTAGGAAGTGTGTCCTTGCTGGAAAAAGAATGTCACAGCTTTACTGTCTCAAAACTGGGTCCTTCCCAGTTTGCATCTGTGCTGCAAGTTCACTGTTTCAGCTGTGAGCTCTCAGTCTGTTGTTTCAGGTACCATGCTTACGGGCTGTCACACTTCCCCACTATAATGGTAATAGAATCTTTACTCCCTGAAATGTCAGGCCCCCAACAGACCTTCCTTCTGCAAACTGACCCACCTTGGTGCTTATCATAACCACAGAAACCTAACTTAAGACACGCACAAATAAACAAAAATAAGTATTACCATGAAAAGTGGTTTGCATGCCAGTTACCTTTTTCAAAAGTAAATTTTTAAAGAAATGTGTTGACACAGAATAAACAAATGCAAATATGCATGCTGATGAGAGCATATTAAGTCAATGGAGGATATGTATATAGTACTACATTATATATGCACTAAAAATTAATACACACACACCAATTGGAATAATTCAGACCAAGAGACCACGCGAATGAGCATGTACATATGTGCATGTGCTGCTGACTTTTTTGACAACTTGATACAAGCTAGAGTCATCTGGGAAAAAGGAACAAGTGAGAAAATGCCTCCATCAGTGGCTTATAGGCAAGTCTGTGGGCCATCTTCTTGGGTAACGTATGATGTGGGAGGGCCCAACGGCCCAACCCACTGCATGTGATGTCAAAATGGGCAGTTCCTGGGAGATAGAAGAAAGGTGGCTAAACTGTGTGCCTGAAAAGCATGCTGGCCAACAGTACTTCTCCACAGCCTCTGCTTCAGTCCCTGCCTCCAGGCTCCTGCCTTGACTTCCTTTCATGACAGACTAGAAGGTATATGATGAACCAAATCCTTTCCTCCCTCAAGTTGGTCTTGATCAGTGTTTATTATACCAATAAAAAGCAAAGCAAGAAAAGAAACAAATATTCCAAATAACAAACCTGGTCTCATATTTTGTTCAGTACGTCTTTATCCACTGAAGTATGTGTGTACATATATATATATATATGTATATATATATATATATACACACACATATACATATATATATGTGTGGGTGTAAAATATTGGGGGTGGGGCATTGAAAAAGATCAACGAATCGCAATCTTTTCGCCTCAGTCTCACAAGCTCTAAGATTATAGACACTGGATCATGCCAATCATCATATATAATATTTCTTGAAATTTCACCTCTGGTTTCTCTGGTTTTGTCTTGAACAATATCTTACTAGGTATCACTGGTTGGTCTCAGTTCATATGGCCAGTGGTAAACTCTAACTGGCCTTGCTTCAGCCTCTTGAGAGCTGGCACAGCAGGCAGGTACCACCATACCTACCTTCTTTATTTCTTGTTTTGCCATGATGAGCAAATAAATCCACATAAATGTCCCACTACTTTTGATTAACCTCTAAAAACAGGAATATTGATTTTTAAAAAAAGAGATGTCTGTATGTCAAGACCCTTGACAAGCACTCACATTCAGTGAGTGAGCAGGCCTATGTCCACTCAAGCAGCAGCTCACAATGGACTCACCTCTTCGGATCCACTATTGGATGAAGCTGGACGCTGCTGCTGGGGCTGCTGGGGCTGCTTCTTAAGGACTGCAGATCTCTGAACAGCCACAATACTGGGGTTACATTTCCAAAACTGTACCAGAAACATAAACCAGGGAAAGATGAAATGTGGCAAAAACTGTAATTTCAACATTTATACCCCTCCAAGTAAATTATTTTCCTCACTCATTATATAAACGCAGTGTCCCTGCAATAAATAAAATGAAATAAAATGTAAGGTTTCACAATGAATATGAGAAATCTATGGCATATTGAATTTTATATATAATAACCACCATGCTCTTGGTGCTCTGAATATTTTCAGAAACGAAGTGGTAATGTGCTGTATCACTCTTACTTTTAGAGTGGCCACCTATTTTCTCATGTGTTAGGTGAAGAGCCAGAATCAAAGCATAAACATGTTACTCTGCAAACAGGTTTTGCTCATGCAACTTGACTTTTTTTTTTTTTTTGGGGGGGGGGGCGCACGCATGATTTACATTTTTGGCTCAAGCACTTTAGCTCTCCAGACACTGGTACTGAGTAACTGCATACACTGCCATGAAATAGGAACAGGTTTTAGTTATGGAAACAGTGCTATCAAGGCTTCCTGCTGTTAGCAACAAAGCACCCCCTTGTAGACCTTAAGGGCAGATCTGGCAAGCTTAACAAGAGGACCTCAAGCAGCCTTTACTTTTATCCAAGAAATTCAGTTTCTACCATCTGGTGTTTGTGGTGCTAGGGACGAAATCCAGAGTCTCCAGCTAGGCGGGTGCTGTACTGCTGAGCAGTACTCCCAGCCCATGACACTGCCCAGGGACAAGATTCCACTTGTATTAAACAGGTAGGAAAAAAGGCTTTATTTGTGTATATAGGTATTTTTCTAGCTATTTGCTTCTCTCTTAAGCCAGTTAGTTGTATGGCCACAGCTTCTGAATCACAAAAAGTAAGTCTTAACGTCTAAAATCTGTTTGGTTTTTTTTCTCCTGAAAACTCTAATACAAGCAATGTCAACTGCTTAAGTTTTTCCAAAGTAATTTTTTAAATCCTATTTTGCACTGAATTACCTCAGCTCCATCAACTTTTGGCGGTTTTGCTTGGACTTTGTTCTCCCGGGATGTGTCTGATTCAGACTCTGATTGACTTCCTGAGTCAGAACCAGAATCAGAGTCGCTGCTCCCAGTCTGGCTGCTGCTTCCATCACTGCTGCTGCCAGAACTCGAGCCAGATCCAGTGCCTGACGCTGACCCAGAATCATCCTCTGACTGACTACAATTTGAAAATAAAAAACTTGAAGCACAACTCAACACAAATTTAATTTTTCAGCAGAAAGCTAAACATAGTTTAATATTTCAATTATCTGTGGCCAAATACAAAGAATAATCTTCATTCATAGTAACAGTCAATCATAGTAATTAATATGTTGGGCTTTTGGTTTATTTGTTTTTGTTTGAGGTGGGGTTTCTCTGTGTAGTTCTGGCTATCCTGGAACACACTCTGTAGACCAGGCTAACCCGGAACTCACAAAGATCACCTTGCCTCTGCCTCCCACTTCCTGGGATTAAAGGTACGCACCACCACCACCCAGTATACATACAGATTTGTAGATAATCTCTCTCAAAGATAATGGGCAAGGCCTACCAATTATGGGCTCTTGGGCTAGAAACTGGGAAGACAATATGCTTAAGTCTTAGTACAAAAGCCTTTAAGAATCTAGCTCTTAAGAGTCTAAGTTAGGAACTGTATAAAGAAATTAATAAATGTTATATTTCTTACTACAGTGAGTAGAAAATAAGCCCATTTCTGGCTCCTATTTATTTTCAAGATTATTTCTGGCAATGTGCAGTGATGCAAGCCAGCAATCCCAAGCACTTGGGAGACCAGGGCAGGAGGTATTGGCTCCTACCTTCTGTAATTTTCAGAAAGACCATCAGGTGGCACAATTTACTCTTTCTCCAGAAAAAGGACCTAACAGATTTGTAAAATAGAATAAACGTTTCCAGAAAGGGTTTTTATTCTACAAATGCATGTTAAAATTAACAGATATGTGTTTTTAAAATGTAGACTTTTGTTTCATATCAACACAAAGCAAAACTTTGCCTCTAGTGAGATTTACAGTTTCAACATTGTTTCTACCAATATTGCTTTTTTTCTCGCCATTCCCCAGCCTTTCCCACCATTATGTCCCTCACCAACAGTTCTGAGCCTCCCAGATATCAACAAGTATCTGTTCATAAGAGGGAGAATGTCCTATTTTACTAGAACCCCTGTAACAATGCCATTGCAGAAGATTTTTTTTTCCTGACAATTTTATTTCTCTGTTAACTCATCGGTAAGAAAAACCATTAATTCAATAACTGTTACTGAGAACCACTCATATATCAAGCCTGGGAAGACTGAAACAACACAAAATCTTTACCATCAAAAGAACTTCTACCTTAAGGTGACTCCATTAAGTTGATAAGCAGCTTCCTGTGCTGTTTATAACAGCTGATCTAGACACAACCATGTTTGATAAAGTAATCAAGAATGCTTACTAGAAAGTACTGTCAAATTTATTCTTCACATGAAAAAATTAAGAAGGTGGAAGGTCTTAGAGTGTTACTTTGGGGATGCTTAATTTCACTAAAACACCTACCATAAAATTTACTTGCCAAACATGCACAAGCCCCGAGTTGATCCCAGTTACAGAACTTGGCATGGCAAAGCATGACTGTAAACATTAAGGAGATGGAAGAGGCAGAAGGATCAGAATTGCAGTGGCATCCTTGGTTACAATTTGAGACCTAACACGCTGTCTCCAAAATGAAGAAAAACAGGTAGATGGTGGAATTTGGGGCAGAGGCTCTACCACACTGTTCCTGCTATATTAATGGGACATGTTTATTATTAGAAGAAAGTCCAAAATAGTTTATTGAGTTGTTCTTCAGTGGAATAAAGAAGCAAGGGGGGTGATGAAGAGATGGCTCGGTGATTAAGACCACTGGCTGCTCTTCCAAAGGACCCGGGTTCAATTCCCAGCACCCGCATGTCAGCTCCTCCCAGCTGTCTGTAACTCCAGTTCCAAGGTATCTGATACCCTCACACCAATGCTCTTAAATTTAAATAAATATTAAAAAAAAAAAAAAAAAAAAAGAACATGCCAAGATAGGGAGGAAGGACGAGTTCCAGCAGAAGAGAATTCTGGTGTCTGACTGCACAGCAGGGTGATGATGGACCACAGTAACAATAATACAATTTAAAAAAAATGCCAGGAAAAAATGTTTTCAATGACTCCACCTAATAATAAATATTTCTTGGTATAAATGTTTCCCCTAATTTGAACATTAGACAAATAAAATTATTGCAGCCAACTTGCTTTCTGATAGGGCAAAATGTGTCATATCAGGCTTACTTTGTGTACCTAACTCAAGCTATCAACAGTTATTTCATCAAAAATTAAGTAGGATGTAAGTGTGAAGTAAACCTATGACTACGTACTTGTCATTTTGTGTGTTTAGCAGAATGAACTACAATGCATATATTTTAATACACTGAGAAAATGTATTAATTTATGCTAGCACTTTTAATTCACAATTACAAGGTTTTTAACTCTCTCAGTTCTGTGTTTACATCATTTTAATTGACTTTCTTGGTGCCAAATGACACTAATAATTTTCTTGTTTTATCTTAGAGCCAAGTATATACACATACACATATACACATCCAATTAATCAATTTCAGGCTAATAACATTATTATTAGTGATACCTGAAATAATTTCTTTGGTTTCTGTTTTCAAAACTGCTCATCTGCATATTTAAAATACAGCCTTAAAGTCAACTGAAGTAATTCCTGTGTGGCCAACAACTTCATATACTCAATTCTTTATTTTTTAAGTCTTTTTATTTGTTTTTATTTCATGTTGCATTGTTATTAACTTAGGTCTAATAGTTTAAAGATACAAAGTTTGAGCAGTTAAAATTAAAATGTAATTTTAAAATTTTATAATTGCCTTGCACCCAGATCTTGATTCCTAAATACTGTTGTATACCTGAATGACAACTCTCATAAGAAATGGAAGATTCTAGCGCTGTGAAACACACTTAGTAAAAACTAACAATACTGACATGCTAAAAATAAAATAAAAATAAACTTAAAGAAAGGGGGAAAAGGCACAGAGAAATAAAAGGACATGAGAACTGGTAAAGGGAAGCTTTGATTGGTCTAATTTGACTTAAGTATCAAAATAACAGCATTGAAAGGCTACTGATAAATACTAATTTATTTATTAAATAAAATAGGAGCTCAAGTTCCAAATGAGACTCAAACACAGTGGAAGCGTTGAACATGGATAAAGTGGTAGTTTTAGAAAAGTCAGATTACAATCATCTAGGGCAGACAAGAGCCATCAGTGGGTGCTAAGTATAGAAGGGTTTGATGAGTAAAATGCGTACATGGCTTTAGACTTGTTTTCTTTGGGGGTGGGGGGATGTTTGTTTGTGACAGTCCTGGCTGTCCTCAAACAGGCCAGCCTGGTCAACACTTGGCCTACCAAGTCCTGGGATTAAGGGTATGCATTACCACCGCCCAGGAGCTCTACTCACAGTGTAGCCACGGCCGGCCTGGAACTATGTACACCAAGCTCGCCTTTAACAAGAGATCCACCTGTCTCTGTCTCTGCTTCCCAAATGCTGGGAATAAAATGGTACTACTGTAACCTGCAATATTTCCATAGCTTTAGAACATCTTTTCATGGGGGCTAGAATGGTGTCCCAGTGGTTAAGAGCACATACAGATTTTCCAGAGGACCTGAGTTCAGATCCCACCAGAGCGGACAGCTCCCAAACATCTCTTAACTCCAGCTCCTCCAGCTCCAAGGGATCCAATGCAATGCCCTCTTCTGGCCTGTGGGGGCACCTGAAACTCGTGTAATAAAAAGTAACACTACCAATGAGACAACGGCCTGCCCCACAAAGAATATCACCTTTTCCCACTCATATGTACTGTCTACTAGGAAAAATGGGACTAGATGGAAAAAGTGAACAATTCGTGATATGGAAGGATAAAAGGAGTGGGTAGTTACTGAGGTCAAGAAAAAAACAAAGGAATAAAGAAGATCAAAGCACATTTTCTGCATCTGTATAAATGTCTAATAAATCTGTGGTTCTCGACACGTGGCTCACGACTCCTTTAGGGGTCACCACAACATAAGGAACTGTACTAAAGGGCTGCAGCAGCAAGAGGAAAACCGCTGGTCTAAGTGAAGCCTTACTTTTACAACACACACTACGGTAATAATTGTTTCTCTTTTTAAGGCAGTAACCCTAACAGGAGCAGATAAACAAGAGCCTCCAGATGTGCTTCTCTTAAGATGCATCATTTAAAGGGTGCATAACTTGAACTTAATCGTAAGTACACATCAGACAAACACAAACTAAGATGCATACTGTATAAAATGACTGGTGTGTAGTCATCAAGACAATTCAATAAAAGACAAAGCTGTTCCAGATTAAAGGAGATAAAAGAGCAACAACAACCAACTGAAGTGTGTGACCTTAGTCTAGATACTAATGAAAGCTTGAGAACCAAACAAAATGAAAAGAAAACTTCGGTTTTGAACCTGCTAGCTCACAGGGTTTAGGTAAGAGAACAATTTATTCTTTAAAAAGGTATACTAAGTTAAATGTGTAAGAAGCATGATTCTAGCAACCTATTTTCAAATCAGACAGACAGACAGACCACAGCACAAAGTCCCGGAACCAAGTATACACATGAGACACAGCAGAAATGCTGGGCGGTTCTTCCCACGAGACTGTACATTGGTAGGTGACTCAACTAGATACTCCCTTGTTTGGGACTTTTTGATTTTCCTTCAAAGTTTGTAGGTGAAGTCACTCTGAAAATTAGAACAGAGGTTTGACCACGAATAAAAATAAAAATACTATGTAACTCAGCTATACCACTCCTAGGCTCTACTCTACAGGGATGTCTCTACATCTACATTATTGCTACAGCAAGGAATGAAAGTAGTCTAGATGCTAATCAGCTCACAAATAGATACAGAAATGTGGTACATACCCACAGAATGATATCTGCAGGAAAATGGATAAAACTGGAAATAATATTGTTAAGTAACAAACTCAAAAAGATAAATACCACACCTTCTTAACTTTTATATGTGCAAATGTGTGTAAATGGTGTAGACTGTGAACCTAGAAAGGAGGCTATGAGAGAGGGAAAAGGTCTTAAGAAAATGGGGAATGAGAAAAAAAGTAATAATAGTATACATGTGACATGAAAACATTGTGGGAATTATAGGGGTGGGGACTGAAGCAAGGTGTGTCCAACAAAAACAATGCATGAAAATATGATAATAAAACTTGCTACTTTATGTTAATTAAACATCTCATTATGTAAAAAGTAGTATGATTTTTTTCAGAAACAAAAATCCAAAATAATCAGAAATGTTCTTCAAATTCTAACCTGCAACAAGATGGCCATCCCACCCCAGTTCTAAACTGTAGGTGCCTGGAGCCATCTCATACCTTCTAAAAGCCCATGAAAGCCTGTGGCAAAGCTATAACCACAACATATTCTGAGGGTGTCAAAGGCTTATGTTTACTATCTGGCTAAAAACCCTAAAATTTGAACCTTGGTAGCTATCTATTCACGTACTCTAAAACCATTCTCTGTGTTTTGCAATTTAAAAATCCATCTCCCTTCAGTGCCTGAGTTTCCTGCCTTTCCCGCCCTTCCTGCAAACTGAGAAGCATCGCTGTCCTACCGGCCCAGAGCACTTACCTCACTTCGCCTCAACTTCAAGTAGTGCTTTTCTTCTGAGCAGTGCACACACGACCAACATAAGCCAACACACCAGTGAGGTGTTAACCTAGCAAATACATTCCTACTTTCAAGCATCCTGTCTGCTATTTTATATGTTACAAATTCATGTATCTTGTGAATTAATGTACTGCTAAAACCGTATCTCCTTGTCTTCCTATTCTACAGTAATGTAAAACTAAACCTCTGCATACATTCTCATTCTCTTCTCCAGTTTTCTCTGCCTCTACATTACTTCATATGCGGGCTTCAGCAAGAATTAAAGAAAATAATTAAGGAAAATAATTTCTCTTTAAAGACACAGGAAGGATTGTCTCCTGTGAAAGGAAAGGATCTATGAAAACTCCTTATGTGTATCTTTAAGAATTTTTTTTTTCAGGTAGAGGTAAAATAAAGCACAGGGAAAATATTTTTTTAAGCTGTAGCATGTCATGTCTTAAATTTCATCGTACTGGGAAAGCGTGTGAAAGGGCTTTGAGGTCAATCACACAACACAAGGCATTTTCCAGGTACTCAGTGTCTGGAGGACTGACTCCTGAGGTAGACAGCACTGGCCTCATCCACAGGAGTCAGGGTTACATGCACACACTGTTAGCATACGGGAAGGGGACTCTGTGTGTAACCTTTTCCATTATTCCAAAAAAGTTACAGCCAAATTATCAGTTCTTAATCCAATCCCAATTTTATTCTAAGGTTCTGTGACCCCGAAATATCCTACTGGCTGCCATGTTGGTTCGTGACACTGCTCCTTACTGCTCTGGCTTTGAACTCCCCTGTTTTCTGGAACATCTAAGTTCACCTATTTTTAACCTATTTTATTTTCACATATGTAAGAGAAAGGAGTACTCCAAGAGTCAAAGTCCACATTAGTTCAGCCCACTCTACAACAGAATAAGCCCTTTCTCTATACTTTCCATTCAAATCAGTTCTTTGAAATAAAAAAAAGAAAGAAAAAAAAAATCAAGGTTCATCTTTAGCAAATAAAAAAATAAATAAATGGCCTCTAAGAAAAATGGTAGCAACAATAGTTAGATTCCCAACCCACAGGGGAAAAAAAAAAAAGAAACTTGAGTAAAACTTTTGCCAAAATTTAAAAACTTAAAAAAAAAAAAAAAATTGGGAGTAGGTTAGAGAGTGAAAACAGCATCTCAAAACAGTAGCACCAAAGAAAAGTGGCCGCTTACACATACTTAACCACTGTATTAGACCGCCTCTATCAAAGCCTTACTTCAATGGTTTCTGATTTTAATTCTGTAACTAATAACTAATGTCATTTACCTACTGTTGTTCTTTACACATAAAGGTCTTCCTGCAGCCAACCAGTCTCAGCTGGCTGCACAGGAACAACACAAAACCAAGTGCCCCTGAATTACAAAAGGAGATGTCTCAAAAAAAAGGGGGGGGGGTTCTTCTTATAGATCTATCTCCCTATATAAAAAATAAATAAACCTTTAGTAGTATTTAGGATCATTGAAAGAAGGGAGCATGCTATTAGCCGTTGGTAGAAGGAAATCACTCTACAGAATTACAGAAAGGATCATGTGCCTGATAAGCAGGCATACTTTACACATCAAGAAACTGCTTAGTAGTCCACAGAAAGAACAGTGTGCTCATTTTCTCATTATTGCTGCCAGCCTTTTAGTGCTACTTAAATCACATCATGCGAAGAAAAGAAAGAAAGAAAGAAAGAAAGAAAGAAAGAAAGAAAGAAAGAAA
>NW_026592890.1:14188243-14198986 GCF_907164565.1 Psammomys obesus | reverse complement strand
AAAGAAAGAAAGAAAGAAAGAAAGAAAGAAAGAAAGAAAGAAAGAAAGAAAGAAAGAAAGAAAGAAAGAAAGAAAATGAGAAAGAAGTCCCCTTGTAGCTTTCGGCTAGGTGCGGCCATCTGAGCCGATCTCAGCAGATAAAATGAGCGGAGAGAAGGAGGCGTGGTTTCTGCATCTTCTTCTCTCCACTTCCCACCACTTCCCACACAACTTCCTGCTGAAAGGAAATGACCACCACTGGATAATTAGAGAGCTTATGTTAAGGACAATAAAGCTGCTCCACTAGCCAGGACAAGTGTAAGAACACAAATCCAGGCTAAAGGAACCCATAGCATCAAAGAGTAGCACACACCTACCCAACAGTGAAAAGATTTGCATTGAGGCCCTGTGCTAGGGGGTGGAGAGGATGGTCTCTAATACACTGTCCGGTTTATTCAATGCACAAACATTTTACAATCGATAATTTGATTTCACTTGTTTTTCTCTTTAACAACTTATGAGCAGGGGTCTCTACTAGAAACAAAAAACCTTGTGTATGTCTAACAAAACAGGTAAAAGGCATAAATATCATAATAAAAAACTTGAAGCTGTTGCTCACAAACTCATTTTTTATTAGTGCTTTTGTATTAATTTGCTACCTCCCTCTGTCAACATTGTTTCATTTATGTTGAAATGTACAAACCTACCCAGATAACAGAAATAAGGGTCCTGAGTTAATGAACCAATTCTCTATATAGTTTAAAACAATTATTTATAGTTTGCTATTTCATCAGTATGCATCTGCCATGAGAGAAGGCCAAATGTAAGCATAAAACGCATCTACTGTGAGTCACCCACTGAATAATGCTACAAAATGACTGCACATCAGGTTAATCCTTTGGTATAAAGTACATGCCATGGCTAGGATTAAAAGTTATTTACAGTGTCAACACTCATTTATACAGCCAATTACTTAATAAACAGTCAAGTGATTTTCTCTTATTAATGAATTTCAGGATTCAGTTATTTATAACTCTGAGAAAAAGAAGAACGTTAGAGGCTGGAAAGATGGCTCAGAGGCTAAGAATGTCTACTGCTTTTGCCAAGGACTTCCCTAGGTTTTGCTCTCAGCACTCACATGGCACCTCACTACCATCTCCAAGTCCAATCCCAGGTGCTCTAGCACCCTCTTCAGGCCTCCATGGACACCAGGCAGGCACACACAACACTTAGGCAAAACATTCATGAAATTAAAATAAAACTAGTGCCCAGTGTAGTGGTGTACACCTTTAGGACCAGCACTTAGGAGACAGAGGCAGGTGGATCTCTGTGAGTTTGAGGTCAGACAGGTCAACAATGTAAGTCCTGGACAACAGCCAGTGCTACACAGAGAAACCCTGTCTCAAAAACAAAAACAAAAACCCTCCTACTCTATAAACTACTGTGGATGTTACTACACCAGAAGATGATAATCATAACCTACCTCTGCCACAAAAAACAAGCATCACCGTCTGAGGGAATTAAAACTGTTTGTTCTGAACCCCCTCGCCTATTGCTCTCATGACTTTCCATTCAATCCTACTGAGAACACTTACTGTCTTCTAAGATTCCCCACCTTTTGTGCACAATTAAAATGTTCTCTGCTGTTTTCCATGGGGTAGAGAGAGCTGGAAGACTTGGGCCTGGCTCTTTCTTGCACATGCTAGGCAAGGACTACACTAATGCAACATCCCCAGCTATTCTGCCTTTTGACCAAATCTGTCAAAATATATCTCATAAAATGTACTGTTACAAGGTATTTTTAATATACACAAAAATTTAAGCTTACTGAGGTTTTAGATGATCTCTCTTTTTTGGAAAAAGAAAGGAAAAATAACAAATCCTTCAGTGCAGGGCTGAGAGGCAGCAGCTAGAGTCACGAGGGGGCAAGCATCTCTGTTCTTTCTCTTGTGCTTCAGCTCTAAGAGAGTGAGGACACAGACCAGGAAGGTCTTTCAACCTTTTCTCCGTTTTTTTCCATTTCAACAGCAACTTACATCTTACCAAATCTGCCCAAAGAAACATTTGAATGTAGCTTAGTGTGTAGTTAAATGCTAGCTTTTGACTAAGCAGTCATGATCACTGTAACAGCTAACAATATAGCTTCAATTATGAAGAGCAATTCTCATTTGTTAAGTTATAGGAAGTTATAGTACAATAGATTCTCTCCCTAAATAAACTAGTGGATCTGACAAGTCCATTTCTGTTTGTGTCTTCTCTTTTTTCTTTACTATCCAATCATGTACTACACTTTCTTTTTCTTTCCTTCATTCCCCCATGCCAACTAAGACAAAAACTTCAGCAAAACGAGAAGTAAATCTCAGGGTAAAGACGGAAAAACTAAAATGATAGATTCTCTTTATTAGAGAACAGCTCTTCTTTACTGGGGGATATGATCTTTACTACAAATTTGAAAACACTGAAGGGGAAAATGAGCTAAAAAGTAACTTTGGAAAACACTGGGATGAGTGGATACTGCAAGGCTAAATATAACTATACAGCTGCATTCAAGTTAGCAAATTAGTTTCTCCTGGGATTCAGGTCTAAACATTCTGAACCTATTTTGTATCTGTTTTAAGTTTAATATATATGAGTACATGGATAACCTGAGCCAGGTTTCCCACTGTTGGATGCTCAAGTTTTAAGAAAGCAAGAGTGCAGTTAGAAGGAACCCTGTAGAGCCAGGTGGTAGTGGCCCACGCCTTTAATTCCAGCACTCAGAAGTGGAAACAGAGGCAGGCAGGTCTGAGATGGAGGCCAGCCTGGTCTGCAGATCTGGCTTATACAGATCTAGCTTAAATATATGTACATGTATATTTCCTAGTTCCATATACTGAGAGGGCCTCAATCAAAACCAAAGTTTGCTTATCAAGTAAGTCCCCTGAGCTGCTCCACCATCTTCCCAGTACCCTACCTTATTGTCTGAGTCAGGACCTCTCACTGAACCTTGAACTCACCCACTAGGCAGGTCTCTATGTCCCAATGCTGGAATTACAGGTAGTGGCCCCATGCCCAGCTTTTTATGTGGGTATGGGATCCAAACCCATACCTACATGCTGTGTAGCAAGCAGGCACGTGCCCACTAAGCCAGCTCCCAGGCCTCCTTATCAACAACATTAAGACTGATTTTTAAAACTGCTATAGGAGCTGAAGAGATGGTGCTGCTCTTGCAGAAGGCCCAAGTTCAGTTCCTAGTACCCATGTGGTATAGCTCACAACTGTCTGTAACTCCATCTGCATGGGATCCAACACCCTAATTCTGGCCTCCTCAGTCATGCATACAAATCTGGCATACACACACGCACAAATAAAATTTTGAACTATTTCAAAACTGTCTATAAGCCTTCCTTTCCTTCCCAGAAAGCAGAGCTGTAACTGTAGATAATGAAGGAGCTTTGAGGGAAGGTGTTCCAGACTTCCTGTGACACGCAGCGCCCTCCTGCGTGCACCGGGCTTGCTCCAGTTAGAAAATCAACAGGTGCGCTGTCTGCCACAGCAAATAAAATTTACCTAGCCTCTTTCTGGCATGACTCAGGACACTGTTCTTCAGGAATTCACAGAAAACACAACCTAATCCAGTAACAAAAGCTGCAGGAATAAGTGGCTGGCTTACTTTAGGTAGACATTTTAAAATCTACCTAAATCACCTTTGTCGGAGTTACTTTAGTCATTTTACTTATGCATTATATGGATGTACATACCTATGAACTTAACACATAGACAAATCATTTACGAATCTGGTAAAACATAAGACTCTAGGATGAAACCCAACTTTACATTCCCAACAGGCCCCAGAAGAATGAATTACAACTGAGTTTTAACATTTCTCTTTCTATACATTTTAAAACTTTCCTACTTTAAAAAAAAAAAAGAGAGAGAGAGAGAGAGAGAGAGAGAGAAAGGAGAGAAAGAAAAGAAAAAAGAAAAAAGTCATTTCCAGGCAGAGTGAGACACCTTCAATACCAGAACTCCCCCAAAATCTCAACACTTGGAAGGTAGAGCTCCCAATCCAGGCCAGCCTCATTATATAGCAAGTTCAAAGCCAATCAAGGCTACAGCGGGACTCTGTGATATACACCAAGTAAATATTTAAAAATAGAAAAGTTAAAGAAAAAAATTAATCTTTCAACCAACTCTTTCCAAAAGAAACACTTATTTTTAAAGACAGAACTACAACAGATGTGATCCAGTTAGGCACAGAGATACACAGATAGCTTCCGGCCCTCACCGCCTGGACAGTATCTTGCCTTTACATACAGAGGAGCACTGCACTAGAAAAAAATCACATTCTCTTAACTTACAAGCTAAAGGTAACACTAATTATAGTAACCTACATGGACCTCAATCTCAGGAAACTATAAAGTGTGACTTGGTCAGTTCTATTCAGAGATGACCATCGCTGAAGCTGCTAATACGCAGCATATTGAGTTTTCCAATAGGAAGGTTAACTTCAGAAGCACCTACAGGATATAAGGAAAAAGGTTCAAAGAAAGTATAACTGAACAGAGGTGTGGATTCAGAGATGAAATGTTAAGAGTTACTCTTTCTTAAACTACCAGAAATGACCACAGGCATATTTAACTGAGCCACCCTGGTTCTCTGTCTTCCTGAAAAGGCTTCTTAGCATTACTTCACAAACTTTCTGAACTGGTTTCTTAAAAAGTGACTGTAAAGCAAAGACCAAGGTACATCATTTTTTTTTTACAGTGTCTCCTTTTTTAAAGCACTGAAATTTAATGTAATTTTTCCAGACCAGGATTTCTCTATGTAGCCCTATCTATCCTGGAACTCGCTCTACAGACCAGGGTAGTCTTGAACTCAAGGAGATTCTCCTGCCTCTGCCTCCCAAGTGCTGGGATTAAATGTGTGCAACACCACCGTCTATAAAAATAAACTGATTTTTATGTGTATAAGGTATATGAATACTTATATAATCCTCGACTTAAAGTAGCCAAGGCTGGAGACATGAGTCACAAGTTAAGCAGGTACTGTACTGCATGCTTCTAACACTTGGGAGGGTAAGGCTGTCCTGGGCTACATGGTAATTTGAGTTGAATAGGCTATAAAACAAAATCTTATTTCAAAAACAGACAGCAAAAGACAATTTTTCACAAATGGTGTACCAAGCAATATTCAACTGGTCACTAACAAAAAAAAAAAATGTGACCTGAACCAGACAGATACTGATGGCATACACCTGTAATCCAGTCAAGCTCTTGGGAGGCAAAGACAGGGATGATCCAAACTAAAGCCAACCTGGGTTATACAGCAGAGAGTTCTAGAGTGCAGGGAGACAGTCAGCGCTCGGGCACTTACTTCTATGAAGCCTAGGGGAACCCCACAGCACTGGAAAAAGGGAAGGGGCGCCTGTGAGCTTTGTCTGGCGTTTCCTAAACCCAACAGACTAGCCTGTAGGTCTTCTAATGCCCTACCCTTCTGCTGCACTGGGAACCTAACCTCAGACTGCATTCTGTATAGTTATCTACTACTGAGGTAATTCTGACCAAACTTTATAGTTTTCTAGAAGAAATTTTAATTTGGTAAATCCTACTTGTAAACTGAAGATTATTATTTTAATTATAATTTATATAAATATATACCACCTAGATACATCATATATAACAATTAAAAAGAAAATACATATTATAGTGTTCACAGCAATTACCATGAAAATTGGTTTTCATTCAGCACACTTCCACTAATCCTATTTCCTATTTCTCTACTCACCATTAGTAAATACTAAGATCCTAAAAGGTTCTTCAGGCACAAACAAGTTAAAGCATTTTCTATGAAACATGAAAGTTTAGTACAGTACAAAAGCCTCCTCCATATAAATATAAAGCTTACACACATATTTGAAATATGCACATTGGCGTGGAGAGATGGTTCAGTCACTAAGAGAAGTCCTGGCTTCAATCCCCAGCACCCATATAACAACCATCTGTAAATCATTTCAGGATCTGACGCCCTCTGTTGGCCCCCACAGACACTGCATGCACATGTACATGTACATACATGCACACAAAACGCTCGTACACAGAAAGCGTCAAATCTTTTAAAGTACCTACTAATATACTAAATCACACATTATTAACCCTGTGTAAAGATTTTAGGTCGGGGATCTAAGTCAGTGTAGAAAACTTGCCTAGTATACACAAGGTTCTAGGTTCTACACCCTGTGCACCTCACACTGTGTGCACAGTAAGAATCAGGTCAATGGATTCCATTAACTACTACAGACTAAGTAAGGCTATTAAAGCAAATTGCCAATGTCTCCCACTCTATAAAAATTATTCAAGGGCACAATATATATTCAGAGCAGTAGTTCTCAACCTGGACCCCCTTGGGAGGCTGATGACCCTTTCCAGGTGTCACATGTCAGGTATCCTGCATATCAGATATCTACACTGTGATTCATAACAGTAGCAAAATTATAGTAATGAAGCAGAAACAAAGTAATTTCATGGTTGGGGATCAGCATGTCATGAGGAGCTACATTAAATGGTTGATCACTGGTTTAAAGACTGAAGGTTAGAACGGTTGAGAATCACTGATTTAAAGACTGAAGTATCGAATTAGTAATCCACATGATAAACTTAATAAAAGATGCTTGAACCTAACAAGCATCTGCTAGTAGTCCAAAAAATACACAAAATAGGATCACGTTTCAAATACTTGCCCTTAAATCCGTTACAGAACTAAATAATTCTTCAAACTACCCTTAGGATGAAGATCTGTGGGCGCAGATGTCGCAGAACACTTTGTCTACGTGTAGGGCCTTCGGCTCGATGTCCAGGAGAACAAAGTTAATCAGTGAATGTGATCTTTAAAATGCTAAGTAGGGTCTGAAGAACCTGACCACAACCCAACTCCACATAGGTGGAACCAATGGCTTGAAACCTACCAGACCAGCACTATGTTTAGAGAGCATGGCTTCAGCTACAGCTTTGTGTTCTACCAAAACTTATAGGTACTTCCTGGCCTGGCATTTAAAAAGTACTTACTCTAGAAATACTTACTCTAGAAATGATTTTGCTTTTATTTTTTTTTTTAAACTTACTTTTTTTTTTTTTTCAAACTTGGCTGGCCTGGAAATCACTAAATAGTGCAGGCTGGCCTTGAATACAGAAATCTGACTCTACCTCCTGGGTGTTAGGATCATAAGACATGTGTCATGAAAAATATTGTCTTCATACAATCTATTCTGACATAGCAGGGAAGGAGGGAGGGAGGGAAAAAAGGAAGGAGGAAGGGAGGGAGGGAAGGAGGGAGGAAGGAAGGAAGAAAGGTCGGTCCACTAAAACAAAAATCAAAAAACATTATATACAAGCCAAACACCAATAAGGAAAAAAAAAAAAGCTCAAACAAAATGAAGAAAAAAAAAAAATCTACAAACTACCACTGAAGCTTTGTGTTGGCCAACTACTCCTGCGCATGAGGCCTGCCTAGAAATATAGCTAATATACCAAGTGCCATTTTTTGAAGAAAACTAATTTTTCCTTTGCCATCATGTATCAATTGCTGATAGCTTCTTGGTTAGGGGAAGGAGCCTGCATCTGCTTCCCCTCTCAGCCCTAACCCACATTTCTAAGCAAAAAAGTTTCAAAACTACCAGTTAAAGCATTGACAAAGAATCACTTCTCAAGAATTCTTTCTTCATCAATAGTTAGAGGCCTGCTTGATAAAGAATCAACCCCTTCGCCTCCACATTTCTTTTTCTGTAAAAAAGCTAAATCCAACCCAAAATACCAAATGGCAACCTCATTTCAGAAGCTTCCACAAAATAAGGAAATCCTGTCTGTAGAGTCTATCTTCTCAGTTAACTAGGCACAATCACTTTTATCTGTGCAGCCTTACAATGGAAGCATGGGGGAGGGTAGGAAGTATCGATGACACGGCTGAAGAGAAAATAAAAGACCTCAAAACAAGAGGAAGCTGCATAGGAGACTACCAGCACAACCTCTGAGAACCAATGTTCTCTTCCCGGTACATGGGTCCCCCCAGGCCGGCCTCCAACTCAGAGAGCTCTGCCTACCTCTGCCTCCCAAAAGCTGGGATGAAAGGCATGTACCACCACTCCCAGCCTTTAACTTCTAGACCAGGCAGCGGTATAAGCCTATAATCTCAGGGCTCCATTTGGTAAAGGATAGGAATTCTTGTTGAGGCCAGCCTGAGCTATACCACAACCCTGCCTTAGAAAGGTGGGAAAGAGGACAAAGAGATTGTCTTACACATGAAAAATGGCTCAACATTACTCAAGGGCTGGCTCTTTGATCACCTCCACCTGAGGGGAGAGCAGACTTACCAGGCCACAGAGGAAGACAATGCAGCCAGTCTTGATGAGACCTGATAGACTGGGGTCAGAGGGAAGGGGAGGAGGACCTCCCCATCATTGGACTGGGGTGGGGGGGAAGAAGAGGGACGGAAGAGGGCGAGGGGATGGGTAGTGGCCTACAGCTGGGATACAAAGTGAATAAACTGTAATTAATAAAACTTGAAAAAGAAAAGAAATATGGTCCAAGTAAAAATTCCAATATAAAAAATAAAATAAAACAGACTCAATTCACATCAATGTTGTCCAAAGTTTTCTACTGTGCTAGAACTATTTCCCATCAGTGCTGTCCAATATACTGGACACACGTCATTTACTTACCATCTGAAACACTGGTGAGCCTAACAGAGTTTTGAATACTTCATAATCTAAACTGCTGCATGTGGCTAGTGGCTACCATTACCACAATGGATAACACAGGCGTAGAACACAAAAATGCCAGAAAAGCAGGAGTGTAGAAATTCTTACTGCATTTACTTAGTTCAATAACGGTCAAACCAATTTCAATGTCTCTTTACTGTTCCAGCTTCAATTAACTCAAAACAATATAAACCTGCAATGGATAACTGAAGTCAAAGTCTTCTATAGTTGTTCCCTAGCTTTACACAAACACACCCTCCAATGTCAGCAAAACTGCAATTAGGACCTTTTTAACTTATCCCTAGATAAGACAATTCTATAAAAACACTCAAACACATTTTCAATTCTCAGGTAACAGCCGATTTAAAGTGCTTGCTTACCTTGATTCTCCGCTGCCGTTTCTAACACTTTCTTCATCACTGTGTCCATTCATTGTAAATATCAGTGAGTTTTAAATAAACACAAATCTTCTCAGATTAATACAAGATGGTATGAATGCCAATCTCCTCAAATGTCAAAATTTCAAAGATGAATTTTCTTCAATTTCACGGGTTTCCTGGAGCCTTCTCTGAGTCACCTGGGGAAAATACATTAGCAGTTAAAAATATTTACTGTAGGAAAAGATGTAAGCCCAATTTAGAACTCCAGAAATGTACCTAGGCCATCAGACTAACAGTGGCAAGACGTGGAAGCCTTTCACTCACAAGAACTTACATTCTTAATTACTTAGTGAAATGTAGCCTGCCTCTGCTAGTGCCACTTTGACAGAAAGAATTTGAAGATTCGTAGGGCGGAACTTTTCCAGACTAAGTGCTACTGTGTAGCACTATTTATATAGATAATTAAAACAAAGTGGTACCATGTAACAAATACATGCGCGCAGAGAGTGGAAAATGCTACTTGTTAACTTTGACCAAAAAAACAAAATAAAGATAAAGGTTACGTTTAATGAAGCTCTAATTCCTATTACCAAAAACCTATTACCATATTCCAGTAAGGAAAGTTTTAAAGTGCTCATGCTTAAGAGTGTAGCAAAAGGTATCATGAGCAAAAATGCAAATGTCAAAATGGACAGTTTTTCAGGTAAACCGATGAAAGTGAAATAAAAAAAAATTATGTATCCAGTGTGATACTTAAGGCGCCTTGAAAAAAAAGAACATAAAAAGGCAATCCAAAGACTATACGCTATCTCATTTTCAAGGCAGGCGGTGGGGGCGGGGGTGCCACGGGCACTGTATTTCCACCTCTCAAGATTTCACCGGAGCACTACTGGAGTCACCTACGAGCCAAGCACGGATAAACAAAGGAGATCTCTGGCAGGGGAGGGAGAGGAAGAAGCGGGGGAAGGAGACGTCAGATCCTTCCCCAGCCAGAAAGTACCAAGACTCGCACGGAACGCAGCGCAAGAGTTGCCTTCCGACTCCAACGGAGCCTACTCAACTCCGACAACTCCCGCCGCGCGGCGCAGAGGGGTCAAACCGACTGCTGCCACCTGGGCGGCGGGGAAGGGGGGGGCCCGCTCTGCACCCAGATCGGGGTCTCGAACCCGCGGAGCCCAGTCTCCGCAGCCCTGCGAAGACAGGTTCACCTCCGACCCGCAGCCCTCAACCGTAGACTCCTAACGTTAACTATTAATTCCGGCCCCCGGGGGAGACCGTGCCGGAGCCCTCCGCCTCCCTCCTCTCCGGAAAAAAAGTCTGCGCGGAGAAAGTTCGCTCGCCCGGGCGCTCTTTCCCTTTCACCTTCCCCTCGCCCCTCAAGATGGCCTTCCCCGTCCGCTGGACTTCCTTCCCAGCCTCACCTCCGTCCCTCCGCCTCGGCGCCGGGCCCGAGGCGGCGCCCCGAGGGCCGGGACCCCCGGACGCGCCTCAACAATGAGAGCCCCCCGGACGCGCCGGGCTCGGCAGCCTCCCTCCCGGCCTGGCAGTTGCCGGGCTCCGGCGAAGTTGGCCGGGCGGCGCCGCGCGGGGCCGCCGCACCTCGTCCCCGCAGCCGGGCGCCGCGGCCTCCTTCCCGCCTCCCTCCCGCCTCCC
>NW_026592890.1:14164343-14187843 GCF_907164565.1 Psammomys obesus | reverse complement strand
GAGCCGGTTCCGGCGATCAGTTCATCTCCGGGGCGCCGAGGCCGAGCGGGAAGTACCGAGGGCGCCTCCTCCGTCCGCGCTCCCGCCCCGCCGCTTATCGGCCGCCGGCCGCCGCCATGACGCCGAGACCGCGAGCGAGCGCAACCGTCTCCGCCGCGCGGCGTCGCCGAGGTCGCCGTCGCCTCCGCCTCCCGAGCGACGTCACCGCCTCGGCTCACTCCCCTTCCCCGCGCGCGGCGGCGGCGGCGGCGGCGCGCACGCCCGGCCTTTCCGCTGACGCGCGAGCGCGGGGCGGGGCGGACGGGGCGGGGCCTGCGGGAGGGGCGGGGCGGGGGCGGGGCGAGCCCTCCGGCCCGGGAAGCCGCTGCAGCCGGCTACCTGGTGGGCTCTGGCAGACGGACGCTCCGGCCACTGCGCCAGGGCGCGGAGAGACCGCCGGCGGTGGGTGTCGGCCGTGCGCACACCGTGTGTCCCAGTCCGGCCGGAGCTGCCGCGTCCCCGGGGCAGCCTGGCCGCCGCCTGCTGCGTTCCTCGCCCGGGCGACCGGCGGCTAAGTCTACTCCCGGGCGGGGCCCCGGCGAAGGAGAGAAAATAAGAGTTCTGGCTGTTGACACCCCGTGACTCTACTTGAATCGTGGGTGGGTGGCCCAGGCCTGGTTCATGAAAGAACTTTTACAGCAGCGCCTGGCTAGGTCCCTCCCTGGAGGGCGGGTGGGAGGGTGCCGCGCCGAACTGGCGTTGCTAACTGTCTGGATCCAGGGTGCCGCAACCTAGTTGACAGTTTCTGTCATTACTGTGTCCGCGGGCCTCGCTCTGTCGGAAACGGGATCTCTTCAAGGACGGTGATGTAGCAACCTCTGTGTACGGTTCTTAATTTTGTTTTTATTATGCCTTTTGTTTTTGAAAGGGCGTTTTACTGTGTCGCCCAGGGTGGCCTCAGAGTGATCCTACGAAGGGTTGGGATTACAGGCATGCATGCGCCACCACACCAAAGCTGACTGTTTTTGCAAGGGTTTGGAACTTTGTTTGCTTACTCGTTTTTTTAATCAAAAATCCTTCTGATCTCATTTTTCCGGTCTGCATACTTCAAAAAGATTTTCTTAAACCCAGGCTGGCATCGCGCTTCTCCATATACCTGCCTCAGCCTCCAGAGTGGTATTTGCGGGATTAACCCTGTGCCCACCATGTGGGACTGATTTTTTAAAACTTTCTAACTTATTATTTGAAGTTACATTTGCTGAAGAAACTCTCCTTCGAAGTCAAATAGGTTTGACTGCCAAAATATTCTCCAGATGATTCTTAAGTTATTTGGTAAATTTCTAATAAAAATTTTAACTGTGAAGCTTTATGTTTTGAATAGAATCATAATACACTTCATTGCTCTGCAACATCTTAGAATGACTTAAGAATATAGAGAAATACCACATGTAAAAATTGCAACAATTTTGCCTGTTTAAAAGTCTTAAAGGTCAATGTGTAATGGAAAAATATGTTCTGAATACTTGTTAGCTGCGTGATTAAATTCCCAGTTTTCACATTTTTTTTAAATAAACAATCGCGTTACTTTTTATTTCTTGTTTGCCTGTGTGCCACAGCACAAATGTGGAAGTTAGAAAAAAAAAACTTGCAGGAGCTGGTTCTCACCTTCCACCATGTGACTCTAAGGGATGGGACTCAGATCTTAAGGCTTGGTGGCAGGTGTCTTTATACTCCAAACCATCTCTCTGGCCCAGTTCCGTCTCTTCTTAGTATATCAAGCAACAGCCTAGGAACACTTATAAACATGTAAATAGCAGAAAATTGGCATCAACCATGAGGATATTTGGTTTGTTTGTTTTGCTACTGTTCAGTTTCCATTGGAATACTTCATAGTCCTTTGGGGAAGCATGATATTTCCAGAATCTAACACATTATTTTGTGAATCCTTAGTTCTGATACATTCTACTAATGGTGATTGCCAGTGGCTGTTTGTGAGGATCAAACTTAATTGTCAACTTGATTGGATTGAGAAATACCTAGGAGACGTGTGACGTAAACAACTAAATGTGTCTGTGAAGTCATTTCCAGAGAAAATTAAAGGATTAGAGTGCCTATCTCCTCCTTGAATGACTACTGGGGTGCTGTGGGAGTGTGGTGGGTAGGGCCTCAGTGGAAGAAGCGAATCACTGGGGTTGTGCTTCAAGGGAATAGTATACCTTGGCTCTGGCTGTGAAACCATTAGCCAAAATAAATCTTCCTATAAGTTGGTTTTCTCGGCGATCTGATCATAGTGTCATGAAAATGACCCCCCGACACACAAAGTATTAAAATAGAGACAATCTGGCATGAGATGGTTCCAGCTTTTTTTTTTTTTTTTATGGACATGTGGAATTGACACACATTCTATAGGAACAACTTTTGAATTTTGATCTTTTTCTGGGCTAGGGAAATGTCCTATAACTGGGCGTGCCTTTAATGTCAGAACTAGGGGAGGCAAAAGGGAGTGGATCTTTGTGAGTTCAAGGCCAACCTAGTCTACAAAGTGAGTCCAGGACAGCCAAGGCTACACAGAGAAACCCTGTCTCAAAAAACAAAAGAAAAAAGGAAGTAATGTCCTATAAGACAACAGTGCTTCAAAACTCAAGTCCAAGTGGATCAAAGAATTCAACATAAAAATGGATACACTAAATCTATTAGAAGAGAAAGTGGGGGAAAGCCTAGATCTAATTGGCATAGGAGAGAACTTCCAGAACAGAACACCAGTAGCTCAGACTCTAAGCTCAACAATTAATAAATGGGGCCTCATGAAACTGAAAAGCTTCTATAAGGCAAGAGACACTGTCAATAGAACGAAACGGCAGAGCTACAGATTGGAAAAAGATCTTCACCAACCCTACATTTAACAGAGGACTAATATCCAAAATATACAAAGAACTCAAGAAATTAAACACCAACAAAACAACCCAATTAAAAAATGGGCTACAGAGCTAAACAGAATTCTCAACAGAGGAAACTCCGATGGCCGAGAAGCACTTAAAGAAATGCTCAGCGTCCTTAGTTATCAGGGAAATGCAAATCAAAAGGACTCAGAGTCCATCTTACACTTGTCAGAATGGCTAAGATTAAAAGCTCAAGTAACAGCACATGCTGGCTAGAATGTGGAGTAAGGAGAACACTCCTCCATTACTGGTGGGAGTGCAAACTTGCACAACCACTTTGGAAATCAATCTGTCACTTTCTCAGAAAATCGGGAATAGGTCTACCTCAAGACCCAGCTATACCACTCCTGGACGTATACCCAAAAGATACTCCATCATACAACAAGGACATTTGCTCAACTATGTTCATAGCAGCTTTATTCATAATAGCTAGAAACTGGAAACAACCCAAATGTCCCTCAACTGAAGAATGGATAGAGAAATAGTAGTACATTTACACAATGGGATACTACTCAGCTATTAGAAGCAAGGAAATCATGAGGTAACCCAGACCAGAAAGACACACATGGTATGTATTCACTTATAAGTAGATATTAGCCTTATAGTACAAGATAAGCATACTACAATCCACAGACCCAAAGCAGCCAAGTAACAGAGGGCTCAAGAGGGGATACTTGTATCCCATTCAGAAGGGGAAATAGATCTGAAAGGGATGAAGAGAGGGAACTGGGTGGGACAGGATGTGGAGAGGGGAAAGAGAGTGGTGATCAGATTTGGGGAGAACGGAGATGGGAGGCTAAAGAGCATGGAGAGGGGAGGACATCTCTGAGATGAGCTGGAGACCTAAAACAGAGTAGGCTCCTGGGAGGATATGGGGGTGACTCGGAGACTTCCGGCTTCGGGGGACATGGAGATTGAAGGAGCCACCTCCAAGCCAGGCAGTACTTCTAGTGGAGGGAGGGGGACACAACCCATCCACAAAAACCTTTGACCCAAAATCTACCTTGCCTAGAGGATGAGCAGGGATAAAGATGGAGCAGAAAATGTGAGAATGGCCAAACATTGGCTGGGCCAACCTGAGACCCACTCCATAGGAGAAAGCCCGCCCTGACACTATTAATGATACTCTGCTATGCTTACACACTGGAGCCTAGTATGACTGTTGTCTGAGAGGCTCCACCCAGCAGCATAATGAAAGAGGTGCTGAGCCTCGAAGCCAAACATTAGGCAGACCTAGGGGAGTCTTGTGGAGGAGTGTGGGAAAGAAAAGAAGGTCCCAGAAGGGATAAGAAACCCTCAAGACAACCAAAAGTGTCAACTAAGCTAGGCCCACAGGGTCTTACAGAGACTAAAGCACCAACTAAAGAGCAGGCATCGACTGGACCTAGGCCCCTTCCACATATGTAACTGATGGGAAGCTTGGTCTTCATGTGGGTCCTCTAGCAACCAGGGGAACATGGGTCATATCTGGCATGGACACGGTTGCATGCTTTTGGACATCTTTCCCCTAGCTGGGCTGCCTTGACCGGCCTCAATGGAAGAGGACGTACTAAGTCTTGATTTGACTTGATGGGCCGAGGTGGGTTTGTAAGGGGGGAGGGGGATCTTCTTTTCTGAGGGGAAAGGGGAGGGGAAAAGTGGGAAGAGAGTGGGAGGGTGGGGCCAGGAGGAGAGGAGGAAGGAGGCTGTGAGCAGTATGTGAAGTAGATGAATAAAATTTTTTTTAAAGACACACTGCTTACCCATAGGCCCTCATCAGACTTAGGATCACAGAGAGACAACACACACTCAAGCAGCCGGTGTTACTGACCTACTGACTTGTGTAGGTCACATGTGCTATAGGCACATTGACTTAGGGTATTTTCAGTTTTAACCTGTAACATCAACCCGAGTACCTTGCCAAATAAGGATTTTCTAAATACCGTGTCAATTTACAAAGTTCTTTGGTAGGCTTGTGTAATTTTAAGCCATAGTAAATGTCCCACATTCCACTGTTAGGCAGAATGGATTTTTCAGAACAGATGCCTGGCCCTTTCCACCTCTTCCACTGTTCATGATTTCCAACCTGTGTAGTATTTAGAAGAATTTCCTAGTTCACTCTGATATCCATCTCAGTTCAAACTTCTTGATTAATACATTTGGAGATTTTGACTGATAAATTGTTTTCTTGTAAGTGTTTTTTTACATTTATTTATTTTGCACATGCTACAATATACATGTATGTGGAGGTCAGAAAACAACTTGAAGTCAGCTCCTTTTTTTTTCTTCAGTTGGGTCCTGGAGATAAAATTCATGTTATCAGACTTGGCAACAACTGCCTTTGCCAGCTGAGCCATCTTGTTGGCTAATAAATTCTTTTAAGACACTGGTGTCTATATGAGACAGTGTCTCCCTATGATAACTAGCATGGCTTGGGTTCCTGAGCAAAAGTGACCCTGGTTTGCCTCATCCCTAAGAGTGTGCATGATTCTACGAATTTAAATGATAAATCCCTTAATGCCAATAAAACTTCAAATGGAAAGTTGTTAAAGATGATTCTATGAGGCATAAAATCTCATAGGCATTGGGAAAATATAAAAGTATAACTTATGCTTTCAAAATTAAATGTATATATGTATATGCAGTAAAAGAAAAAAAGATACTTCAATAGCTAACTTCTCTCAGATTAGTTCTCCAGTGTTGCCACGCCTTCCTTTCAGCATTTTTTTAAACTGTTCTTCAAGTACCAACCATTTCATTTCAGATATTTTATAATTATCCTTCCTAATCTCTACTAATGGTCTACTAATAGTTTAGGAGCCAGTTTCCTCCATATATCTTTCCAAACGTCAGCATGCCTTTTAGGTTCCATTTTCATTATATATACATATATTTGCATATATGACTATATAAGTGCATTATGTGAATGCACTTCCGTAGTTATGTATGCAAAAATATGTCTATTTTCCACATACTTACCTTATCATTGCCTCCTAACATTCCTTGTAGACATTTTATACTATACACACATTTCTTTGGGTCATTGGAGTTGTGTTTTTATTGTAAATGAGAACAGTACACCTGTCTTATAGATCAATCTCTGGCCTAAGTAAATGGCCAAGGACTATTGAAATTGTACAGACAGCCCAGAGACCTGTCTACTTTCTTGTCTTCCTTTTATGACATAGAATGGGTGTTCTTTCAGTACAGTAGATCACTGTATTGTCACATGATATTTGCTCTGTGTCTCGGTTGGGATTTTATTGCTGTGAAAAGACACCATGACCATGGCAACTCATGTAAATGAATTTATAACTCTTATAAAGGAATTTACATTTAATTGGGGCTGGCTTACAGTTCAGAGATTTAGTCTATTATCATCACGGTGGGAAGCATGGCAGCATGCAGGCAGACATGTACTGGAGAGGTAACAGAGTTCTACATCTGGATTGGCAGACAGCAGAAAGAGAGAGAGACATTGGGCCTGGCTTAGTCTTCTGAAACCGGAAAGCCCCCCCCCACACACACACACTAATGAGACACTTCAATAAGGCCACTCTTCCCACTGCCATTCTCTGAGCCTATGGGGGGGCATTTTCATTCAAACCACCACGCTCTGCTTTTGTGCTTCATTATGGAACCCTTGAATATGGAGGCTGTCCACACTGCATTATATTAACAGTCATTCTGTAAAATTATTTCATTTCACACATTCTGCTAAGGGACAGGAAATTGTCATAGAGCAAAACTAGATACTTTTAGAGTTTAGTACGGGAAATAACGACACTGAATTCAAAACTGAGAAAAAGATATAGAGATACACATAATTCTATGAGGGTAATAAACGCTAGTTAGAAGAAAAAAATCTCTCTGAAGAAAATGTGGTGACCTGAGACCTGAGGAATTAGTATGAATTAGACAAAAGAGGCCACTGGAGACATTCTTTGTAAATTTAAAAAAAAAAAAAAAAAAAAAAATGAGAAAGCATTCTTGGGCCAGGGACATTATCACACTTACTCATTTGTCAAGAAACAGGCCTCATTTACTTAAACAGTGTCCTTCAAGGATGTTTGAGGAGTGTTTCAGTGATGAATAGATGAGAGCCACATCTGTACAGGCATTCAGTACCTTTCTGTTGCTGGGGTGGCTTAAGTGAGAATGGCCTCTATAGGCTCATATGTTTGAATGCTTGGTTGCCAAAAAGTACAACTATTTAGAAGGATTAGGAGGTGTTGCCTTGTTGGAGAAGGTTTGTCACTGGGGTGAAACAGGTTTCAAAAAGGCCATGCCAGGCCCAGTCAGTCTGGGTCCCTCCCTCTCCCCCACCCCAACCTGCAGCTCACTCTTAGCTACTGTTCCAGCACCATGAGTGCCGCCACATTCTGGCCATATTCCTGCCATGATAATAATGGACTAAGCCCCTGACACTGTAAGGAAACCTCCAACTAGACGCTTTCTTTCATAAGAGGCACCTTGGTCATGGTGTCTCTTCACAGCAATAGAACAACGACTAGGACAGCTGCCATGACAGAACACCTAACAAATATAGTTTCAAGAAGAAAAGTTATTCTTCTGGCTTACAGCTTGCATGTATTGTCCATCGTGGTGGGGAGGTCGTAGTAGCAGAAATTTGAGGCAGCTGGTCACGTTGTTCCTGCAGCCAGAAAGAAGAGAGAGATGAATACTGGTGCTTAGCTTGGTTTGTTGTTTTTATTTAGTCCTGAATGTTGCTTACATTCACAGTTGACGCTTCCTTCCTTAGTCAAACTTTTCTAAATGTATTACAGACACAAGCAAAAGTGTGTTTCCCTGGTGTCCTAGGGTTTTTCATTGCTGTGAGGAGACACCATAACCAAGACAACTCTTAGAAAGGAAAACATTTAATTTGGGCTGGCTTACAGCTTCAGAGGTTTAGCCCGTTGTCATCATGACAGGAAGAATGGCAGGGTCTAGGCAGACATTGTGATGAAGGAGCTTAGAGTTCTACATCTTGATCCAAAGGCAGCAGGAGAAACCTGGATTCTCACTGGGCAAAGCTTGAGCATGTGAGATCTCAAAACCCACACCCACAACAACACACTTCCTCAAGGCCATACCTCCTCACAGTGTCACACACCATGGGCCAAGCATTCAAACACATGAGTTTATGAGGGCCCATGTCTATTCAAACCACCACACCTGGTGACTCTAAATTTAGCCAATCTGACAGTGAAGATTAGCCATCACAACAAGGGATTATAGAATAATTGTACTGAAGAGCAAACAGCAACTGAGCGAGAGAGCCTACACAGACAAGGCTTTTCAGGGACCAAGTAGATTGTATAGGAAAATATGAAACCATTAAAGGGATTTTAGCTTGATGGTGACTCATCAGGATCGGTAAGTTGAAAATTGTACTCTACTCTAGAGATAAATACCAAACAAAGATTAGGATGTATCAAAAATAAAGTACTCTGAAATTAGTTAGAGGCTTTTGCAGATAAAAGAAACTAGAGAGGGCATATTGGACCAGGATAGTATAAATACAGGCAGAAAGAGTGAGTTGGAGGAACAGTAGAATATACTTCCTGGGGTTGGACTGAGTGACAAGAGGAAGAGGTTACATGTGTGTTTACAGATGAATGGTAGTGGCATTCACTTGAGGGTTAATGTATTTTGATATAGATAGGGAGGTTGAGAGATCGTTTTATTACTGATGGTCTGATGCCTTTGAATCACCTAAGCAGCTTCTAAATAAAGTATGGACCTGAAAACCAGCTCCTGGGGAGACGATGCCTTGATATTGGCTCACCATTCCAGGCTACAGTCTGTTACAGCCCGGAAGTCACAGTGACAGGAGCTGTTATAGCTGGTTATATCACTTCTAAAACTGAAAACAGGAAAGTATATAGGGAAAGATTAAACTCTTGGGTATAAATGAGACTGACTTTGGACTAGCTTAGGTACTAAGTAGAGGAAGAGGAGCTAGAAGAGCTGGGAAGAGGGTGCTATGCTCTTGAAGACAAATGACTAAGTGCTTCAAGGAAGGAGTAGTAAATAAATAATGTCAAATGCCATTGTGAAGTCATGTGAAACAAGGCCTGGAAAATGTCCATTGGATTTAGTGACGTGCTGGTCATCAGTTAGCATAACAAGAACTGTTTTGTTGAGCAATGTGGCCAAAAGCTAGGTTGAAATGGAGTGTGGTAGATGATAAATAAATGGAATGGATCTAAACTTCTCACAGGACTTGACTTTTAATTGGAAAGAAAAATGACTTTTTCTGTTATTTTAAATATGTGTATGTGTCTGCCTGTGGACATACGCACGTGATGACAGGTGCTTAGGAGCTGCAGGTATAGGCATTTGCAAGCCATTTGACATGGGTGCTGGGCACTGAACTTGTGTCTGTGAAAACAGTGAGGTCACTTAGCCACTGAGCCATCCCTTCAGCCTGGAATGTATTTTTTTTTTTTTTGTCTTTGAGGATTTTGTTTTATTTGCTTTGATAAAAGACTTAAAAGGTGTTCCAAAAACACGCACACATGTGGGTGGGGGTAAGACATGGTCTTACAGTGTAGCCTGAGCTTAGTAGCATCAAACAGGAAGTCCTTCTGCTACTACATCCTGAGTGTGGAGATAAGTGCTCTACCTGGCACACAACTCTCTCCATTCCCTCCCTCCCTGTGATGGAGAGTTTCAACTGTCAGCTTGACACAACCTAGAAAAGGGCCTCACTGAGGGCTCGTCTACATTGGGTTGGCCTATGGTCATGGGGTAGGAGACAGGGCTGTCGTAAGTTAATGGATGTGGGATGACTCATCTCTCTGTGGGTGGGACTTTCCCACAGGAGGTCTTGAACCATGTAAAAGTGGAGAAATTCGGCTGAGCACAAGCGTGAAAGCAAGTGAGCATGCATCCATTCATTCCCTCTCCCCGCCTGACTATTTATGTGATGGTAACCAGTCCCTCAAATTCCTGCCACTGCAACTTTCCAGCAGTAGTAGATTGTAATTTGGGATTGTGCGGTAAAATAAGTGCTTTCTCCTCTAAGTTGCTTAATTGTCCAGATGTTACCACAACAACAGAAATGAAAGTAGGACACTCTCTCCTTTCCTTCTGCTCAGAAATTTTCTTTTTCTTTTTTATTATGTCTATTGTGTATGTCTGTGTCTGTTTTTGTGTGGAAATATATGGGTAAAAGTGCTCCTGGAGACCTGGAGGCACAGGCATCAGACCCTGAGCTTGAGTTACGGGCAGTTGTGAGCAACCAGACATAGGTGCTGAGAGGCAAACCCAGGTCCTTTTGAAGAGCGGCAAGTACCTTTAGCCACTGAGTTCTCGCTCCAGTCCTCTTTTCTTCCTTTTAATAATTTTGTTTTTTACCCTATAATCCAGGCTGTCCTCAAACTCATGATCTTGTGCCTTACCCTACTGAGTACTGGGATTCCTAATGTCTACAACTATTCATACCTTCTGGCAAGTAATAATCTGTTGAGATAAGGTTGACTATATGACGGAAGAGTTGGATACAAGAATTAGCTGCAAAGACTAAAGCATATTCATCAGCAGAGAAAGCAAATATAGGAATTTTAAGTCTGATTGAGGCAAATATGTCTCCTGTATTTTTAGAATAAGGAACTGAACAAAAAGTAACATGTTAATATAGCAACACAGCTGTCTGGCAAGAGATCACATCCAAAGACCTTCTAGGTCTGTGTGACTGGGCTGAAATGACACACCTTTTAATACCTCTGGCTAGAATATAAACACACCCTTAGTACACACCTTAAATACCAAACAATGAAAGTAACCTTAGTTTGTAGAAGGAAGCAGTCGTGTTTGAAAGGGATGTCTAGTTGAGGGGCAGACAAAGTAACGAATCAGAGAAAGATCTGACGGAAATGAATCAGAGATAGGATTTGCCAAACTCACATGAGAACAGGACAGGAAAGAGAGAGTACTTACGAGCAGCTCATAGAGAGAAAAGGGAGGTTTTGTTGTTTGTTCTTTTGTTTGTTTTTGTTTTTATTAACCATGACAGTTTTACAGAGACAAGCTGCAGAGAGAGCAAGCTAGAAACAGGTGAAGACAGAACAATCCAGGGAATAAGGAGGAGCCAGAAATTAAAACATATTACCAGAATTAGTTTGAGGCCAGGCAGGGCAACTCAGTCAGAAGCCAAGAGAAGCCACTTTGAATCAGCCACATTGGAGAGGAATTTTGGCCAGAGCAGCTGAGTTGAACCAGCCAGTGAGAGATCAGAAAGCGCTAGAAAGGCTTGGGAATGGCTCTCCTCTCATCCTCCTCATCCGAGGAAATAAAAACAACATTTGCATTTATGATATGGGTGGCATGGTTACCTGAAAAGTGTCAGGTATTCGAACATTTGGCACCAGCAGGTGGCTGTCGGGGAAGGATGAGGGGGTGTAGCATTCTAGGAGGTGTGGTCCTGGGGTTGGACTTCAAGTTTCAAAGTTCATGCCATTCCCAGCCAGCTCCCTCTGCCTCCCGGCTCCCAGTGGCAGCTCCCGCCAACTGCTGCCATGCCTTTTGCTTTGCCATTATAGACTCTAGCCCTCTGAGCTAAACACTTTCTTCCATAAGTTGTCTTGGTCATGATGTTTTATTACAGTAATGAAAAATGTAACCAATGCCGGTGACCACTTCACTGCTAAGAGTTTCTGTGAGCGCTCTCATCCCCTACTGATGTACATTCTTCCAGAAAGATTAATGTCTAGAAGATATTTGTTAATTGTGCCAAAATTTAGACCTACCTGAAAGGCTTTGCAATGAATTGCTCAAGTGCTACCTGTTCCACTGCTCCGAGGTAGAGCTCTGAAAGGGCGTTCTCTCAAAGGTCCCCAGAGGACTATGAGGTGCCTTTAGCCTTGAGAAACACTGATGTCATCTTCATAACAACTGCACTGACTCAAGTAACTTTGTGTTTAGATGTGGTGTGAAGAGGCCAGGACACTACTTACAAGCAGTGGTCCTTAACAGCAGTTAGAAGGAGAGTTTTTGTCCCCACATGGGGTATGAGGCAAAATCTGGTAACATTCATAGTTGTCACCATGGATGACTCTCATAGAGTTAATACAGTAGTTTAAAGACCGGGACACTTCTAGAAATCCCACAATACATCATTCAGCTGCTTTCTCGCCTCAACAAAAAATATTTGATTCAAAACGACAGTGGCGCCCTGTTGAGGTAGCCTACTTTTTTTTGTTTTGCCTTTGTTTTTATGAAAGTTTAACAAGAGGATTGCTGCTTAACAAGGAAGGCAATAAATAATGACCTAACTCTGACTCACAACTTGCCAAATTTTATCATTGCTTACAACTAGGAACCACAAAAATCACAAATGAAGCACATTTTAAAAAAATTTGAAGACCATAATAGAGTGAGTACAGGGAGTGATATTCTTGCTGTTAAAAATTAATAGTATAACTGAAAATATTATTGCTGACAGGGTACATCAGTTGGCGGTTGGTTACAAATACTTTAGAATATCTGTAGGCAAAATCTTTTATACTGGAATTTAAGCCTAGCCTTTTTTTTTAATAATTTTTTTAAATTTTTTATTAATTACACTTTATTCATTTTGTATCCCCCCATAAGCCCCTCCCTCCTCCCCTCCTGATCCCACCCTCCCTCCCCTTTCTGCATGCATGCCACTCCCCAAGTCCACTGATAGGGGAGGTTCTCCTCTTCTTTCTGATCTTAGTCTATCAGTTCTCATCAAAAGTGGCTGCATTGTCCTCTACCGTGGCCTGGTAAGGCTGCTCCCCCCTCAGGGGGAGGTGATCAAAGAGCAGGCCAATCAGATTATGTCAGAGGCAGTCCCTCTTCCCATTACTATGTAACCCACTTGGACACTGAACTGCCATGGGCTACACCTGTGCAGGGGTTCCAGGCCATCTCCACGAATAGTCCTTGGTTGGAGTATGAGTCTCTGGGAAGTTCCCTGTGTTCAAATTATCTTGTTCTGTTGCTCTCCTTGTGGAGTTCCCGTCCCCTCCAGCTCTTACTATTTCCCACTTCTTACATAAAATTCCATTCACTCTGCCCATCAGTTGGCCATCAGGCTCAGCATCTGCTTTGACAGTCTATACTGCAGAAACTTTCAGAGGCCCTCTGTGTTAAGCCTAGCTTTTAATCCAACATTTCATTCCTAAGTACATGCCCAACAAATGCTTGTAGTTATAGTAAGAGACTCGCAAGCCGTTCTGCACACTTCGGTGAAACATCTGTAAATTTTACTATGCATGTTATGCTCTACATCTTATTTATTTCCAAAAATATAACAAACACAACTCCCAATTACGATTACCAGGGACACTTAGCTTAGTCTCTGGATAACAGGCTCCTCCCACTTCCCAGAGGTCAGAGCAGCCTCCAGGTACCAGGGACATGAGCCCCCACCTCCAGCCCAGAATTTTACCCATCTCCCTGCAGGGAGAAGCCAAATAATAGGAGTATACAAAATCTAAATCCTAGCTGGCAGAGTTCATCGCCCGTGGAATCTGAGTATCCACCTAGAGAACAGGAATTTCGAGCAAGGGACTGCCTGTGCTGCGGACTCCAAAACACCAGTGTCCATTCATGTTTCCCTGAAAAGAGGAAGACATCGTGGCACCCAAACACCCACCGATCCAGCCTCAGACTTCCCAGCTAACACCCCCACCCAAGGATGACTCCAGATTCCAGAGATGTGCTGATCCAGCTGCCCTGAGCAGACTTGAGGGACCTCAGGTTCACACAAGGTAAACACCCACACGCTAATCCCCTCACTTATAGGCCTAAACGGGACACAACCAGAAAAGAAAAACTGCAAGGCATATCCGAGAGATCTAGCCCCCAACACACAACCTAGGCAGTACTTCTCCATGCCTGAAAATCCCAGACGGCTCCAGGAATAACCGGAAACAACAGATGCAAACAGATGGCTAACAGACAGTTTAAGAGCACGATCAACAAAAACCAGGGCAATATGGCTCAGAACCTTCAACAAAAACTGGATATCCTAATGCAACTGAAACACAGGGAAAAATGACCTTAAATATACACTTATAAAGATGTTAGAGGACCTTAAAAGGGAAATAAATAAATTCCTCAAAGAAATGGAGGAAAATACAATCAAACAAATAGAGGTCTTTAAAGACATACAGGAAAATACACTCAAACAGGTAAAGGAAATGAATAAAATAGTTCAAGACATGAAAATGGAAATAGATTCAATAAAAACAAACAAACTGAGAAAATCCTGGAGATGGAAAACTTAGGGAAGAGAAAAGGTACGGAGATAAACATCACCAACAAGAGATGGAGGAGAGAATCTCAGGGGGAAAAGATACAATTGAAGAAATTAATACATCTGGCAAAAAAAATTAAATTGAAAAAAATCCTGATATAAAACGTTCAAGAAATTAAGAAGAAGAAGAAGAAGAAGAACAACAACAACAACAACAGAAGGACTTCTGGCTTCAAGGACCAGAAAGTATTTTCAACAAAATCACAGAAGAAAATTTACCTCACCTAAAGAAAGAAATGCCTTTAAACATACAGAACACCAAATAGATTAGACCAAAAAGGAAATTCCTCCTACCACATAATAATCAAAACACTAAATGTACAGAGCAAAGAAAAAATTGTAAAAAGCAGCAAAGAAAAAAGGTCAAATAACATAAAGGCAGACCGACCAAAATCACACCTGACTACTAAAAAAGAAACTATAAAAGCCAGAAGAACCTTAATAGATGTCATGTAGACCCTAAGAGAACACAGACGTTAGCCTAGACTACTATACCCAACAAAACTTTCAAACACCATAGATGGAGAAAACAAGATATTCCATGAGAAAACAAAATCTTAGCAATATCTATGCACAAATCCACCCTTTCAGAAGACATTAGAAGGAAAACTCCAACCCAAGGAGGTTAACTACACCCAAAAAAACACAGCCTATAAATAACTTCACTGCAACAAAACCAAAAGAAAACAAGCACGCAAACACTCCTACCACCAACATTAAAATAAAAGGAATTAGCAATCATTGGTCATTAATATCTCTCAACATCAATGGACAAACACTACCACCACCAACATTAAAATAAAAGAACTAACAATCATTGGTCATTAATAGCTCTCAACATCAATGGACTCAGCTCTCCAATAAAAAGACACAGACTAACAGACTGGTTATGTAAACAGGATCTAATAGTCTGCTACATGCAAGAAACACACCTCAGCAACAAAGACAGAATTTACCTCAGCATAAAGGGTTGGAAAAATGTTTTCCAAACAAATGGTCCCAAGAAACAAGCCAGAGTAATCATCCTAGTGTCTAATAAAATAGACCTTCAACCAAAATTAATCAAAAGAGATAGGAAAGGTCACTTCATTCTCATCAAAGGAAAAATCCACCAAGAGGAGGACATTTCAATACTGAATATCTATGTCTCAAATATAAAGCCATCCACATTTGCAAAAGAAACATTATTTAAGCTTAAAACTCAATGATTCACACACATTAGTAGTTGGAGACTTCATCACCTCTCTCTCACCAATGGACAGATCATCGAGACAGAAACTAGAGAAATAGTAAAACTAACAGAGGTCATCAACCAAATGGACCAAATAGATATCTACAGAAATTTTCAATTAAAGAAAAAGAATACACCTTCTCAGCACCTCAATTAACCTCCATAATCAACCATATAGTCGGTCACAAAGCAAGCCTCAACCAATCAAGAAATTGAATTAACTCATTGTATCTTATCATATCACCATGGATTGAAGCTGGACTTAAACAACAATAGAAATTAAAAAAAAAAATACACACTCCTGGAATCTGAACAACTCCCTACTCAGTGACCACTGGGTCAAGGAGGAAATAAAGAAAGTACAGACTTCCTAAAATTCAATGGAAAGGAGGACACAGCATACCCAAACTTATTGGACACAATGAGAGCAGTGCTAAGAGGAAAATTCATAGCACTAAGTGCCTTTATAAAGAAATTATAGAGAGTTCATACTTGCAACTTAACACCTCACCTGAAAGCTCTAGAAGAAAAAGAAGAAGAAGAAGAAGAAGAAGAAGAAGAAGAAGAAGAAGAAGAAGAAGCAGAACAACAACAACAACAACAACACACCCCCAAGAGGAGTAGACGACAGGAAAAAAATCAAACTCAATACGTTATATTAGAAATCAATACTTTAGAAACAAAGAGAACAATACAAAAAAATCAACAAATCCAGGCTCGGTAGCACATCCCTGAAATCCCAGGGGCACTCAGGGAGGCAGAGACAGGCAGATTTCTGTGGGTTCAAGGCTGGCCTGGTCTACAAAGCAAGTCCAGGACAGCTAAGGCTACACAGAGAAACCCTGTCTCAAAAACAAAAAAAAAACAAAACAAAACAAAAAAAAAAACACAAGTACTGGTTCTTTGAGAAAATCAACAAATAGACAAACCCTTAGCCAAACTATCTAAAAGGAAGAGAGACAGTATCCAAATCAACAGAATCAGAAATAAAAAGGGGGACATTAACAACAGACACTGATTAAATCCAAAGAAACATTAGGTCGCTGAAGTGAACAACTTTCCTGATAAATTTCACTTGCAAAAGTTAAAATCAAGTAAACAACTTAAATAGTCCTACAGGTGCTACAGAAGTAGAAACAGTCACAAAGATCTCCTATTCAAAAACAAAAAAACATAACAAAAACCAAAACCACAACAACAGCAAAAAAGCTCAGGGGTAGGTGGTTTCATCCCAGAATTCTACCAGACTTTCGAAGAAGAGCTAATAGCTCTTGAACCAGTCCACAAAATGGAAACAAAAGAAACATTGCCAAATTCATTCTCTAAGGCCATAGTTACCCTAATACCTAAACCACACCAAGACCCACAAAGAGAGAGAATTTCAGAACAATTTCCCTTATGAACATTGATGAAAAATACTTGCAAACTGAATCCAAGAACACATCAAAAATAGTATCTACCATGACCAAGAAGGCTTCATCCCAGGTATTCAGGGATGGTTCAATATACAAAAAAACCATCAACGTAATCCACTATAGACACAAACTGAAAGAAAAAAAAATATGATCATCTCATTAGAGACCTAAAAAGCATTTGACAAAATCCAACAACCCTTCATGATAAAAGTCTTGAAAAGATCAGGGGTACAAGGCACATACCTAAACATAATAAAGGCAATATACAGCAAGCCTATTGCCAATATCAAATTGAATGGAAAGAAACTTAAAGTAATTCCACTGAAATCAGGGACACGACAAGGCTACCACTCTCTCCATATCTCTTCAATATAGCACTTGAAGTTCTAGCTAGAGCAATAAGACGACTTAAAGGCGATCAAAGGATACGAATTGGAAAGGAAGAAGTCAAAGTATCGCTCTTTGCATATGATATGATAGCATACCTAAGTGACCCCAAAAACTCTACCAGAGAATTCTTACAGCTGATAAACACCTTAAGCAAAGTATATGGACACAAAATTAACTCAAAAAAAAAAAATCACTTGTATACAAATGGGATATTTGTATACAAATGACAAATGGGCTGAGAAAGAAATTAACAACACCCTTCACAAATAGCCACAAAAGTAATATAAAGTATCTTGGTGTAACTCTAACCAAGCAAGTCAAAGACCTATATGACAAGAACTTTAAATCTCTGAACAAAGAAACTGAAGAAGATATCAGAACATGGAAATATCTCCCATGCTCACGGATCAGTAGGATTAACACAGAAAAATGGCAATTTTACCAAAAGCAATCTACAGATTCAGTGCAATTCCCATCAAAATACCAATTCAATTCTTTATAGACCTTAAAAAAAACATTCTCAACTTGATATGGAAAAACAAAAATACAGAATAGCTAAAACAATCCTATACAATAAAAGATTTTCTAGAAGTATCTCCATCCTGATTTCAAGCTGCACTACAGAGTAATGGTAGTAAAAAAAAAAAAAAAAAAAAAAAAAACTGCATTGTACTGGCATAGAAACAAACTAGTTGAACAACGGAATTGAACTGAAGACCCAGAAATAAACCCACATACCTACGGACACTTGATTTTTGACAAAGAAGCCAAAGCCATACAGTGGACAAAAAGAAAGCATCTTTGACAAATGGTGCTGGTCTAACTGGAAATCTACATGTAGAAAAATGCAAATAGATCTATACTTATCACCTTGCACAAAACTCAAGTCCAAGTGGATCAAAGACCTCAATATAAAACCAGAAATACTAAATCTATTAGAGGAGAAAGTGGGGAAGAGTCTTAAACTTATTGGCCCAGGAGATGACTTTCTGAACAGAACACCAACAGCTCAAGCTCTAAGATCAACAATTAATAAATGGGACCTCATGAAACTGAAAATCTTCTGTAAAGCAAGGACACTGTCAATAGAACAAAACAACAGCCTACAGACTGGGGAAAGAACTTCACCAATATATCTGACAAAGGGCTAATATCTAAAACATATAAAGGAATATTGAATGGCCGAGAAGCAATTAAAGAAATGCTTAGCATCCTTAGTCATCATGGAAATGCACATCAAAAGGACTGATATTCTATCTTACCCCATCAGAATGGCTAAAATAAAAAACGCAAGTGACAGCACATGCTATTGAGGATGTAGGGAAAGGGAAACCTCCTCCATTGTTGGTGGGAGTGCAAACTTGCACAACCACTCTGGAAGTCAACCTGGCACTTTCTCAGAAAATTAGGAATAGTGCTACCTCAAGCCCCAAAAGATGTATATGTCCAAAGATGCTCTACCATACAACAGGGACACTTGTTCAACTATGTTTTTAGCAGCTATATTCATAATAGCCAGAAGCTGGAAGCAACCTAGCTGCCCCTCAACCGAAGAATGGATACAGAATTTGTGGTGCATTTACACAATGGACTACCACTCAGCTTTTAGAAACAAGACTATCGTGCAATTTGCATGAAAACGGATGGAACTAGAAAATATCATCCTGAGTGAGGTAACCCAGACCCAGAAAGACATGCATGGTATGTAGTCACTTGTAAGTAGATTTTAGCCATATAGTACAGGATACTACTGTACTACAACTCATAGACTCAAAGAAGGTAAGTAACAAGGAGAACCCAAGGGTGGCTGCTTAACTCCCACTCAGAAGTAGAAATAGAACAGACGGTGGAAGTGGTTAAAGAGAGGGAACAGGGTAAGAGAGGGAGCACGGAAAGAAACGAGGGTCAATATCAGACCTGAGGAGAAGGAGGAGTGGAGGGCGGGAAGACAAAGGGCTTGCAGAGAGAAGAGAAAGCCTGAGTGGGAACTTCTCTGTGACAAGCAGGAAACCTATGACAGGGTAGCCTCCGAAGGGAATATGAGGTTGCCTCTAGCTGAGACTCCTAGTAACAGGGGTCATGGAGACTGAAGAGGCCACCCTCTAACTAGACATGACTCCTAGTGGAAGAAGGGGAACACCAACCCACCCAGAAAAATTTTGACCCAAAATTTACCCTGCCTACAAGATGTGTAGGGACAAAAAACAGAACAAAGATTGAGGGAATGTCCAATCAATGACTGAAACTCACCCCATGGGAGACAGCCAATCCCTAACACGGTTAACAATACTCTGCTGTGCTGGCAGATGGGAGCTTAGCATAACTGTCCTCTGAGCGGCTCCACCCAGCACCTGATGAAAACAGATGCAGCAACCCACAACCAAACATTGGATAGAGTGCAGGGAGCCTTGTGGAAGAGTCAGGGGAAGGATAGAAAGACCCATCGGGGACAGGAGCTCCACAAGAAGGAGACTGAAGCACTAACAAAGGATCATGCGTACACAGACGTGGGTGATGGGAAGCCTGTGTTCCCTAGTAAAAGGACTCTTACCAGGCCGACTCTGACATGGACTCTGTTGCCTGCTTTTTAACTACTTTTTCCTGGCGGCATACCTTGCCAGGCCACAGGGGAAAAGGATGCCCTCAATCCTGATGCAACTTGATATGCTGGAGTAGGAGGGGGCTCCCCTTATCTGAGGAAAAAGGGAGAGGGGGTAGGGGAAACAGGGAGGAAGGGTGGGGCCAGGAGGAGAGGAGGGAGGGGGCTACAACCAAGATTTAAAAGGAATAAATTAAAATTAAAAAGAGGTATCAATGATTTGGGACAAACATTAAACCTTTCTTTCAGGGCTTGTGCCTTGATTAACACCCCCCACATTTGGAATTCAGCCTCGGAGACAACCTATGTGCCTATGACTTCCGCTAGATGAACTATCAGCCCTCAAACAAGTTGTCTTGAGAACTAAAATCAGGCCCGAGGAATATTTGTCAGGTGGTCGCTCATTTGAACTAGAAACGTAAACGTGGGCTCTGTGTGACAGCATGCATCATGCGGAGAATCAGGGTCTGTGAAGAGGAGCTGAGCAATACAGGCCACTCACTGCCCCATCTGGGCTAATAGTTCCACGCCTCAATGAAGATGACGCTATCTTCTCGACCTTGCAGGTCAGAAACGTGAGGCACCTGCTGTGAAAGGACATGTGGAAGCTGAATAAACCCAAGCAGTTCAGCCTGAGTCTGAGCTTTCACGAGGCACGGATCAAACACAACCTGGTAGCTGCCCCACTTCCTGACTGCCATCCTTCGAAAAGTTAGTCTGCTTTCATCTTTGAATTATTTGTCATAACTCATCCTTGTAACATACTTTCACATCGTGGCTTTAGCAAGAGTGGCAAAAAAAAAAAAAAAAAAGTGCTGGTTACAGCAGCAGAGCCCTATGCTTCCGTGGCTCTAAGTGGAAGTATAGAGATGTGGAAACCACAGAGAAAGTAACTGGCCAAATCAAGAGGAGGGAAAGGTTGTACAGACCCCCCATTATAAAGTGGGAATTTAGTGCATTGTGCAGTAGTGATCTTTTACCCAAAGTGGCTTAGATCTCAGACTATAGAGTAGCCAAGTACTTTTTAAACATTCAAATGTTTGGGTTACTACATACTAAGTTTCAAACTGTACCTAGGAAAGAGATCCTTCCTAAAGGTTTCCAGATAAAACTGGAGTGTTTTAATCAGCATTCTCTAGAGAAACAGAACTGATAGATATATGTGTGTATGTATGTGTGTGTATATATATATGTAATTAGAGTAGCTTACAAGCTGTGCTCTGGCTAGTCCAACAGTATCTGTCTCCTAATGAAAAAGTCCAAGCATCCAGTAGTTGCTCTGTCTGTGAGGCTGGAGGTCTCAGCTGTTCTTCAGTATATGTCAGAATCTTGAAGTAGGTTCTAATGCCAATAAAGGAATGAACTTGCCAGGAACAGTGAAGGCAAGCAGACAGAAAGCAAAAGCTTCCTTTTCCCCTGTCCTTTATACAGGCTGCCACCCAAAGGTGTGGCCCAGATTTAGGGTGGGTCTTTCCACCTCAAATTATTATTATTTTTTAAATCTCTCATAGGTGTGTCCAGATGCTTGGGCTTGAGTTGATTTTACATGTCATCAAGTTAACAACCCAAAATAGCCATCACATAGAGCCAGTTGCCAGATTTGCTTCACATTTGACCAGTTTGACAGTTACCAGCTTTCTTTTGTGCCCATCACCTGTGGTCTAAGAATGTAAGAACAGATCCCTCCCCAAAACAAACAAACAAACAAACAGAAAAAGAATGAGCATGCTAAATTGTAACAAGTTTTTAGTACACTTTTTCTGATGTTACCCTTTACAGATAAGAGGTAGAAAGAGTCCCCAAGATGCAGCAGATATCCTTAGGCCCCTCCAAAGCATCTCCCACTGCCCAATCCTGAGTCGGCCTCACAAACACATGGATGAATATTAATTTATAAAATTCTTCTACACACAATATATCCTTCACCGTCCACCAGTAGCCACCAACCCCGGAATGATCCATTGTGTATAAAGATATCACTAAAGGTCAAGCTGCCATGCCTACTTATCCTCTTATTTGACTTGAGGCTAAAACAGAGAACAATGTGGAAGGATAGGAGCCCGGCTGTTGCTAAGAAACAAAAGTCCGGATGAACTGACAACTCACAATGAAACCTGATCTACTATGGTCTTAAGCATTAGCTGAACACAAAAGGAATCTTTCTAAGAGAATACTGGCAGGCAATCCCCACAGTTGAGTGTTTGTGTGAGGCAAAAGCCCAAAGTCTGCAGACCACAATCTATCTTGACTTCTCAGGCATAGCCCATCCATCCTCCAATATGGAAAATTCTTCACCAGACAGAAGCGAGTACCTTTCCCAAGCTGAGGATCTGCAGTGCCTATTCTCAGGAGTTAACATGAAAGACATAAAAAAAGGGAATCCAAATCAAGCCGTCTTAGTTACTTTTCTCTGGCTGTAGTAAAACACCATGACCAAGGCATCTTACAGGAGAAAAAATTTCTTGGGACTCAGAGTTCCAAAGGATTAGAATGGCCATGATGGCAGGGAGCTTCGGAGCAGGCAGACAGGCGTGGTGCTAGAACAGTAGCTGAGAGATGACATTCTTATCCAGAAGAAGAAGGCAGAAAGAGAACTGACAGGGAATGGTGTGGGCGTTTAAAACCTCAGAGCCCACCTGCAATGACACATTTCTTCCTATAAGGCCACACCTCCAATCCTTCCCAAAGAGGGTCCTGGCACTCAGGAAGCTGACTTATCATGACTTGGTAGAGGCTCTTTTCTCTTTGTGTTGTTAGTATTCTATAGATCTTTGAACACCTGAAATGTTTACAGAAATTTTATATAATAGTTAAAAAGCAAAAATTATTTCAAGGTTTTAACTCAATTTGATTTTATGTTTTTCTTAAATTTGTTATTGTAAGTCACCTTTTTGTCTAACTAGTTAATACCATTTAATTGGAGCAACATAATTAAAAATTGCACAAAATTATTATTTCATATATGGTAGTAATAAAATTTTCAAAGAAACTGAGATCTGAGTTTACATGATCTTCAAAAGTTATTGATATATATATATATTGTGTGGCACATGCCTTTAATCCCAGCAGTTGGGAGGGAGAGGTAGGCAGATCTCTGAGTTTGAGGCCAGCCTGGTCTACAGAGTGAGTTCCAGGACAAAGAAACACTATCTTGAAAAACCAATATACATACATACATATATAAATATATACACATAATACATATATTATATATATATATGAGATATATTTGAAGGAAGTGAAGGAAAGTGCAATTACTTTGTTCAAATTTGACAATGTATGAACTTCATAGGCAAATCAACACCTAATTTAAAAATTTGTTCATTTTGTGTGTGTGTGTGTATCAATAATAATTAAAGAAAAGAAGGTCATAACTTTGGGGGAGAGTAGGGAAGATACGGGGAAATGGAAGGAAGAGGGGGGAAATTGATGTACATATATACATATTTTTTTAAATAAAATAAAGTTCTAAGCTGGGCAGTGCTGGCACACGCCTTTAATCTCAGCTCTTGGGAGACAGAGGCAGGCAAATCTCTTGAGTTTGAGGCCAGTCTGGTCTACAGAGTGAGTTCCAGGACAGCCAGGGCTACACAGAGAAACCCTGTCTCAAAAAAGAAAGAAAGAAAGAAAGGAAGGAAGGAAGGAAGGAAGGAAGGAAGGAAGGAAGGAAGGAAG
>NW_026592890.1:14149577-14164333 GCF_907164565.1 Psammomys obesus | reverse complement strand
AAGGAAGGAAGGAAGGAAGGAAGGAAGGAAGGAAGGAAGGAAGGAAGGAAGGAAGGAAGGAAGGAAGGAAGGAGGAAAAGAAAAGAAAACTAGAAAGGAAAGGAGAAAAAGAAAATAAAAAGTATTAGAAAAAATAGTGTAGTCCAGTAGCAAAAATAGTATATAGAAGAGCGTGAAAGGTGGTATTGTGCCTACTTTTTATATTTCCACTTCTTTCCTGCTTCTTCTTTTTTTTCTACCCCACTGTCAACCTATAGGCCAGGGGTGTTTAAAAACTCCAAGCAACTCACATTAGCTTAGCACCCTCCGGATGTCCTCGCCTCCTCTGAATTGGGTCTCACAGGCTCCCTCTCTGCCCACACTCCTGTTACTTGTTTTCTTCTGCTGGCTTTGGCCGTGCTTCTGTCTGGGCTTGGAATGCTTTTCTCAGATCTTTGCATGTAGAGCTTTTGTGTTTCTTCAGACTCAGGCCGATGTCACTTCAGGTCTCAGAGTTGCCTTCCTCCATCATTTTTCCTAGTTATCCTATTTATTTTCTTTATAATAATGATGATAATTTACTTACCGCTTTTTAATTTGTCTTTTTTGTTGTCTACTGACTTATGCATAAGTAAGCTTTATGAGAAACTGGTACAGTGAAACATTTAGAAAAGTCAAGGTAATCTTCAAAGTCAATTTTGCTTGTTTGGAGACCCTATTTCTAAGAAAGTTAATTAATAAATAATAAAATAAGCCGGATGTGGTGGTGCATGCCTTTAATCCCAGGGTTTGGGAGGTAGAGGCAGGCAGAGCTCTGTGAGTTCAAGGCCAGCCTGCACTATAAAGGGAGTCCAGGACATCCAGGGCTTTGTTACACAGAAAAACCCTGTCTGAAAAACCAAAACTTAGTAATAATAACAGTAAGAACAACAACAAGAGGCTGGAAAGCTCAGTTAAGAACACTTGCTTTTCTTAGAGAGGACCCAGGTTCAGTTTTCAGCACCCACATAGATCTTTCCTAGAGCTGCAGTTCCAGGGGACCCAACACCTTCTTTTGGTCTCTGTAGGTACTATATGCATATACATACGTTCCTACAAAACAATCATATACATAAAATAAAATTAAATAAAATCTTTAAAATAAAATGATAAAAATGATGAAAAAAGAAAAGGGAGGGAAAGGAGAAATGAACAAAAAAAAAAAAGGAAAAAAAATCAGAGTGTGAGCCCCCTCCTCAGATACCCAATGCCGTCTTTGTAAATCCAAGAACGGTCACATCTCTTTTACCCTCACCAGAGAACCAGTCTAACAATGCGTAGCACAGAGGTGTTGACACACCAGGAACCACAGAGAAAGGGAGTCTGAACTGCCAAAGGAAGCTTCTTAAGCTATGGCACAGGATCCAGAAGCTCTATAAACTACCTGGTCCTTTACAGAAAAGTCTACCAACAACTGACATTTCCTTTAAGTATTTCACCTATGTGTTCATGGTGTCTCTCTCCACTGCAGCTCTAGGATCACCATGTGTAGGCTTGGGCCCCTTGTCCCTCCCCACCTCTGAGTTCAGCAGACCATGTTTGTAGTTGGAAACTGGCTATGTCTCCTACAAATTTACTCCAGAGGTTAGCGAATGCTGCCCCTGGGGCCTACTTCTTTTTGGCGAGCTGGTTGTTAAACATTTACACACCAGAATGCTTCACTGCCAAGTGCATATGGATTAGGCCCTTTACACAAATGTATGTATTGAAGTCCTAATCCCCAATCCCTCAGAATGTGACTGTCTGTGGAATACGAGCCTTTGAAAAGGTAATTCAGTTTAAATGAGGTCACCAGGGTAGATCCTACTATAATATGAGCTGTTGTCCTTTTGAGAATTGAATCCTGGACACGGATGCAGAGGAAAGGTCCCAGGATGACTCAAGGCAGCAGCTATCTAGTGCCAGGGACAAACCCTAAAGTGAGCCTCACCCTAACAACGCCTTGATCTTAGACTTCTAGTCTCTAGAAGTGTGAGGAATAGATTTCGGTTTTCTAGGCCAGCCGGTCTGTGATACTTTGTTAGAGTACCCCGAATGAATGATTACTGTTAGTGACCCCGAAAGGTCAAAATTGCTCCAGAAGTTATCAAATGCATTTATGTGATCTACTGAGTGTCTACACCCACTAACCTTGCTGCATATTGTTAACACCTGCTATCGGGTACTCTGCGTGCCAAGCAAGACTTGGAAATTTCTTAAAGACCAGTTTCCCTGGAAAATAAGCAAAATTGTAGGACAGAGGTATATATCAGGCAGCACAATTTTTTTTTTCCTTCTCCTTTTCTGTATCTGACTTGGCCTCATTGCTACAATGACAGAGCAAGTTGACAAGTTGATGTTAGATTGATGAGAGCTTTCTAATAATTTCTTAGTAAGCCAGTGGGGGGACACTCCAAGTGCCCTTTTGTTTACTACTTTTAAATATATTTATTTACATTGCCCTTGAGAAAAAGAAGCAAGTACTGTGAATCTGCTACCTCTTGACTAATGTGATCTTTGGTTTTTAAAGTTTCCTGTGGTTTGATGCAGGGATTTTTTTTTAAAACAAGAAAAAGACAGAACTGGTAAGAAATGGATTTATACCTTATAAGAAGGGAATAATCTCAGAGAATGTAACCTGTGACCTTCCATGTTGCTGTGGTATGAATATACCCCCAAATTCAGATCATATACAAAGGTGATTGAGTCATAAGCAAAGAAGGGAATAAGGCCATTCAAAGACACATTAGGGTCTGGGCTTACTTTATACAATCTTACAGTCCTCTTCCCTGTATTTCCCAGTGTGCCATCTACCATCGGAGAACATAGCAAAAAGTCTGGAATACAGAGCTTTTTCCATTAGCCACTCAGCCATTATCATAGAAGTCTTGCAAGTTCCTTCAAGAATCCGGAGGCCTGGTGGAAAGTGGCAGCCCACACCTTTAATCCCAGTGCTTGGGAGGCAGAGGCAGGTAGGTGGATCTCTGAGTTTGAGGACAGCCTAGTCTACAAAGTGAGTTCTAGGACAGTCAGTGCTACACAGAAAAACCCAGTCTTGAAAAACAAAAACAAAACAAAGTTAAAAAAAATAATAATAATCCTGAGTCCTAAGGAGGATAATTTGATCACTGGAGTGAAGAACAAGCATTGAGTAAGAATGTGAAAACATTACTCTGAATTCGACTTTGAACTGACGAGTGAGTCTCTCTGGCCTTTGGTCCCTTCGTCTGCAAAGGAGAGGTGGAAGATACAGGTGACTGAGTCCCTCAAAAGCCTAAAATATGATGATCTCAGGTTCTACCTGGTGACAAGGCTTTCTCTTACCTTCCCAACCATGCCAGAGACAGACATCTAAGTTCACAAGTAGGCAAGGCTGTACCAAGGAGGAAGTAACCCCTGATTCAGTGTTCCTCATCCTCTCAAGCTTGAGAAACACACTGCATTTGTTCCCTTTGCTACATTTATCTCTGGCCGGGAACACAGATGACCTCAATCTTGTCCTGTTTATCTGGAGTAAATAAAGAACATCTATGGTTTCATTTGAAAGCTCTAACATTGATAGTCTGATTTTAGAACTCTGTATTATAGTTTAGAAATCAAGCAGGAATCTGGCACATAGTATGGCCTGGTAGTGCTTCTGGATGTGCTAAAACCAGCTTGTAAAACACTAAACTTATTATAGGTGAATTGTGATTTTTTTTTAATTTTATTTATTTAGTCACTTTACAGCCTGAACCCAGTCTCCTCCCTCCTCTCCTCCTAGTCCCTCCCACATGCCCCCTCCTTCCATATCCCCTCTTCTCAGAGAAAGAGAAGACCCTAAGGAGTACCAACCCACCCTGGCAACTGAAATCACAGCAGGACTAAGCACATCCCATCCCACTGAGGCCAGACAAGGCAGCCCCGCTACAGGAAAGGGATCCAGAGGCAGGCCACAGAGTCAGAGACAGCCCCTACTCCATTGTTAGGGGGCCCCCATGAGGACAGTGCCGCACACCTGCTACAAATGTGTAGGCGGCCGAGGTCCGGTCCATGCAAGCTCTTTGGTTGGTGATTCAGTCTCTATGAGCCTCCATGGGCCCAGATTAGTTCACTCTGTAGGTTTTCTTATGGTGTCCTTGACCCCTCTGGCTCCCTCAATCCTTCTTCCCACTCATCCACAAGACTCCCTGAGTGTCTGCCTAATGTTTGGCTGTGGGTCTCTGCGTCTGTTCCAACTACTGGATGAAGCTCTCAAAAAAGTTATGCTAGGCTCCTGTCTTCAAGCATTATAGAGTAGCAGTAATAGTGTCAAGGGTGGGCTCTCTCCCATGGGGTGGATCCCAAGTTGGGCTATCTGAGGTAGATGGAAGGAGGAAGCTGTGTGGGAGAGTGGTGGGGAGGGCAATGAAGGTGGGGATCAGGTATGGGGAGAGTTGGGGTAGGCAGTGCGGGGCTGGAAGGGGGAGGGCTTGGAGAAAGAATGGAAATCAGGGGGAAGCATCTCTGGGACAGAGGAGGCCCTTAGGAGTCTATGGGGGTGACCCTAGCTGAGATCCCTAGCACCAGGGGAAATGGAGCCTGATCCCTAGCACCAGGGGAAATGGAGCCTGAACTGTCATCTCTTGCAGCTAGGTGGGAGGAAGGGAGGGAGGGAGACACCAACCTTAGACCAAAATTTGTCTTGCCTATAAGAAGTGTAGGGATAAAGATGGACAGAGACTGAGGAAATGGAAAACCAATGACAGGCGATTTAATTTTTAAATGAATGAATGGATGAGTGAATCAAGCAATTCAATGGAATTTATGTTGCCGTTTTAAAATTCTGATTTCTGATAGACTAAACTTCAGTAACAGCAAAAAAAAAAAAAAAAAAACATTTTTAAGGAAAAAAAAAATTAACCAGATACCTCTTAATACAACTTGCCAGGAGACATTAAGGTTACATTAGCATACATTGGTGGGTATTTGTTTGTTTCTTGGTTTGGGACGTTTGTTGTTGTTGTTGTTGTTAGTAGTGGTGGTGATGTTTTGTGTGTGTCCATGTCTGTATGTCTATGTGTGTGTGTATATATGTGTGTCTGCTGGTCTGTGTGTGTATGTGTATATGTTTGTGTGTATGTCTGTGTGTGTGTCTGTCTGTCTGTGTGTCTCTCTGTGTGTGTTTCATGTTGAGGATAGGCCTTAGAGTTTGCACATACTAGGCAACCACTCAGCCACTGAATTGCTTCCTTAAACTTTTTTGAGACAAAGTTTTACTACATTGTTGGGGCTGAACCCAAATTTGTGATCCTCCTGCCTCAGTTTCCTAAGTAACTGGGATTACAGTTTATGCCAAGAGGCCACACATTCTTAAAGTGTAAATTTCCGACCAACATGCTATAGAATAAAATTCTTCTTAGAGTTTTTCATAAGCAAAATGAGAAGTAGGTCAACCCTTTTCCTAAATCTTTGCAACATTTAAAAATGTTTTTATTCTTTGTAAAATATTTATATTTGGTGCCATGGATTCATATTGCCTTATATTATTTTCCTGGGTTACTTAGTTTCTTCCTGAAATGAGAGCCATGGGTTTTCTCATTGGCTGAAACATTCTTAAATGTTTGCTCAAGCCTAAATGAATATAGTATTTGAAATACTTTTATTATGAGTAAACAAATATGTGTTTGAGCAAATTTATAAATTAGTTTTTTAGTATCTTTGTCAATATACTTAACAGAGGAGGACAATCATAGACAGATTTTCTGAACTTTTTGACTTACACACATTTCAGAGCCAAAGTCTTACAATTCAGTTTTTAAAACAATTCAATAATATATAATATACTTACATGTTATTGATGTAATTTACACTCATCACTGGTAAATCAGTCACACCTCTGCTATGTGGGCTAGACACAAAAGTTCCTTAGTAACTCTCTAATACTCATATTTTACATGTAAGAAAATTCAAGCCTTAAGAGCTGACATACTAAGGCCAGGACTACCTGGCCCCTTAATGGCCAAGGACTTAGCATTTCTCATCCTCTCCTTAGTATGTGTCCTTGAAATAGAAAATACCTTTAAAGTTTATAGTGGGATCAAAAATGTCTGAAGGATCCTAGCCTTAAGTAAAGTTTACACTCTTAATTACTTATAATTAAAAAATATCTTATCCAATAAAATCCTTCTGACCTTGTTTTCATGAGTTATTTTCTCCTCTCTCCCTCTCCCCCTTTTTTGTTTGTTTTGTTTTTGTTTTGAGACAGGGTTTCTCTGTGTAGCCTGGCTGTCTTGGAACTTGCTCTGTAGACCAAGCTGGCTTTAAACTAATAGAGATCCACCTGCCTCTGCCTTCCAGGTACTGGGATTAAAAGACTGCATTAACAGCCCAGCTCTAACTCAGCTAAGATCTAATCAGAATGTATCTAAAAGCTGCCACCCTCCATTTTTATTCAGGTTTCCTACATTATTTTCTTTCTTTCTCTTCTTTTTCTAGTACTTAAACCCTATGAGGAGGCAAAGGATATTTTGTTGCTGTCTATTCTAGAACTAGACAGCTCTTAAAGAAATTTGCTGTTTAAAAACACAACAGTTTTTGTTTGTTTGTTTGTTTGTTTGTTTGTCTGGTTGGTTGGTTGGCTGTTTTTAAAGATATTCTGGATAGTAAGGGCACAAGAGTGGGTGGGAACCCTGTCCTGCTGGTGGAGGTGCATCTGTTTATCTCTAGACTGTGAAGAAGGGGTGCTAACCACAATGGTTACCCATACCCACCTGGCTGACCTAGTTTGCTAAAGAAAAACTCTAACAGAGAAACTGCCTTCCTGTATATGCCCGCGTTCCTTCCATGGTTGTCCATCTGCTTGCGCTGTTGCTTCACCCTCTTCACCGGCGGCTGGGGCCTGCAAGAAAAGCTGCCATCTTCGCTTAAACAACTGAAAATCTGTGTGGATGCTGAGACTCAAAATTGTTATGGCAAGTCGGATATTTCACAATTTATACTGACAGCTTTAATTCCTCTTTGCAGCCTTCAAACACCACTACCACCCCTTTGAGGTTTATTGCACAAAAGCCATCGGAGGGGAGCAACATTGCACAAAAGAAGCTACACCAAAAAGGACACTGATTAGCTCTGAGACCCAAGGCTGACTTTCTTGACCTCTGTAGGGAGAGAATTGTCTTGCAAACCTGGAGAGTTGAAAAGGTTTCACCAAACTCTTTTTTTGCTTGCATTTAACATATCAAAAGCTAGGCCTGCTAGCCACCAAGCTTTCAAACCAACACTCAGCTCACACAAATTCATAATAGTCACTATATATGTAAGTTATAGCTGAAACTCAAGTTTCACACACGGGAATACTTTCATTATTTGAAAGGTATTTTGACATTTTTTTATCATTTGTTTTAAATATGCTATTCATGGTACATTGAGCTGTGAGAAAAGAAAAAAAAAACCTTGAGTTTCTCAAAGGAGAGAATTCAATGAGGCTAAATAAATAAATGAAGTTAATTGTGCTGCTTGAAAATGGGATGGGTGGGGGTGGGGCTTAGAGAGACTCTCAAGGAAAGGCAGTGCTCAAAATCTTGGCATGGGGTAGAACTGATCAGAGGGAGAAATATCTTGCGTTGAAGAATAGAGCTGTATACTAAAGTTGTGAAAAGCTGAAAACTGAAGTGACAGAATTAGGAAACTGTAAAGTCACCAAGACACCAAGGTTTCTTGATAGGAATGGGGTGTCCACAAAACGTTTATATTGTGATGAATCATAAGCACGAAATGAGCTACAGCAAAAGCTGTGGGACCAAAGAGGCTATAACTGACTGACAGCAAGCTGACAGCCCGGGCAATGAAATCTTTCCTCCTGACAATGCTGTAAGAAGAAAAGGAAATGCAAATGAAGCTGCTGGTAACCAGGGCTGGAGCAACCGAGAGACTACACAGAATCTCACCCAGAGAAAAAGACTAGAGCAATTGAAGTGATGGCAGGAGGAAAGTTGTTTAAGGAAGATGAATACATTAAAACAAACAAACAAACAAACAGTAAATGTAGAATTGGTATAAAAATGTGGGAGTGCACTCCCAGAAAGCACTCCAAAAACCCTAGTTACACCCAAACTAACTACCAAAGTCGTGTTTGCAGATGAGGTTTTCTCATCTGGCACCTCGAAGGCAGCACACAGATTAGGCTGAGACCTTTCTGAGCTGGACTGAATTTAGATATTTCCTTCTTTGCCTCTTCAAATGGGAGATACTCACAAGGCAAACAAGATAGCAAACAGAAACCCCTCACTGTCGCTGTACCTTGAGTACAGTGAGTAATCCTGTGGTCTGTCTCTGTTTCTCCAGAGCTCTCAGCAGGCCTTCCCTAACCACACTACACATGTCCTCACTCACTTCCGCTTTAGCGTGTCACAAACCAGTGTGAGAAAGTGGTACGATGAAGCTCACGCGTTCATCCCTAGTAAGACTTTCCACTCTCGTTGAACCCATCCTACTACTGCATTTCTGTTTTGCCTTAGAGTAATTTTAAAGTAAATCCCAGGTATTAGGGTGCTGCCTTTCATGCTGAAGGTCTGAGATGTTCATTTTTTAGTTAATGTCTCCCTTTCTTTTGCATTCAACCAGAGCAGGGATTTTTTTTTTTTTTTTTTTTTTTTTTTTTTTACGTCTACTCATAGCAATAGCATCATTAAAAGGTCCTGGCATGGTCCTAGCTGGAGAGACGGCTTAAGCTAAGAACACTTGCTGATCTTTCAGAGGACCTGGGTTCCATTCTCTCCCCCATATAACATCTAGCTCACAAGCAACTGTAACTCCTGTTCCAGGGAATCCAACATCCTGTTCTGGCCTCCAATATGTGACTCAGATGACTTATACACATACATGTGGGCAAACACTCAAACACATAAAATAAAAATAAACAGATCTCTTAAAAGGTCCTAGCACATTCTATATGCTTGATAAATATACTGAGCACATAAATGTAGAATCAACATGGTGACAGTTTTAGTTGCTTACTAGTTAGTCATTTGCACATCCAGGGAAACAACCAACATCACAAAAAAAGCTACTTAGAGAATTACAGAACCCATGTATTTGGTGGAGTTAGCTCTGAAATACACAAAGAATTCCTGCAATCACTGGCAAAAGAATATCCAACTCTTCTTCCTCTGGAAAATGCCTAGAATCAATGGCATTGGTGTGACTTCACAGCCCTGGTTTAGGCAATGACCTACAGGGAATGGCTTGGTGCAATCATTAGGGATGAGGGTTGGCTATGGGGGCTCATGGAGACAAGTCCAAAGACAGAAAGTGGATTCTTGTTCTTGGTGGAGATTTGTCTGTCCTCCTTGCCCATTTAGGAGTCTGAGGTGACAGGCTTCTTCCTGAAAGCATACCTAAGAATGAGGTTTTAAAGATGCTGGTGCAGACGCAGACACATCAGCCAGTGGATCTGGTCAAGACATCTAGTGTCATTGGATTGTGTGGTCATGCTAGTCTGAGTGTTGAGTACTCTAAGGAGGTGGCTACAGCCATCAGAGCAGCCATCATCTTGACCAAGCTCTGCACAGTGCCTGAGCAGAAAAGGCCCTGGGGAAACAAGAGGATTGAAGCCCAATACCAGTCCACATGAGGTGACAGGCTGTGACAGGTTTCATCTCTACTTCAGAGAGACTGGCATCTCTCACTCCTATGCACCCAAAGCTGCTGCTGTTGGTACTGATGACTACTGTGCTTCAGTCATGTGGGGATACCTGGGGAAAAATCAAAAGATCAGAGCTACTCTATGACCCTGCAATAGAATTTCTGGATATTTATCCAGAAGAGTTGAAATAATATTAGTACTCCTCTGTCCACTTCAGTAGTACTTGAAATAATCAAGACATGGAAAAAGCCTAAATGTCTATTGGTGAATGGCTATATAGAGCAGATGTGCTATATATATATAGGTGAAAAATCAGGAAATTCTGCAGAACTACAACAATAGGAATGAGTTATGAAGACATTATGCCGAGAGAGAGGCAAATAATACAATGACAAGTACTTTATGATTCAACTTATGATTCACTTAAATTGTGAAATGCACAGAATCAAAGACTAGCCATTGCTTAGTCTTATTATCACATGAAGTAAAAAGAGCAACAAAACCAAAACAAACCCACACCTAGCCAGGCATGGTGTCTCACAATTGTAATTCCAACACTGAGAAGCTGAGACAGGGAGATTGGCATGAATTAAAGGCCAGTCTGGGCTATCCAGTGACACTGTTTAAAAACAACAACAACAAAATCAAACACCCTCCCCCACACTACCTAGTGTAAATGAGGGCTTGGTAAAACCATCAGACTAGACTGCTTTATGGGTAGAAATAAAGGTTTATTGGGGATCAAAACTGCCAAAATATGTCTCAGGACAGAGTTGAGGGAGCAGAGAGAAGAACAAAATTTTGTATTGCCATGATGATATCCCTGGGCAACTAGGCAAACAAAGAAGGAGTGAGCAATCAGGTGTCTCCAAAAGGAACAGAGAAGAGCCTGTAGGCCTAGGCTTGTGGGGAGAACCATCAATACCCATTATAGAGTTCTGAAGATAAGCTTTACTGAAGTAAGCAGGAAGTATAGATGAAGTTGCTCTGAGACTGGATGTAAGATGTCAGAGACTCAGTGGCTACTTGCAGACATCTTAGGCATTTCATGGTGGTCATAGGGGGTGGGGGTAAGGTCCCAGGACAGCGTTAATCTTTCGACACCACATAAGACAGCATCAGTCTCTGGCTGCCAGAATCTGAGAGATTTTCCTGTGGTAGAAGAACCTGGGGGACTGGCCTGCTTTTGCAAGGTAGAGTGGGCAGTCAATCTTCCAGCGGCCACAGTTTGAGCAAAGTCTTGGCGGCAGCAATATGTAGGGCAATTCTTTGTTCATTAAAAGTCTCTCAACCAAAAAAAGCCCAGGGCCAGCTGGTTTCAGTGCAAAATTCTACCAACCTTCAAGGAAGACCTAATACCAATACTCCTCAAACTGGTCCACAAAATATAAACAGAAGGAACACTACCAAACTCATTCTATGAGGCCATTGTGACCCTGAAACATAAAACACACCAAGACCCAACAAAGAAAGAGAATTCCAGACCAATTTCCATTATTAACATTGATGCAAAACTACTCAGTGCTTGCAAACCAAATCTAAGATCACATCAGAAACATCATCCACCATGATCAAGTAAGCTTCATCCCAATATGCAATATGCAAGGTTCAATATGCAAAAATCCATCAATTTAATCCACCATATAAACAAACTGAAAGAAAAAAATATCATCATCTCAGTAGATGCTGAGAAAGCATTCAACAAAATCCAACACCCCTTCATGATAAAAGCTGAGGAAAGATCAGGGATATAAAGCACATACCTAAACATAATAAAGGCAATATACACCAAGCCAATAGCCAACATCAAATTAAATCCTTATAAACTCAAAGCAATTCCACTGAAGACAAGATAAGGCTGCCTACTCTCTCCATATCTCTTTAGTATAGTACTCAAAATTCTAGCTAGAGCAATAAGACAACTAAAGGAGATCAAGGGGCTACAAACTGAAATGGAAGATATCAAAGTATCACAGATAGTATGTTTTCTACCAGAAAACTCCTACAGCTAATAAACACCTCTAGCAAAGTGGCTGGCTATAAATTTAACTCAAAAAAAATCAGTAGTGTTCCTTTATATAAACAATAAACAGGCTGAGAAGAAATTAGGGAAACAACATCCTTCACAATAGCCACAAATAATATAAAATAGCTTGGTGTAACCCTAGCAAAGCAAGTGAAAGATGTATATGATAAAAACTTCAAGTTTCTTTTTTTAAATAATTTATTTAACTTTATTTTATGTGCATTAGTGTGAAGGTGTCAGATCTCATGGAACTGGAGTTACAGACAGTTGTGTGTTGCCATGTGGGTGTTGAGAATTGAACCAGGGTCCTTTAGGAAGAGCAGAAAGTGCTCTTAACCACTGAGCCATCTCTCCAGCACCCGAACTTCAAGTTTCTGAAGAAAGAAATTGGAGAAGATATCAGAAGATGAAAAGATCTTCAATGCTCATGGATCAGCAGATTAATATAGTAAAAATAGCCATCTTACTATTGAAAGCAATGTACAGATTCTATGCAATTCCCATCAAAATTTCAACACAATTCTTTATAAACCTTGAAAGAGCAAAAAAAAAAAAAAAAAAAAAACTCAGGACATCTAAAGCAATTTTGTACAATAAAAGAAATTCTAGAGATATCACCATCCCTGATCTCAGCCTGTACTACAGAGCAATCGTAATAAAAATTTCATGGTTTTGGCATAAAAACAGACAAGTTGATCAATGGAATTGAACTGAAAACCCAGAAACAAACCCATATGCCTACAGACACCTGATTCTTGACAAAGAAGGCAAAACCATACAATGGAAAAAAAGAAAGCATCTCCAACAAATAGTGGTGGTCTAACTGGATGTCTACATGTAGAAAAAGGCAAATAGATCCATATTTATCAACCTGCACAAAACTCAAATCCACATGAATCAAAGACATTGGCATAAAACAGAATACACTAAATCTAATAGAAGTCAAAGTGAGAATAACATTGGTACAGGAGACAATTTCATGAACAGAACACCAACAGCCCAGGCTCTAAGATCAATAATAAATAAAATAAATAATAAATGGGACCTCATGAAACTGAAAAGCTTCTGTAAGGCAAAGGACACTGTCAATAGCACAAAACAGCAGCCAACAAAATTGGAAAAAATCTTCATCAACCCTACATCAAACAGAGGGTTAATATTCAAAATATATAAAGAACTCAGTATAGACACCAACAACCAAATGACCCAATTTAAAAATGGGGTACAGAGCTGAACAGAATTCTCAAGAGAAGACTCTCTAAATGGCTGAGAAGTACTTAAAGAAATGTTTAACATTTGTAGTGGAAGTTTTGGTTTCTTTGTATGGTATGTAAGTATGCTTTTGTTTTAATCTCAAGTGTGGGATTTTAGTTGGGCTATAGTTTGTCCACTCCTGCTAATTGTCACGTGAGGGGCAAGATTTTTGCCATCTGGTAACAGCCTTCCATGTGCGAAACATGGTCTAGGAATCTGAGAATATAAATATGAGAGCTAAGAGCAGAGGAGGGGTTGGCATATGTGTGCGTGAGTTTGTGTGTGTGTGTGTGTGTGTGTGTGTGTGTGTGTGTGTGTGTGTGTGGTTGGCATGTGTGTGTGAGGAGTTGGCATATGTGTGTGTGTGAGAGAGAGAGAGAGATTTGGTATTGGCATATGGCATGTAGCCGTTTGGAGAGACCCAAGAGATGGATGGTGTGGCAGTTTGAAGCAGACAGAGAAAAAATGCTTGGGTCGCAGTGGTGTGAAGGAGACTGCTGGCTGCGTCTGTAGTTGACGGAAATTGGTATAGAGCCCTAAAAGAACCTCTTGACCCTAAATATCCAGGAGAATTAAATAGATCTGGGTTCCCTTTCCCCACTAACCTTTCTCTCTCCTATTTAAGATTGGGGGAGGGGGGTGGTGAAAGGGACGTAGAGACCCGAACACCCCAAATAAAGGAGAATTTTTAAAAAGAGCACTACAGGTGGCTTTCTGCTACAAACATCCTTAGTCATCAGGGAAATGCAAATCAAACCAACTCTGAGAGTCCATCTTATACCTGTCAGAATGGCTAAGATTAAAAACTCAAGTGACAGCTCATGCTGGCTAGAATGTGGAGCAAGGAGAACACTCCTGCATTGCTGGTGGGAGTGCAAACTTGTGCAACCATTTCAGAAATCAATCTGGCAGTTTCTCAGAAAAGTGGGAATAGACCTACCTCAAGACCCAGCTATACCACTCCTGGGCATATACTCAAAAGATGCTCTACCATACAACAAGGACACTTGCTCAACTATGTTCATAGCAGCTTTATTTACAATACCCAGAAACTGGAAACAACCCAGATGTCCCTCAACCGAAGAGTGGATTTAAAAATTGTGGTACATTTACACAAATAGGATACTACTCAGCTTTTAAAAACAAGGAAATTGTGAAATTTGCAGGGAAATGGATCGAACTAGAAAAGATCATCCTGAATGAGGTAACCCAGACACCAAAAGCCACACATGGTATATACTCACTTGTATGCGGATATTAGCCATCCAGTACAGGATAACCATGCAACAATCCACAGACCCAAAGAAGCTAAGTAATAAGGAGGGCCCAAGGGAGGTGGAAGGGGGGAAAGGAACTGGATGGGAGAAGGAGTGGGAAGGGGAATGAGGATGGGAATTAGGAATGGGGCAGGGAGGGGCAGGGACAAGAGAGGAGAAGGAGAAAAGCTGAACGGCCATGGGTTAGCCTGAACATGAAGCACATGGCTGGAGGAGCTTGCTCTGAGGATGGTGATTAGATAGAAGTAGCCCCAGACAAAATGCATGTACAAATGTTTATGAAAATTATGGATGGGAAGTAGCCCAGATAGGAATAAGTAAAGCAAGCTGGGAGGTAAAAGATAGCTTAGGGTGTTAGTTTCTTCCCAGTTCCAACGTATAGGTATATTAAAAACAGAAAAAATGTCTGTGTCTTTTACTGATATGATAGTGGGTTAAAAAAATAACAGCCATAATAATTATATCTTAATAGTAGATATTAATAACTTTTCTACTACAATATAGCTGCTTGGTCTCATTAATGTAGAATTCTATTTATTTATTTGTCTGTTTATCTATCTATCTATCTATCTATCTATCTATCTATCTATCTATCTAT
>NW_026592890.1:14120241-14149567 GCF_907164565.1 Psammomys obesus | reverse complement strand
TATCTATCTATCTATCTATCTATCTATCTATCTATCTATCTATCTATGGCCAGATAGCCTGGAACTCACTATGTTAACCAGGCTGAAGCCAAACTCACAGAGCTCCACCAGTCTAACAAAGGCATGCACTTCTCTGGGCTCCATTGATGTGTAATTCAGAGTGAAACATTTTAAAAGCTAGGATAATGGTCATGTTTGAGTAATAAGAAAGAGATAATTCAACTTCTTTTTCAGAATACTTCTGGAAACACATGGACATGGCTAAGTGTTAGTGGGTAATTCTCTGTTTCAGACACTTGCACGTTGCTCCTCTGTCTACAAAATCCACAAAACAAGATGACGACCAATCTAGACCACTCAAATTTTCTTGACTGCTTCATACAGACGCAAGTCTATATGTATTGCTCTTGCCTCTGCTCAGTGTGGAATTTTCCATTCTCTGTAGAGAAAGTCCATGCTCCTCATTCAAAACAGAACAGGTACCTTTTAATGAAAGAGAAAGAGTTGTGTAAGGTTTTATATCAGATGTGTCTGGACTCTTAGCTTGCCACTCTCAAACTTCCTGTGCTGATTCATATTTAAGTTTTTAGCCCCAACTTCTCTTCTACAAACTAACAATAATGGTGTTAACTCATGGGCTGTGTTAGATGGAGAGTAATGGAGGTGACGTGGACATCAACGGGAGAAGACAGGCGTCTTGGAAGCACAATTGTTCTTTTAAGTGGAACAACTGAAGGGCTGTAGTGTTTCCTAGGAGTAGAGACTGTGCGCGCGTAGTGTGGGGCTTATAAAAGAGGAACTTAGGGGAGGGGAGATTCCATCTGCACTCAGGTCCCTTGCTTTCTGAAAGTCTAGACAAGAGTGGGTTTGGAATGCGGGTGGCTGATCGGAAGCTTCCACAGGTGTTATCAGTCATCTTTCCGCCCAGAGCGTCTCAGTCCACCCAAGGCTCGTGGGTAATTACTCCTTCTGGCTGTTTGAGGATAGAAATGAGATGATGTGGCAAGAGCTCATCACACTTACCCGCTTTCCTTTTACCCTTTCAGGGTTATGTGTTTCCTGCCATAGAGCGTCACTCATTAGGAATGATTTTAAATCATTAATTTAATTTTTTTTTAATTTAGCATTGGTGTGTTAGGAGAATCGGAGTTTCAAAAAAAGAGGAAAATAAGTCATTCTAGTCACAGGAGTTAGGAAATGAAAACCACAATGCCATACATGTATGTTCTTCAGCTGATTAATGGATAATGAACATAGGGTACAAATACATCATAGAAGAATATTCAGTTGCAAAGAAAAATAAGATCATGAAATTTGCACATGAATGTATGGAACTAGCAAAGATCATATTGGGTGAGGTGATCTAGACACAGGGAGACAAATGCCCCTTGTTCTCTCTTACTGGAGGCTCACGGCTCCTGATCTTCACATGTGAGTAGATGGCCGATAGTAACTACAGAAAACAGGAAAAGAAAATGAGACCATTGTTTTGTCTTTTGATACAGGGTCTCATATAGGCCAGGCTAGCCTCAAACTCACTACGTACCTAAAAACGACCTTGAACTGATCCTCCAAGGTTCTGGGATTACAAGATACACAACCCACCTGTCTTAAGTTGTTAAAAAATAGTTCAGTAGCATTAAAAACCACCCACAATGGAATACATCTGTTACCACCTTCTGTAAATTTTCACCATCTTTAAAATGAACCTTTAATGAATACTAACACACGCTTCTCTTCCCTCAGGACAATTTTAGAGATTCTGTTTTTGTCTCACTATTCTCATAGGGACCTCTAATGGCTGGGATCAGTGCTGTGTTTGTCCTTTCATGACAGACTTACCTCATGCAGTGAAATGTCATTGTTGGAGCATGGATCAGAACTATGTGAACATCTTGGAAGGTTTATTTTAAAAAAATCCCTTTGGAAATGTTACCAGGAAACATTGCATCTATAATTTAATTTGGAGAGCATTTCTAAAGCTTGGCAGGTGTCCGCTGAGCTTTGCTGTATGGCCTCAGGAAAAGTTCTCTGCCTTCTGGGTGTTGTCCTGAGCTTGTTGTCTGGCTGGAGGGAAGCAGACGGTTTTGTTAGAAGAAGGGCTGCATTGATGTGTTTGGAGGGCAAAGAGGCATCTTGATTGCAATTGCTTTCCAGTTTTCAGAAAAAGTATGACACTAAATTTGTAGAAAAAGCAAATAACAGAGAAATGTACTAGAACATACACTGGGCACCTGGGTGTATGAAGACTGTCTTCCCAGCAGTCCTCTAAAGTTTAAGTTAGATGCTATGTCAACTCCAAACTTAGAAAATGATGAACAGATAAACACCTTTTCTTCCCCAAAGTAAGTGTATAAGATAAATCATCTATTTACAACTCAGGTGTTTAAAATGTAAGCACACAGAAAGCCAAGGGCTCAGCAAAATGCTTCTGCAAGAGTCAGGGCTTCACAGGAACCAGAACTGAGTCTACAGCGTTTCATCAATGGCAGATATAAGAGTTAGTTTGTGAGTAACAGTGTTCTTACAGGGGCTGGAGGGATGGCTCAGTGGTTAAAAGCATCTTCTGCTCTTCCAGAGGTACCTACATTCAATCCCTGGCACCCATATGGCAGCTCACAACTGTCTGTAACAGTTCCAGGGGATCTGACACACTCACACAGACACACATGCAGGCAAAACACCAATGCAGATAAAATTAAAATAAATTTTAAAAACAAAACAAAAACAGTGTACTCACAGTGGGAAAGATGCCATCAGGAAAAAGGAGACAACCTGAGATAAAATCATGGAACACTACAATAATTATTTAGCAGGAACAGATGTTTTAAGTATTAAAATCCTGGCTCTCGTTCATTGGGAAGAAGACTATTGGAATTTATTTTTATGTTTACAAAAATGTTTAGAATGTAACTTCATTTGGAAGAAGATTAACTCCTAGAACATTTGTCATTTATAGTCTGATGTAATTTATCTTGGGAATTTCTACTGCCATCTTGGAAAGCCTATGAAATATGACACGTGTGGAGGATATCCCCAGACATACCTGGGAGCTGGAAAAAAAAAAAAAGGTTTGTGTTTGTGGGTGGGGTATAATCAGGAAGCTAGTGACCATGCCATACTGGTTGTCATGAGAATTCATAATAAGGCTGGTCTTTGATAATAAAACATAGATCAGATTAGGTTATTTAAAAGTTTTATATTTTGAGACAAGGTAGCCCAGAGTAGCCTCTCATGCAGGATGATCTTTCTTCATCCCCCTGTCCTGCCATCTCAGCTACACACCAACAAGCCTGCCTTAGATTTCCTTCATTCTTAAATTCAGAATGAGCTTAACGGCTTTTTTTTTCTTTTTTCTTTTTTAATTAATTACACTTTACTCACTTTGTACCCCCTCTGTAGCTCCCTCCCTCCTCCCCATCAACGGCTTTTTAAATAACAAGAAAACATACAAATCTTTTTATTAAAACTGTCCCTCAAGGAGGTTTCTGGAAGACGGGCTCCAGTGAGAGAGAGGAGAATAGGAGAAAGGAAGTAGGGTAGTGTGTGAAACTGTGAAGCAGACAAGAAAACATTAGTCCCCCAAGCCTTGTCTCATCCATGATGCTGAATTAAGATCTTTTTTAGAAAAGCACGCTCGCTTTTGTGATGTCAGTGGAGGTGAGGACCAGTCTTCAGAGCCTGGACCATGCTGAGCAGATAGATTTCCCAGGATACTTTTCAGACACCATCCAGTGGGTGTGTCTCTCTGGCTCTTTTCTCATATTTTCCAGTCTGCTTTTCCTCTCTCAGATATTCTCCAAAAGATCAAGTTCTTCTGCTTCTGTTATGGAGAGTTACATTTTCTCTCTTTATAGGGTTTCTTAAAAAAAAAAAAAAAAAAAAAAAAAAAAGCTATCCTGTAAATGTATTTTTGACAGTTCCATGCATTCATTCAGTATATTGTGAAAATATTCACCCCATTGCCCTTTCTTCTTACAGTCTTTCAGGTCCCTCTTTATCACCTCAACTATTCTCCCTTCTGCTTTTGTGTCTTTCTTTTTGTGTCTGTGGGGGGTGGGTAGCATAGTTTCTGTGTGCTCATGATCTCATCAGACAACAATGCTCTGTAGGACTCTACACCTCCAGCTCTTAAATAATCTTCATGATGCTCCTTGAGCCTTGGCGTGGGTGGTAAAGATGTCCTGTTTAGGACTGAGCACTCAGCAGTCATTCATTCTGGGCATTTTGATCAGTTACAATTCTCTGTATTAACCGTATCCCACCACAAAAACAAAACAAAACAAAACAAAAACCAACAACAAAATAGTCTTTACTTTTCTCCCTATTTCCCACCTTTCCTCTCCACCTCCACCATTACTTAAACCTTTCTGGTTGTGGTGGTTTGAGTGAGAATGGTCCCCCTTCAGCTCATCAGTTTGAATACTTTGTCCCCGGCTGGTGGATTAGGATGTGTGGCCTTGTTGGAGGAGGTGGCCCTTCACTGAGGGCAGGTTTTGAGGTTTCAAAGGCTCGAATCATTCCAATTGTGCCTTTCTCTGGCTCCTGCTTCCATAGTAGGATGTGTGCTCTCACCTGTTCCTAACTGCCAGGCCTTTGCTTTATCATCCTGGACTCTAATCTTCTAAAACCATAAGCCTAATTAAATGCTTTCTCTTATAGGTTGCCTTGGTCATTTTGTCATAGCAACTTAAATTAACTAAGACAGCTGCCCTAGTGTTTTGCCCACTGTACCACATATATTTTCTATCCCTCCCTCCTAATACACCCCTCCACACATCCCCAAATAGCTCTCATGGTGCCTTTCTTGCTCTTTTCGTCTACATATACCCCTTCCTACTTAAACACAGAAATTTAAAAAGTCGATGCTACAATCCACATATGAGAAAAGAACATAATATTTTTGTGTGTGTGTCCCTGGGTTACCTCCATAGTATCATAATTTCCCAGCCCCCTGAAATTTTTGTTTTTATTTAGTGACAAATGGAATTCTATTGCATAAATAAACAAAGGATTTTTCATCGTCCAGTCATCAGCTGATGGACATCAAGGCTGGTTTGAATCCCTAACTATTATGTCTAAAGTAGCAATAAATATGGACATGCAAGTTTCTCTGTAGTAGGGTATGGAACCCTTCGGGTATATTCCCAGAAGAAGGATATCTGGGTGATATGATAGTTCTATCTTTGGCTTTTTGAGACATTTTCGGACTGATTTGCAGAGTGGTCCATCAGTTTACACTCCCACCAACAGTAAATAGGGCTCTCTCTCATCCATCATCATGCTTGCTTCTCTCCGCTTTAATGAAAGTATTTTCCCAACAATAACACCTTTTCTCGTTTAAAAGATTCACACATCAGCTCCCAATTTAACTTTAAAAAGCTATTTATAGTCATCTTTATAGTCATATTTATATTATATTTATACTTTTATATATATAAATATATATTTATAGTCATATTTATAGTCATATGTAGAGTGTTTTAAATAAAAGCATCTGAATATGAGGGACTTAAATGATTGCTCAGCCAACCCAGCATGCACTGCTCTGCTAGAGCACTCAAGCTCAGTTTCTAGCACTCCCTTTGGGTGGCTCCCATCTTTCAGTAACCCCAGCTTCAAGCAATACGACACCTTACCCTGGTCCCTGTGGGCATCCATATATATATATATGCATATACTTACCTACACATACATATAATTGTCTTAAAAAATAGCAAAAATGGTCTCCTTGTGGGGCTCCTGTCCCCTCCATGTCCCTCTATTCCCAACCATCTCTTCAACCATAGGACTCCCTGCGTTCTGCCCAAAGTTTGGCTATTAAGTCTCAGCATCTGCTTCAATCCCCTGTTGGGTGGATCCTTTCAGAGGACCTTCTGTAGTAAGCTAAAGGATCTGAGCCCAGGGGTCCTGTAGAGACTGATGTACCAATGGAGGACTGTGCATGGAGAGCACCTAGACCCCCTGCTCAGATGTGGCCAATGGGCAGCTCAGTCTCCATATGAATCTCTGAAGGGATCAGGGGCTGCCTCTATCATGAACTCTGTTGACAGCTCTCTGATCACTCACCCCTGATGATGCGGCCTTGCCAGGTCACAGAGGAAGAGGATCCAGGCAGTCCTGATGAGACCTAACAAGCTATGGGCAGATGGCAATGATGGAGAACTCCCCTTTCAGTGGACTAGGGGAAGGGGATAGGGAGAAAAAGGGAGGGAGGGCAGGACTGCAGGGAGTCAGGGGAGAGGGCTTCAATCAGGATATATAATGGATAAATCGTGAAGAAAAAAAATAAATTTTTTAGAAAGCTTTAAAAAATAGCAAAATTGATGGTGAGCATTCCTCTGATGATTTCTGATGTCTATTGTTTTTTGTTCATCAATACTCTTTGTTTGAAGGTGTTCTATCCATTGTGTGAAATGTCATAAAAGTGACCTCAGGAAATCTTTACATACCTCACACAAGACATATATTCCTTCCTCCTTTTCTCTTTAAGCACGTGTCAAAACCATTGTAAAAGTGATCACACTTTATATACAGATTATTGTTAAAGATGCCTTTCTTTAAAGTCACTGGGTTACAGGACAGATGGTCTCACATGCCCATTGACAGGGCAAGAGTAAATATTTGTTTATAAATGAATGGGTGGATGAACGGATGGCTGGAAGGATGCATGGATTAATAAACAGCAGTCACTGTTTAGCATCATTAGAAGAATAGGTATGGGAATGTAGTTTAATAATAGAGCACCTGCCTTGCTTTCAACCTCTCACCATAAAAAAAGATAAAAAAGAGTTCTCAAGTATCTGATTTATATCCTCACATGACCAATTATTTATTTTAAAAATCCACCTTAGAATTAGTTCCTGATTAGCTTTCCTTGTAAGTGATGTCACATGATGGGAAATTTTGTGTAAAATATGCAATAATCACATTGCTGTTGGAAGTTATAACTGAGTCTGAGACTAAGGATTACAGTAAGTTATCTCCATAAAAAACTGTGGAAAAAAGTGACAGACCTGAAGAAAGAATGGAAAGCATAGCAATAACATTCAAGAAATTTAAACAAATTCTTAGAAGATTAAGGAAACATAGTAATTAACCCAGCCAGACTAGGTACATAGCAACCAAGATGTCTGCAGAGGGATTAATACTACAGAGAAGTAAATGAAGTTTTTCAGGATTTGAGTAAACAAAACATGAAGTGTAGGCTTATTTTTTAATTTGTTTTATTGAGGTTCTTATAACTCTACCTCCCTTCCAACCCGTATTTCACCTTAATCCCTTCGAATACCCCAACATTAGGGGGCAGCAGCAGGAACAGCTGTGCCTCTTCTCTTGGGGCTCAGACTTTTTTATACCCTCTCTAGAATCCCCCAAATTAACTACCTTCAGTTGGCAGAATTACTACCTTGCCAGTCACGTGCACACACACACACACACACACACACACACACACACACACACGACAAATAGTCTGCTGTTGTAGACAATCTAAAGCAGCACCATAATTCACACCTGGGGTTAAAACAAGAAGATATTTACATAACAGAACTTCTTAAAGACAGCAAAATTCTCACTCCAGGGAAGGTGGCAGTGAGGTAAGAAGGGTGCTGAACCAAGGGACCGAAAACTGTACAGGAAGCAGTTCAACCTCCCTCCTGCCTCTCTTTCTCCCCAGCCAGGACTGGAGGCTAACTCTACAGATTAATTAGAAGGCTCTGGAACTGGTGACATTGGGCCTGGAACAGGTTAAGAGAGATTAAGTTCAAACATAAAATGATGTCCCTCAGCAGATTTGTTGTTGTTGTTGTTTTCCAAAATGCCAGTGGTCAGGCATGCACCCTGTTAAACAGAAGAACAAGTTATTTTTCCCGTAGAAAAATAAGTAGTTTTTTGGATCTTCCAGCCAAAAAGTCGGTTTCTTACTTGGACACTTGGACAATGGAGAATGAAATCAGCCAGTAAACATTATACTGTGTTAAGCTGAAAAGTAAATGATTAGCTATGCCTTCCCAGGCACTTGAAAACGACCCTTTGACATGACTGACACAGGTTTACTCAACTTAAGACAGAAAAAAGGACTATGGAGAGAGCACACAAAATAAATAAATAACCCTTAAAAGTCAATAATTAATATCCTTAGGACACCACAGAAGTTATTTCATTATTGAAACAAAACAGTGCTACCTTGTGGGAACAATAAAGTTATTTCTTAAAATAATAATTTCAGAACCCTTCTACCCAAAAGCTGACCCCATGTAAAGTAACGACAAATAAAAATTACAAGGAACTAAACAACAAAACAAATGAAGTCTGATTCTTCACTAATAGGGTTTTTAAAGACCTACTCACCTGAAAAGGAGGAAGTTGCAATAGACATAGTTTAGAGACTGTTTCCAAGAATGAAGGAACACAAGTCTACATGTTTAAAGTGTATACCTAGTTAGCATAGGACAAGAAAGCACACTGTTTTGAAATTTCAAAATGCTAAAAACAAGGGGAACATCCTTAGACTATCAAGAGATTTCTTTCTTTTTTAAACCCTTTTTTGAATATTTCAATTTGCAGTTCTTTTTTTTTAAATTAGGTTTTCATATTTTTTGATAGTCTCATACAGGAGTACTGTGTTTACATCATTTCTACTTCTTCTCCTCCTCCAATTTCTCCCATGCAACTCAACTCCTTCGCAAATTCATGATCTCTCTATGTATACATACATACATATATGTGTACCTATCTACCTCGTTCAGGTAGAACTGCCTACCTTCCAACCCCAACTCCCAACACCAGAGGATCAAATGACACCATGGACTGCGTAGGTAGCCCATCCACCTGCCACCTGAGGACTACCGCAGAGCTTTTGAATCTCCCACAATTATTGTAGTCTGAACACCTGAAGACCATCACAGCCACATACTTCTCACTGGCTTCTTGATCGCACACTCACCTTCCCAAGATCTGCTATCTCCAACCTTGGGCTGAGCAGCGCTCACTCAATATAATGCAGCTAGAATTTATGTTGAGGCTAACAGGTTCTAGCTCCACTGCCTTTAGACTCTGTGACTGTCTGCCTGTCTTAACAGACACTTTCCAAGGGTCACTTTCCAAGACCCTTGCTGGTCTTCTCCTCTGCTGCCTCCAAAATGGGTCACATAGGAGGACACTAAGCAAGTCTCAACGGAACATTAAGATAACAACCTTCATTCTGTCTGACCACAGGGAATCAAAGCGGGTGGCAACAGCAATAGAGACTACAGAAAGTACACAAACACACAGGAACTAAACAACACACAACAATTAGGTCAAGGAAGAAATCAAGAAGGAAATATAAAAATGCATACAACCAAGTGAAAATGAAAATGCAGCCTATGCAAATCTGTGAAACACACTAACGGCATTACAAGAAGAAGGTTTACAGCGCTCAGTGACTGCATAAAGAAATTTGATGTGGGGCCAGGGAGATGGTGAAGCAGGTAAGAGTGGCTGTTGCACTGGTAGTGGACTCTGCTTCACACCCCAGCATCCACACCCTGGCTCACGACCACTCATAACTCTGGGTTCAGGAAATCCAATGATCTCTTCTGACCTCCACCGGCACTGCACACACACAGTACACCTAAAACATGCAGACCAAACATTCATAAACATCAAATAAAACAAGCACATCTAAAAGATGCTTTTAGCTTTGAGGGGCTAGAGAGATGGCTCAGTGGTTAAGAGCACTTGTAGCTCTCGCAGAGGACCCAAGTTTGGGTCCCAAATGGACCTTCACAGCCATCTTTAATGTTAGTTCCAAGGGATGTGATGCCCTTTTCTGGCTTCCGTGGGCACCGGGCACACATCATTTAAATATATATACATTCAGACAAAATACTGATATACATAAAAAAAAATAAGAGAAATCTTTCAAAAGTCTTTAAAAGTTTTTCAGAGTGCTCAAATTAATAACTTAATGATGACTTGAAGGCCTTGATAAAAAAAAAAAAAAAAAAAAAAACCACCAGAAATGGTGGCGCACACCTGTACACCTGTAATCCCAGTACTGATGGAGGCAGAGGCAGGTGGAGCTCTATGAGTTTGAGGCCACCCTGGTCTACAAAGTGAGTCCAGGACAGCCAAGGCTACACAGAGAAACCCTGTCTCAAAAAAATCAAAGAAAAAGCAATAACCAAAATAGTACTCAGGAAAATATAATCAAAGCAAGAACTGAAAGTAATGAAATATACAAAAAAATGCAATATAAGGAACCAATGAAACACACTTAATTCTTTGAAAAGATTAACAAAATTGGCAAATGTTGAGCTAAAATATTCAAAAGAAAGAGAAAAAACTCAAATTAATAAAATGAGAGATGAAAAGGGAGGCATTACTACAGACACAGAAATTCGGAGAATCATAAGAACATATACTTTTAAAATCCATATTTCACTAAGCTAAAAAGTGTAAATTACTAGATACATATGGCCTACCAAATATAAATCAAATGAAGTAAATAATCTAAAAAGGCCTATAATAACCAACAAGATTTAATGACCAATAGTAATTTTAAAAACCCTCAACTAAAAAAAAAAAAAAAAAAAAAAAAAAAAGGCTAGGGCCAGCTGGATTCTACAAGACCTTCAAAGTACTAACATCAATTCTCTTCAAATTATTCAGTAAAACCAAAGGAAGGAACAGTTAAAACTTCCTTTTATAATGCCTGTGTTACCAAAATTCTAAAACCAGACAAAGTCCTAACAAGAAAAGTATAGACCAATCTCTCTCATAAGCAGAAAAACAAAAGTTCTCAGTAAAATACTTTCAGACCAGGGAGCTGAAGAGATGACTCAGTGGTTAAGAGCATGAACTGCTCTTGCAAGAGGACCTAAGTTTGGTTCCCAGCACTCACATCAGGCGGCTCACAACTACCTGTAACTCTTGCTCCAGAGGAATTGTAAGCTTCTGGCTTCCATGGGCACCTTCATTTATGCACACACACACACACACACACACACACACAATTTAAAATAAAGTAAAACAAATTGTTGCAAACTGAATTCAAGAGTGAAGCAAAAGATCATTCGTCGGGTTCCAGTTAGCTTCAGCCCAGAGATGCAGGGATTGTTCAAGTTTTGTAAATCAAATAAGTAGACTCAAATGAATGAGGAATGATATGATCGTGTCATTAGATTCAGAGAAAGGTTTTGACAAAATCCAATATCTCTTCATGATAAAAGTCTTAAAGAATCTGAGTATGTGGGCCACATATCTTAACACAATAGTGGTAACATGAAACATGCTCCCAGCTAACCATGCTAGACAAAGAAAATCTCATAGTGTTTCTACGAAAATCAGGAACAAGGCAAAGATGTCTACTTTCTCCACTCTTACAGTCTTAGCTAGGGCAGTAAGACAAGCGAGAGAGATAACAAGTTACAAATTAAAAAGAATTAAGTTCAGGTACCCTTATTTGCAGAAGACTTGAGGCTGTACTTAAAAGACCTAAGGGCTCCACCAGAAAACTGTTACCCATAAACACATTCAGCAAAACAGGAGGATACAAAATCAAAACACAAAAATTGTTGGTTTACTGTATACCAACAATAAACACACTGAGAAAGAAGCCAGGGAAACAATCTTCATAATTTCCTCAAAAAATATTGTACAGTAAGTCTAGTCAAGGAAGTAAAAGGGTTGTATAATGAAGACTTTAAGAATAAAAAAAATCTTTAGCAACTGTACATCTAACAAAAAGGGTCTGGAACATACAAAAAAATAGAAGAAAAGAAATAAAAGAAACACCAAGAAAGGAAAAAATAATTAAAAAAATAAACTAGGGCATAAATCTTAACAGAGAGCCTGGCTGTGGTGATGCACACCTTTAATCCCAGCACCAGGGAGGCAGAGGCAGGTGAATCTCTATGAGTTTGAGGCCACCCTGGTCTACAGAGCAGGTTCCAGGAAAACCCTGGAAAACAAACTCCCTCAAAGCAAGCAAACTAACAAACAAAAACCAAACCAAACCAAACCCTGAGCAGTGAGTTCTCAAAAGAAAAAAATACAATGGCTGAGAAATACACATTTAAAACATTCAAGACCCTTTGCCATCTGAGAAATGCAGATTAAAACTACTTTGAGATTTCCTCATATCCCAGTCAGAATACCAAAAAAAAAAAAAAAAAAAAAGGACAATGCTGGTGAGCATTTGATGAAAGTGGAACGTGCATCTGTTGTTGGTGGGAGTGAAAATTGGTGCAGCCATGATGGAAGACAATGTGAGTTTCCTGAAAAATCTAGAAAATCACCTATAATGTGACCCAGCCATGTCACTTCAGCATATACAATGGACTCTAGGTCTATTCACTGCAAGTATTCACTGCAGGAATACTAGCTTAGCTAGATGTTGCTTACCTAGATGTAATGAAAATGTGGCATATTTACACAATAGGATACTGTTCGGGTGATAAGAAAAATTAAATTATAAAATTCTCAGGTAAATAGGTGGTGTTGGGAATAATCATTCTGACTGAGGTAACCTGGACCTAGAAAGACAAACATGGCATGTTCCCTCTTATATGTGGACTCTAGATTTGAATCTTTGCATATTTAAATTGGAGTTCCCATAAAAGTCAGGAAACCACTAAGAGGTCATGAGAGGGGACTCTTAAAAGAGGTGAGATAGAATATGGGTGGTATAAAGAGGGAATGAAGAATAATGGAGCAAGAAGGGTTAAACTGGGCAGGATGGAAGGGTAGGATAAAGACTGAGTATGGGGAGGGTTAACTAACACTAAAGACTTTTTAAAATGTCAAATGAAAGCACACTACTGTAGAAATTTCCTAATATATGAATATATATATATGTGTATATATATATATGTGTGTGTGTGTATATATATATATATATATATATAATTTAAATGGAATTGCCGTAAAAATGGTGGGGACTAAAAAGCCCAGTGCCAGGAATGAGCTACTTCTTTTGTAGATGTTGGTCAGTGGGAGTCCAGTAAATACCCCTAAATTACAGGGTATGGCCACTGTTCTTGTTTATCCTCCAGAAGTTGATAGTAAGGTGTTGGAGGTTAGTCTGATGCCTGTTACTGGCTCTTAAGATCTGGTTACACCTATCCTTGTTTTGCAAACCTGCCTAAGACATATCTGATTGGTTGATTAAATAGCCTTTACCTGGGAGGGCAGAATGCGGTAGGGTCCCAGACTTTGGAGGACATAGAGAATCATGGGAGTAGATGGAGAGGAAGAGAAGAAAGAGGATGCCAGATGTGTTAGCCTGGAGAAGAAAACACGTGGGGCTGGGAGGAAGGACTCCGCTAATGGCACAAAAAGGCCCAGATAAAAGATAAAAGCAAGTATTTATAAGATTAAGGATAGAAGATAGGATGGTTAAGGAGGGTGGCATTGAATGGGGGCTGGGAGATGGATGGTGAGGCGATTCAGACCCAAGGTAAATAAGGCAATTATAGACTCTAACAGGTGTCTGTGTCTTATCATTTGTGATAGCCGGTTAGATAATACCTCCATGATAATCATAGGGCAAATAATATTAAACATTATATAACCCAACACTTATTTTTTTTTTAAATTTACTACAATAGTAAGATCTTATTTTTGAAGACATAGGACATGGAGAAATCGTGTTGGTATCGATCTGGTACTGTCTAGCTTTCTTAGTGCTGGAAGAAGCACAAACTCCTAAAGATTTATCTTTATACTCATAGATAAGTTCATCTCTCAGTCCTCGTCAGAGAAACTTCTTCTTACTATAGATCATGAGTTTCTCAGCCCCAGATGAGACATCTCTAGCACACTGACTCCTCTCAAAGCACTGTCCTGAGACAGTGGCAGGAAGCAGGTGTGAAACTGGCCATGAGGGCTCATGTAACAAGGTTCTTACTAGGTACAATCATGACCAGTTATGGGGACCCCTCCATCTTCCCAAAGTGAATGGGAAGATTATAGTCTTATGGCTAATACAGGGGAGGCACCTGTACAGGAAATGTGAGAAATGCCATATCAGAGATGACCTGCAGGCCATTGTCCTCTTGTCTGAACTCTGGGATCCTGTGCAGCGTTTCTCCACAGGACAATATTTAGTTGGACCTATAGATAGACCAGAGCAAATCTTGGAAACTCATGTTTGCCCCTCTGATAGACATTAGACTATTGCCCCATTCCCTGTGTGATTCTCTTGGAGGCATGCCTCATAGTCAAGTGCTTCGCAATCTTGAAAAAAAAAAACTTCTGGTGTTTCCACTCACTCACAACTGTCTAAATGTCTGAGGGCTTGCCTGGTTCCGGGTTTTCTTTCCCACCGCACAGCACCTCAGTGTTTCTGACTGTGCTGTGTACCCATTTTCACTTCTGTGGTTTAGAACTGGGCTAGAATGATGAAGCATGAACAGAGTACCACATTTCACTTTCAGGGGAGTTATTTTCAGAGAATGGACTCACGGGCTAGCAACATGGCTCAGGGGTAAAAGTATTTGCCATAAAAACCAAATGACCTGAGTTTGACCACAAGAACCTATAGTTGGAGGAGAGAATTGACTTCTGAAAGCTTCCCTCTGACCTCCACACTTGAACTTTGGCACATTCCCACATACACACACACAAACACAGACACACATACACATATACACACCACGCCACACCACACACACACACATATTCACACACACACCGCATACACACACCACATACACACACACGTCACACACCACACACATACACCACCCACCCACACGAGTAATAAATAAAAAAAACATTAAAATAGTACATACATATCTTAAAACATTTTGTTTTCATTTACCCATATACATTGTCACTCACAACTTTTCTTAGGGATGAGGCTGCAAATGTCAGGTGTGAAAACACTCAAAATAACTTTGTGGAACTTACAAAGTGCACCATTTGTGACTTCTAGCTTCTGTTGATTAAAGATTGGCGGGCTTGGGTGGGGTTGGGGACAGGAAGTGGGGAGGGCTGGGAGTGGGGAGGACAGGGATATGGGGAGGACAGGGAATGGAGAGGGCAGTGAGTGGGGAGGACAGGGAGTGGGGAGGACAGGGAGTGGAGGGGGCAGGGAATAGGGAGGACAGGGAGTGGGGAGGTGGCTCAGTGTTTAAGAACATTTGGTGCTCCTCCTGAGGACATGAGTTCCATTCTCAACCCCCACATTAGGCAGCTCACAGCCAGCTTCAAGCCCCTTTCCGGGCTTCACATATGTGACACACATACATGCCTCCCCCCACACACAATGGGACAGACTTAATGACATTTATAAAATAATGTAACATCCTTAGCTTTTAAGAGTTTTTGCCACAGCTGAGTGACAGTGGTGCACATCTTCAATCCCAGCACTGGGAGGCAGTGGCAGGTAGATTTCTGAATTCAAGGCCAGCCTTGTCTATAGAGTGAGTTCTGGGCCAGCCAAGGCTACACAGAGAAACCTTGTCTCAAACAAACAAACAAATTAAATATAAAAGTTTTTCCCTTTAGTATTTTACAGTTGCCCCTAACCTGACAGCAATATTAAGAGACTAATTTCCTTGATTCATTATATTTTACATTACATTTTTTTAAATAATTATTTTTACATTCACAGTTATTTGGTTTTTATTTTACTAAATTTTATCTAAGAATTTGCTTACAACAAAGTGGAAATTTTTTATTAATTACAATTTATTCACTTTGTATCCCAGCTGTAGCCCCCTCCCTCTCTCCCTTCCTCATCTCCTCCCTGTCCCTCTCCAAGTCCACTGATAGGGGAGGTCCTCCTCCCCTTCCATCTGACCCTAGCCTATCAGGTCTCATCAGGGCTAGTTTCATTGTCTCCCTCTGTAGCCTGGTAAGGCTGCTCCCCTCTCAGGGGAAGGTGATCAAAGAGCCAGCCACTGAGTTCATGTCAGAGACAGCCCCTGTTCCCCTTACTGGGAAACAAAGTGGAAAATTTTAAATTAAATTCCAGACTGCTTTTTTTAAATATTGATTTTATTTATAAGCTATAAAGATAAGCTTATTGGCCACTAGGCACTGCACCTAGAGCCATGCACATGTTGGGAAAATAAACACTGTACCACAGAGCTAAACCTCCACCCTAAACATTTTATTGAGTTAAATAATTGTGGGCTAGGGCATGCAGCTCTGTTTCTATGTGCTTGCCTACCATGAAGCCCTGGGTTCAATCTCAGTTCTAGATGAAACTGGCAGTGGTGGTGCATGCCTGTAACCTCAGCATTCTGGAGACACGGGGAGGAGAATCAGAAATTTACAGTAATCCTTGGCCATGTAGCGAGTTGGAGGCTAGTCTGGACTACCTAAGACAAATAGCAATAATAATGTGATAATTATGTGTGGCTTAGTTAAACACAGTAAGGAGCACATTTACACCTTTCAGCAAGCTTTCATCTGGGGAAAGTAGGATAGAGGTAGCTCTAGAAAGAGACTGACTATAACATGAATCATCAAGCATGAGGATCAGTGAATAGAGGGAGGAGCTAGGTAAATATCCATTAAAGAGCTACCATTGAGACTACTTAACAGAATACTGTTGAGGTCATAGATAAATATACATAGAGATCTCTATCTCCAGGGCAACCAATCTTTCCAGATTTACATTAGCACATTAATAAATATTAAATAACAATGTTATAGTTGCACAGAGATGCTCGCCTTCCTAATGCCACCTGTTGGTTATCCTTGGCCTTTCCCAAATAAACTCCTTTCTTAATCTGTGCTCTGAAGAGACTGAAAAAGACTATCCCCAAGAAAATGCGCTATGTTATTCTAAGTACCAAGAATAACAAGATTAGATAATCCCCTCCCCAAGACAATTGAACGCAAAGCCTTGCACAGGCTATGCTCTACATGAAGTTACATCTAAGTTGGGTATTTTTTTTTTCCTTTTTTTGAAATAAGGCCTGGCTAAGTTGACCAAATTGGTCTAGAATTTGCAAGGATTCCTCCGGCCTCGGCCTATATAATCTTCTCTGCTCTCTTTCCTCACGTGACTTTTTTTTTTTCAGTGTTCAGAGGAGCAGCTGTGTCATAGTCTCCTTGGAGGGTAGTTGTAAATGATAAAGTCATGCTAAGCACAGTAGTTAGAATCTTGCTGGAATATATTTGGGAATCAGGACACAAGAATGGCATTTTGTTTCATTCCCAGGTAATTTAAAAGCACATTTTAGAACCTACCATTAGTTAAAACACCAATTTAAAAAGTATATTTAACCCAGAAACCTAAAAGAACAGTGACTAAAAAGTCTGCTTCATGATTTAGACAACCTGTGATACCAGACAGAAATAATGCAAATCACCTAAGTCATTTAGAACTTTTTAACCTTAAATGTTAAAACAGATTACATTAATAGTAATATAGTTTATTTAAAAAACATATGCAGTTTATTTTCAATATGCAATTACTGCTAAATTAGTGAGCTGCTTTTGTGTTATTTGTAGTAGGTCTTTGAGACTGAATAGGGATCTGGTGCTTGTAGAAGCTCTCGACTTAGACAAACCACATTTGAAGTGGTCAAGAACCATGTGGTTAATATCTACCAGTGAAAAGAGAGCATGCCAGCCATACACTGCTGTCCCCAGCCACAGGCCAAATTACTCACTGCTGTTTGGGCGGGGGAGGCCGAGAGAGTGGACAGGAGGAGGCTTGGGGTTACAGTGTCACTAGGAGGTCAGTCCCGGCTTATGGTTCAGATCTTCATCCACTAAGAAGCTGAATGCAAGAACAAATGAATCAGTGAATAGAGGGAGGAGCTAGGTAAATATCCACTAAAGAAAATTCCTTTCTGACAGAAAGGAATTTCTGTCAGAAGTCAGAATCTGAGCTCTTGTAAAACAGCCTCCTGTCTCCTCTGTGAGGCAGTTATCTCACTGGAGCTGGTCTGAGGGCATGGAAGGGTGCTCCCGGGCACAGTGTCCATTGCAGCACTGGCCACGTCACAGGCTGGTGCTCCACCCTCTGAAGAACACTCAGCTGACATCAGAGCTGTAAGACTGCTTATCACTTAGAAGGCTCCTCCCCTAACAAAAGAACATCGGTGATGAAAAGTCTAGGATAACTTCTGAATATCTCTCTAGATGCTCGTGCTGATGTTGGAGACACACAATAGAGAGAAAGCCATTCTGTGGAGGGATGATATAGCTGCTTGAGTTGTCTGTGAGATCCAGGAATAGATGTCTAATAGGCAGTTGGATTATATTGGTCCAAAGCTCAAATTACAGAGTGTTCTGGCTGGAGCATAAAGGCTTGTCTGTCGGGCAGAGGCACAAAGGCTGTACATGAAAGCTCATATTTTTAGATATTTAGCAACCGTTACTTTATAATTATTCCTTTTTCGGTTGATGACAAATTTAATTTTTTGCCACCAGTATGAGGCATGCTGTTAAAAATGGGTAAAAAAATAATTGTTGCTCTCCTTTTGTATCTCTTGTGATACAGAATGATGGTTTCCTCTCCTAGGATGGATTACATTGTGCACAGAGATTTCCTTCAAGGATTCTTAACTGATGAAGAACAGGAAACAGAGTGGATGTTTTTAGAAGAATTGGGATGATGTTCCTCAACAGCTCTTCTCACCCTAGACACATTTTATTCTTAGAAATCTTTTTACAATACAGTTAGGGAGGTATTCATAGTATTTGCAATGACCGTTGAAACTAAATTTCAGGTCACCAAGATGTCTCAACAATTGAAGATGCTTTCTGGCAAACCTTACAGTCTGAACCCAATCCCCAGAATTCACATAGTGAAAGGAGAGGGCTGACTCCTACAAGTTGTCTTCTGATCTCCATACTTGTGCTGGTGGCACACATAAACACACACACACACACACACACACACACACAGTGGCATACACACGCATAGCCACACACAGGCACTTTACAGAAATGCAGATATTTTTCCCTCTGATTTCTTCAAATGTGCTATAGGATACATGTACCCACACAGATAAACAAACAGACGAATAAATAAATAAATAAATAAATAAATAAATAAATAAATAAATAAATGCTTTTTAAAACTTTTAAAAAATACTTAGCCAGGCGTGGTAGTGCATGCCTTTATGCCTTTATTCAGCACTCCAAAGGAAGAGGCAATTGCATCTCTGAGTTTGAGGCCAGCCTGTTCTATAGAGAGAATTCCAGGGCTTTTTTGAGAAACCCCATCTCAAAAAAGAAACAATAAAAACAAACAAACAAAACTTTAAGAACAAAGATGTCACAGGAGAACTCTTTTTTTTTTTTTTTTTTTTTTTTTGGCTTGTGTGTGTGTATTTTGGCAGGTGCATGTGTGTGGGTTTGCATACATGTGAGTGTCCATGCGTATGAAGACCCCAGGCACTTCCACCTTACTCACTGAGGGAAGATCTTTCAAGCGAATGCAAAGCTCCCTGATACGGCTATCCTTATGAGGCAGCTTGTGAGGAGACCTTGTTCCTACCTTCCGAGACTGCAGTTACACGGGGAGCCCATACACACCAAAACTTCTGTGAGCCTCTGGGGATCTGAACTCTGGTCTCCATGCTTGTGCTGTAACCACTGAGCCTTCTCCCTAGGCCAGAATACTTGTAACACAATTCTCAGAATTTCCAGAGCTACCACAGCATCTCAAACTAGTACGTGAGAATCTGATCTTCGGACTGACTCCACTGTAGCTCACTGTAGAGGTAAGCAGCTTGTGGTTAGGTTACTGCATTTGTCAGTTGTCCAGGTACTTACCATAAATACAGATTCACAGATGTTTTCCAATCCAAACTTTGATTTTCCGAGTCCAAAATAAGACTACGCTTGCTTTTCTTTGCTCTCAAGTTTTTAAAAATTAAAAAAAAAAAAAATCTTGTTTTTGAAACAAATTCCATTTCGTTTTGCAGCTGAGGCTGGCCTAGAACTTGCACTGTTGCTCTTATGGCCTTGGACTCATGATAATTTTCTTGCATCAGCCTTTGAAATGTTGCTATTATAGGCAAACACACCATAACCAGCTGGGATTTGCTTTTTTATCTTTTTAGACTAACGATGAATGTTGAGGTTAGCACATGCTATACTTGCAACAAGCTACAATCCCAGCTCCAAGATTTACTTTAAAAATGTTGTTAAATTATATTTGTTTGTTTGTTTGTTTGTGTGAAAATGGAGGTCAAAGGATAAGTAGTAGGAAAAGTCTCTTTCTCTACGATGTGGGCTCTAGAGATAGAACTCAGCTCCTCACCCATGTGGAAGGTACTTTTACCCTCCAGGAATCTTCCTGTCCCAAGTTCACATTTTAAATAAATACTCATGTTATCTGATCATTCCTTCAAACAGAGATGTTTGCTTAGCTACTTGAATGATCCCAGGACAAGAAGGGAACAGGGTTTTCTTTTCATTCTTGTTTGTTTGGTTGGTTGGTTTGGTTTGATTTTTCAACACAGGGTTTCTCTGTGTAGCCCTGGCTGTCCTGGAACTCGATTTGTAGACCAGGCTGGCCTCAAACTCCATTTGCCTCTGCCTCCCTAGTGCTGGGACTAAAGGCCTGCATTACCACATCAAGCCAAAACAGAGTTTCTTAACCCCACATCTAACTGCAAAGAAGTCCAGGAATGTAAGATAATATTTTTATTGTTGGTAAATTACAGCTAAAACTGAACATTGAAAATAAAAATTGGTAACAAACCACTGTAATAAAAACAATTCTTTTAAGCTTATCTCCAAGAGAAAAACATATGCTCAAATCACATAAAGTTGTTGAAAATATCAAAATCACATTTACAATTATCACTCCTTTAAAAGTATAGCAGTTATTAGATCTGTTAGGGTATACTTAATTTCATAACACATTACTCTATAACTCAATATAAAACTGTTTTGATAACTGTAGTCGATAAAAGTTATCTCTTTCAGGACAATCTTTAACAACCAGATATAATGATACATGCTTGTAACCCCAGCTCTCAGGAGGTATAGAATCAGGAGTTCAAGGTCATCCTCAGCTACATAGAGAGTTCGGGGCAATATGATATACAACTGAAAAGCCCCAAATAAGCAAGTGTGGTAATCTGAATGAAAATGGACCCCACAGGATCATATATTTGGTCCCTAGTTAGTGAACTGTTTGGAAAGAATGAGGAGGTGAGGTCTTGATGTAGGAAGTGTGTCACTGGGATGTGAGCTTTGATGTTTCAAAAGTCCATACCAAGTCCCAGTCTCCATTCTATAATCATGATGTGTACTCCTCTCTCTCTCTCTCTCTCCCTCTCTGTCTGTCTCTCTTCCTCCCTCTTTTCCTCCTTCCCTCTTCCTTATGGATCAGGATGTAAGCTCTTAGTTACAGCTCTATTACCATACCTACCTGCCTTCAGGCTGCCATGCTCCCCACCAGGATGATGATATAGTAACCGTATAAAAGCTCCCAATTAAATGCTTCCTTTCATAAGTTGCTTTGGTTATAGTGTTTCATCACAGTAATTGAATAGTAACCAAGTCAGTAAGGAAATAATTTAAAACGTAAGGAAATAAATAAAAACAATCAATGCTAGAAGAGGTATGTAGGACCCATAAAAATGCTACAAACATGTTTTAGAGGATGTTTTTGTGTGCTGCATATTCAAATGCTAATTTCTGTACTCAGGAATCTGGTTACAGTCAGGACCTTGGCATTGTCATTTTTATGAAGCACCTCAATGTCTCAATATTTCAATGTTTTGTAAAAATCTCAATGTCTCAATGTTTTGTAAAAATTGTTCTCCATCATCACCTCCTGATTAGTTAAATAAAGAGCTAAGTGGCCTAGAGCTGGGCAAGAGAGGAATAGATGAGACTTCCGGGCTCAGAGAGGAGCAGGGGTCTTAGGTCAGGATGGGGTTCATCATCAAGACATGGATGAAGAAAGAAAAGCCAGGGCAAGACTAAGATGGCAAGTAATGGGGCCACATGGCTGGGAAGTTGGCAAATGTCAGGATTAGGTCGGTTAATTTAGATTGAGCTAACTGAGAATCTGCTCAGCCATAGTGCCAGAGGCTTATAATAAAAATAATAGGGCTTTGCGGCATTATTTGGGAGTTAGGATAGGCATAGAAAAGCCCCTACTTTTATAGTGTGTGGCACAGAGAAAGTATAAGACTTCAGTGAAGGGGAAAATAGCTCTTTGCTGATAAGTTGAGATGAATTCTATGAAAAAAAAAAAAAATTGCACCCAAACTGACACTTGACACTGGCCTGTGCTGTGTCTGCTGCCTGTTCACTCTTTAGCACCTTTCTCCATGGATTACACATCCTCCTCCATTTGCTTATTATTCCTCAGTGGTTGTTTTCAATCAAGGATAAAATCATTTAACCACAGGTCTCAAGCCCATTATGAACATTAATTAATGTCTGGCATCTCTTAATGAGGTGGGTTAAAAAAAAAAAACATTGTCATTTCAGAGGTAGAAGATCATGCCTAGGCAAGTTTGATAATTTATTCTTAGGCCACCCAGAAAACTTGGCTCATTTCCAAAGTCAATGGCTTTATCTTCTATATATATATAAACAGGGTTGTTTTTTTTTTCAAATCCTCATAATATTGTTACTGAGGCATCTTATTTCAACCCCAAAATTTACTTACTGCATTATTCTTCAAAAAAACAGTAAATATTTTCATTGGAGAGAAAATGTCTCAATCAAAATAAACCATTAGTTATAGTCACCTAAACAATACCTGCACAATGACAAGACTGCTTGGTATGTATATGTGGAGATGGGGAGTCTCACAAGGCCCCAAGAATCAGTTTTCCCCAGGCATGAGCTCCTTGATAGATTCCACGAACAAATCCTCTGCTCCCTAAACACATACACCTTCAAGAAACACGAAATGGACACAACAGTTCGTACATATGTAACTGAAGACGAGGTCATACATTTGAGGGAACTTGGGAGGAGTTAGAAGAGTAGAGAAGCCAGCAGTGGTGGCACAGACCTTTAATGCCAGCACTCAGGAGGTAGAGGCAGGCGGATCTCTGTGAGTTAGAGACCAGCCTGGTCTACAAAGTCAGTTCCAGGATAGCCAGGGCTGTTTCACAGAGAAACCCCGTCACAAAAAGAAGGAGGAGGGGGAGGAGAGAGGGGTGGAAATGATGTAAATACTGTAGTTATGTATGAAATTCTCAAAAAAAAATTTTTTTAATAAAACATTCAAGCTCACCCAGGCTGAGGATTTATTCCTTTCAGACCCCTGCTCCCTGTTTTGAGAGAAGGTCTTACTTTGTACACCAGGCTAGCCTTGAATTGCTGTTTGAACTAAAATATCTTCCTGCCTCAGCTTCCCAAGTGCTGGCATTGCATGCACAACCACCTAGCTCTATGTCTGATGCTAACTAACATTTTTTGCTGTTGTTTCTTGTTATTGTTTAGTTTATTTGATTTTATATAAAAGTGTAAATTTTAAAAAAGTTTTTATATTTTATGTCTTTTAAATAGTATTTGCTCTTATTCCATAACATTACTGAATTGTCATTTGGCTGGACAAAAAGACAGATGAAATAAACAGAGGTGGGCACATTTTGAATAAACAAGTAACTGAAGAATAAGAGGCAGGTCCTCCCTGTAGGAAGATAACAGTCGACATACGTAAGGAGAATAAGGAAGCAGATGTGGTACTGCACATCTGTAATTCTAGAGGTAGGACCATCTCTGATTAGAGGACACCAGCACCATTGAGGTGAAACTTTCGGGAAGTTTTTCTCATGGTCAGAACATAGAAGTTATGTATGGTCCAGGAAGGATGTTAGAATCTTGAGGTGGTAGATAAACTTGGAGTCATCTAAGAGTCTCATATATGGGTTTGAAGACGTGAAGAGGCCATAGAGAGAAGCTGAGGATTGGCAATATGTGGCAGTGTTGGAATCCCTGAAGAGAGACCAGGAGAGGTCATTGGTAAAAGCCCAGCCTCTGTTCCGGTAGAGACCCCAGCCATGCCAGAACCATGGGACATCAAGGAGAGCAGCAGCTGAGGGCTGGAACAAGCCTGAGCTTAGGAGACAAGCTATGCTGTGGATAGTGGAGTCGGACAAGTGGAGATGCCCAAGCACTTTGGAGCACAGAAAATGGTGAGTCCCAGACATCAATCACTCAGCAATATTTTGTGTTGAATTTTGGTTTTGCTTTTGGATCTAATTATGAATGTGCCCCAGTTCTTTGTTCTTGGAGTAACAAAATAATTTATTTTTTTATTTTATAGGATCCCGCATTTGAAAGACTTTGGACTTTTAAAGAGACATTGGCTGTTTTAAAGAGACTAAACTGCTTAAAATTATTTAAACTTTTAAAATTATGCTATGTTTTATATTGCGATTTACATGAGGTCTTGAGGGTAAGCAAGAAAGGTTAGAGCTTATACTATTGTCTTTGTATGTCAAGTTGACAAAGGGTTCATTTGTACTGGTTATTATTTTGTCGAGTGACAAGCTAGAGTCATCCGTGAAGAGGAAATCTTGATTGAGAAAAATGCCTTTATTAGATTGGTTTGTAGGCAAGTCTGTGGGGAATTTTCTTGGTTAATGATTGATTTGGAAGGGCCTAGGCCAGGGTGGGTGGTGGCACCTCAGGGCAGATGGTCCTAGGTTGTATAAAAAAAAAAAAAAGCAAGATGAGCAAACTGTGGAAAGCAAGTAAGCCAGTAGGCAATGCTCCTCCATGGTTTTGCTTCAGTTCCTGCCTTGGCCTTCCTCAGTAACAGGCTGTCAACTGTAAGACGAAACAACAACAAAAATATGACCAGCCTTCTTCCCCCGTCCTTAATGCCACCAAAAATGCTTCTCTGGCTAGTAAAAGTGACATGGAAATGGGCTGAAGGGGTTAGGAAAACTGTACAGTCCTATAATTAACCAAAAATAAGAACTCTGCATCTTACTCTACATCTGAATCCTGTGTTTTAGTTGGGAGTGGTAGAGAGGCCAGTAAGAGGTTGTAGGAAACAGGAATGTTTTTGCTGCTGCTTTGTAAGCAAGAGATTGGGAGGTATGGTTGGAGCAGGTCTTGATGGCATTTTTATGCCTCTAACACATAAGAAATTTCAATTTCAAACCTGGACTTCCTCCCACAAAAAAATTAAAAAAAAAAATTGAACCCAAATGTAAGGTAGAAGAAAAGTCCACCTACTAACATCTTTTTCTGTCAAAAAAAAAAAAAAAAATGCTGATATTGCAATAGAAAAATGACCAAAAAGCATTCACGAGACTGTCATGAAATATAAATCACCAATATACATATTTCACTTTAGATGTTTAAATTCTTGATGGACCAGCAGGGCTGAAGAGATGGCTCAGCAGCTAGGCATGCATGCTGTGTACCCACACAGACTAATGCACAGACACAAACACACATACACATAAAATTAGGTAAATAGATCTTTAAAAGAATGAAGAACTTTTGATTGACTATTATAACAATTTATAATAAATAATAGTCAGCTATAATTCACTAGTGTAGCAACTAAACCTTCTGAAATGTGTGTAGCGTGTGATAAGATAGAAACTTTCATATGCTGCTCACGGGACTTTAAATCAAAACAGCCAGTTATGAAAACAAAAAGTCACCACCCTGTGTCAAGAACACAAATACATACATTTTACCTTCTCATTCCCCTTCCAGAATGTACTCAACAAATAATCACAGATGCTCTGAAGGTCACATGACAGGCACTCTTCCTCATTATGAGACTAATAACTATTACTATTTATTTTTAAAGTCTAAAAGGGGAAGTGCTTTTTCTCAGGGTAATCGTTGATTAGCAGTGACAGGGCTGGTCAGATGCTTAGTGTCTGAGCAGCCAAGCCTGGCAGTCCGAGTTAGATCCCTGGAACTTATATGATGGGATGAGAGAAACATCTCCTACAAGTTACCCTCTGACTTCCACACATGCAGATGGCATACACACAAAATGTATCTAAAAACAAAAAAAAAATATTGTAAATGTTAATCCTAGCATACAAGATTAGAAATAAATGACAGTAACAAGTAATTGTTGAATCCACTGTAGCATAAGCATATGAATGAGATATTATGTAGCCAGTAAAATGCTTTAAACAATTATTTAAATATAAAAATTGTTCAGTATATATCAATTTTAAAAATGAGGTAAACATTGGTTTCATATTCTGTTTCCTATTTTATTTCCTTTTCTTAGTTCATTATTTTTCTGATGTGTATGTGTGTGTATGCGTGTTTTCATGTTTGCCTCGGTGTATGAGGGCCTGTGTGGGAGGTCATGAGTATGAGTATGTATGTCAGAGAAAACACTGGGTGTCATTTCTCAGATGCCATCCTTGTAGGTTTTTTTGTTTGTTTTAAGGGTTTTGTGTGTAGGTTTGTCTGTTTGTTTGTTTGTTTGTTTGTTTGTTTGTTTGTTTGTTTGAGTAGGATATCTTACTGGCCTAGAATTGGCCAAATAGTTAGCTGGTTAGCCAGTGAGTCCCAGGGATCTGGCCATCTCTACCTCACCAATGCTAGCAACTACTAACCCCTCACATGGGTTCTGAGGATCCAATTCAGTTCTTCATGGTTGAACAGAAAGAACTTTACTAACTGAGTTATCTTCCAACACCCTATTTATTTGTTTGTGGTTTTTTGTTATTTTTGAGATAGGGTTGTGTCATTTAGCCCAGGCTGGCCTCGAACTATTAGTCCTCTTGCTTCAGAACCTCACTTGCTGAGATTACGGGCATTATATCATGTCTGGCCATGCAATTTTATTTTTAAATTCCATATGAGAATTGAGAGGGGGCTGGAGAGATGGGTCAGTGGTTAGCAGCACTGGCTGCTCTTATAAGGACCCGGGTTCAATTCTCAGCACCCACATGGCAGTTCACAGCTGTCTGTAATTCCAGATCCAGGGAATCTGACACCCTCATGTAGACATACATGGAGAAAGAACACCAATGAACATAAAATAAAAACAATAAAGAAGTTAAATTTAAAAAAAAGATAAGGATCTTGAGATTAGATTGTTTAAAAAATGGAGAGGCTGGAGAGATGGCTCAGTGATTAAAAGCATTTGCCACTCTTGCAGAGGACCTGGGTTTGGTTCCCAGCACCCATGTGCTGGCTCACAAACATTTATAACTCCAATTCAAGAGCATTGGGTGCCATGTTCTGACCCTCTCAGGCACAGGCATACATATGCTATACAGACATACATACAGGCAAACCACCCATACACACTAAATAAGTAGATTGATAAAGAAATAATTTAAAGAGAGTATTAATGAGTTATTAATATTTTTAACAATTCTCATTGAATTCTTATGTATGAGTTCATTGCTCACCTGAAGAGTATCCACCACTCATTGCATTCTGTTTAGGGTGTAGTTTAAAGAGCGGACATACAATCTCAGTACCCACAGACCACAATTATTATCAAGTATAAAGAAAACAGAATATCACATAGGACCTCAGGGATTGAGGAATGCTTTGTAGCCTGGATTTAGATAGTAGCTCACATAGCTCAGGCTGGCCTTGATCTGGGGAGGATCTTGGACTTGAGATACTGTCACATATAGCTGTGTCTTTCTTCACATTTTTAAAGTTTTGTCATACCTTACCTTCCTTGCCATTGGCCCTTACAAAGGAACCATTCCTTCCTGGTTTGGTGGCTGAGGCCTGTAATCCTAGCACTTGGTAGGGCAGGCAGAGGGACCAAGAGTTCAAAGACAGCCCAGGCTACAAGAAACCACTCACAAACAAACAAAAACTGGGTAGCATTTGAGAGAGGGGAAAGGGAGATAAAGAGCGGTAGAAGAAACAACACTATCAGAAGCGTGATTTTACTTGGCAGTTATGTTCCTTGGGCGACTGTAATGACAATAGAATGTGCCCCAAATTGGGTGGCCTGAAGCAACTAGAGCAGTGCAACGGTTTGCAGTGGAAGTCGTGGAGCATGGGAAACCCTTCCTTGCTTCCTCTAGCTTCATATAACCTCCCTTTTATTCTTGCTGTCTTTGAGTCCAAGTTTCTCCCTTGAATAGCAAAATTGGATCAGGTTATATTGGATCAGGGCCCACTCTAATTACCTCATTCTTAATTACTTCTGTTAAAAAAAAACAACTTTTTTTAAAATATGGACCCATTCTGAAGTACATGTTTTGTAAAGACAAACTTGAACCCACGAAGTCAATTTGACGGAACAGTAACGGAAATCATGAGCAAATCTTGAGAGAACTATGATAGAGGATGAAGAACTTTGAATACAAGGCTGAGGAAATCAATATTTTTAAATAGGGGAAGGAGGGCCTTGAAAGCCGTCAGGAGACAGGACAGAACACAGGCTGGGTCCTCACTCTCCTTTAAGACGTCAGTGAGACAAATAAGAAAGCTTCAATTTTGGTTTTGTTTGGTGATTTTCACAACACAACCACCTGTCAGTTTTAACATGTAAGATGTGAGGAGCATGTGGACAGCAGAGAGCAACAGAGGAAACATCCAGATGTGATGCAAAGCGAAGCTCTGCTATGCCCAGGGGAACTCTGGAGAGACTCTGGAATAACTCTATGTAAAACAAACAAATGAGACATGGGAAAATCTGCAATGGTTCATGAACAAAAGGTGCCAGAATGTTCTATGTATGGCAGAGTCGATTCAAATATGCACTCAAGACACTGTCCAGCAAGTGGAACTGCACTGAGTCATCATATAAACCTGTAATGAGCTTAATATTCACAGGCCACATGTTGGGAAATCGCCCTTGATATATGGCCTCATTATGACATCATTCTCTTTAAGAACAGCTTTGTTTTCAGAAAACTCCACTCTAGAGTGATTTGCAGTCATTTTCTGTCGAATCGGTGCAGACGTCTCTTGTGGTAACAATGAAAGCCTTCTTAAACACTATCACTGCAGATAAAATTAGTTGCATTTTCAGAAGTTTGAGCTCCAGAAGACACTGGATCTGAAGAGGTCAAGGTGCAGGGTAGAGTTTTATAAAGGATTAACTGCTCTTCCCCACTGAGTGTAAACCATCAGGATTTCTGTTTTTCACACTTACCGTTGAGGCAACAAGTATTATTGGACCTTGAAAAGTCAATTAATTTTATAACTCAAACTATTTAAATGTGATATTGTAAATATTTTAGCTATTGAAAAAAGTAACATCTCTTTTAGTGTTAAAAGCTTTGTATTCTTTATTATAAATGTCACAAAGGGGATAGGGTTTGCACTTTAGATTCAGCATAAGATTAGTATGAATGAGGCCTTGCAAATAAACTCTCAACATTAAGAAAATAAAAGACAAGAAGGACAAGAAGAAAGTAAGAAAGAGAAAGAAAGAAAGAAAGAAAGAAAGAAAGAAAGAAAGAAAGAAAGA
>NW_026592890.1:14104595-14120231 GCF_907164565.1 Psammomys obesus | reverse complement strand
AGAAAGAAAGAAAGAAAGAAAGAAAGAAAGAAAGAAAGAAAGAAAGAAAGAAAGAAAGGGAGGGAGGGAGGGGGAAGGAGAAAGGTCAGAAAAAGAAAAATGACACAAAAAATTGGGATATAAAATTTTCAATTTTACTTATCTACTTGTGTCATATTTTGACTCATCTCTAGCCAGGTTACATAGATTAGCGCATGGGACTGTGCCAGGAGGTGATAAACAGCAGCTGGCTATTCGCATCACTCTCAAGAATCTATAAAGAATCATGTTTGCCTGTTGCGGGATACATGGGTCTATACAGAACGGTCACTCTTCAGTTGTTCACCTGTCAGAGGTGCTAGATTTCCGATGTTTGAAGGGAAGTTGAAATTCTTTTTTCTCTTTCAGAAGATCCCCTGGATTTAAAATGAAAGCATAGAATGTGAGAGGTTCTGGGTGTGATTTCAGTTCCCTGAAGAAGTTCAAAAACTTGGGACTGAAGAGATGCCTCCACAGCTAGGACTGCTCACTGCTCTTGCAGAGGACGTGAGTGACAGTCGCCTATAACTCAAACAAACGTCCTATAACTCACAACCAAGTGCTTGCAACTCCGACTCCAGGAGACCCAACTTCTTTTGGTCTTCAAAGACATGCACAGACTTGGCATATATTCATACACGTAAAATAAATACGTTTAAAAGAAGTTAAAAGCTTATCTGAAATAATAAAATGGACTTTGGATGTTTTAAATTAATTTTTGAAGAATAATAATATTTAAAATGTGATTGCATGTATTTGTTTATTTAGTGTGTGTGCTTGGGCATGCGTGTGTGTGTGTGTGTGTGTGTGTGTGTGTGTGTGTGTGTGTGAAGTTCTCCACATGTTTGGAGCTCAGGCAACAACCTGGAGGAGTTGGTGTATACTTTATACCATGCAGGTCCAAGTGCTGCTTTTTGGTTTTGGCAGCAGGCACCTTTACCTGCTGAGCTTTCATGCCAGCTGGAAGTGATGGAAAGAACTTTGATTCTGCATCAGGTGTGGTAGAGCGTTCCTGTAATTCCAGAACTTGGGAGGAAGAGGCAAAGGGAACCTGAATTTGAGGCCAGTCTGGGCTACCACAAACAAGGCTACCAGCCTTGACACCAAACAAACAAGAACATTCTGTAGCTAAACCAAAGCAAACAAAAATACTCCAAACGATAGGAATGCTGTATTTCATCTATAAACCGGTTGAGGTCAAATGATGTGGTGCAGTCGATGTCATATTGCCAAGCAGAATGTGTGTGGAGAGCATGTGGGGAACCTGTCGGGACCAGGAGTGTCTAAACACACATATTCTCTGACTCACTAATCGTAGTTCTATAAATTTATCTTCCAAATGCCTGCACAGTTGCATAGTAAGAACAAAAGGACGACATACCACCTTCAAATAATAAAATACTGTGAACTGGAAAGTCTAACTGGAGAGGCTGCTCAAATGACTTAGGTTTTATTAAGACTGTGGGATGCTGAGCACCAGATGAATGAATGAAGGCGGCTGTGTGTAGTGGCAAGGTTTATTACAAATAACAACATGAGCTGGGTGTACTGTACTGCCTGTAATCCCAGCACTTGAGAGTTAGATGCAGGCATTCAAGGTTATGCTTGGCCAGATATAGTCTAAAGCCAGCTATGGCTACCTGCGATCCTGCCTCAAACAAACAGAAAAAGACGGGAAAAAATAAACAAAAACAGAATTTTAATGGAAAAGCAAGAGTGGGCTGGAGATAGAGTTCAGTGGTTGAGCTCATCAAGACTTATCAAGGTCCTCAAGTACATTACCAGTTCAAAATTTCTCCTTGTTTTTGAAGGAAAGGGTTTAGCTGGAAGACACAGGCTGTTTAAGCAGATTTTTACTTACCAAAGTGATACGAACCAATGTTGACAGTGTATTTTAGAGAGACTGAAACAGGCTGCCCTGTTTCAGTTAATTAGTTGATAACAAATAATAAGAAATACGTAGATCCAACTGCCTGCTTGACTTTAAGTTTGTATTCTATCAAATGCAGGTTTCAAAAGTACCTCCTGAACCTGCGTGTGCAGGTCCATACCTGTAATCCTGGCACTTGGAGGTGAAGGTGGTAAGACCATTCTGATGACTCAGTTCCACCCTCCAGACACACACAGCAGGAGTGACACACACACACACACACACACACACACACCACACTCACGAGTACACACATACATTGTGGTGTCTTTCATGTATAAAAAATAAAAAAGCAAAGAAAAAAATTTTTTAAGTTGCCTTTAAAATAGTATCCAATCTAGAACTCACAGCACAGCAGATGAGTACGAATCTAATTTATTCTCAAAAATGTCAGTTGACAGCTCACTGTCGAAGCCTTACTTACACTGTCCTATGCCTATCAAAACTGTTTAGATCACATTGCAGCATACAATAAGCAATAATACTGCAGACAGCATTTTAATTTTAACAGAGCTTAAAACAGTGAGGTCAAAGGTCTAAAGCTCAAATGAGGGTTGGCCTCAGGAGAATCTGTCTGTGGCAGAGAGGGAGCCACCTGAGTAAGCCTTGGCCACGGGCCTGGGACAGGAAGTGCTCACAGAGTCCCCAGGGCTGTGATACTGTGGCACTCTTCAGGTTAAATACCGTTCATTAAAGCCTGGCATCCCAAGGGAGAAAAACAGTACCTGCTAAAAGCGGCATGTCAGCAAAGCCACCTCCAGAGACTTCCAGACTTCCCCCACTCTCTGAGAATTCTGTTTCAAGAGCTTTCTGTTGCTACCTCTTCTACCTCTTTACAGGCAAGACACTTAAGGTGAGGAGTGTGGTTGTCAGACAGAGATGGTTTCAGGTTCGTTGAAGAGGGGGTCCTCTGTTAATTTAGCAGAAATTTAACTTCATCAGCTGTGATGTGTCATGTGATTGCCACCCGGCATTTCTGAAGAGACTTTGGAAAAATAACCGTTACAAGTTTGTAAGCAGATGATTTGGTTACAGAGTAAAACTGAGAGATGCCCAGGAGGTGAAGGGTGGGAAAGGGGGGAGCAGAGGCAGGCGAGACAGAACTAGTTGAGAAGCGAGTAGAGCTGTTGATTCAGTGACTATTCCCACTGCCCGGAGTGGCGGAGTGGCGCTCCAAAGTGAGCGTGCAGAAGCAGCAGGAAGCTACAGTACATCAAGGAAAGGGGACAAGAAAAATAAAGAACTAATGGAAAGAATTGTGTCTGGCCTGGGGTGAAAGGGAGTCCGCAGTCTGTCGCTCCACTTCAAGAACGCTGTGCTATCGTTTTGCACATGAATGGGGAGCAAACGGAGCTGTGGTAGGGTGGGAGCCATTGGGAAAGGTTACGCGGTTACAGGGAACGCTTTGTTTGGGTATACGGAAAGGAAACGTTCAGTAAGAAAAACGTTTAAAAGACAGAACAAAAACACAAGTGTGAGGATAATCCAGAGGAAAGAAGTGACCAGAAGAGCAGAGTGTGTGTTTGTACCCTTGTGGGAGGATACGTATAGAGGCCAGACAATGTCTGCTTTCTCCACATTTCTCTTCATTTCCACCTTCACTTTATTATTTTTTTTTTCTTTTAACCTTTTTGTTTGTGTTTTGTTACATGACACAGGGTTACATGACACAGACTCACAGGGGTCTGCCTGTTTCTGCTTCTAGAGTACTGGGATTAAAGGTGAGCACCGCAACCAGGAGCCTCCACTTTAGGTGTGTGTGTGTGTGTGTGTGTGTGTGTGTGTGTGTGTGTGTGTCTTTTTGAGAGAGAGAGAGAGAGACTGACCCTCTACGTTGTCCTGGTCACCCTGGACCTCCCAGAGATCTGCCTGCTTCTGTCTCCTGAATACTACCTTAGCTATTGATAGTTTTCTAGTTAAACACAGAGCTCACAGATTCAGCTAACCCGCCTGGCCAGGGAGCTCTGTGGATCTCCATGTCTCTATCCTGACTCTAAGCTTACAGATGCTGCTTTGGATTCTTAGGTGGGTGCCAATGGTCCAGACTCAGGTCCTCATGTTCAGCAGTCATTTCACTCACTGATTCACCGCTCCAGCGTGGCACTGAGGTTCTCATAAAATGCATATAGTGAGTGCTAGATCATGAAAGCCTGTTAAAAGGGAAGCTACTTGAGATGGGAAGTTGGACAACCTAAAGTGCTTTCAAGTTATCCCACACATTCCCATCTCTCTGGATACGTCAGGCATTGCTTGGATGATCTGACACCCATCTATTAAACCATCTTCGATGTCAGACTCTTGTATCTAACCACGATACAGAAGTATATGCTATTTTAAATCCCTCGAACCTCCTTTGTACATATGACCTTATTTCATTCTCTCGAAAGCTCTGTAAGATTCTAGATCAGGAAACAGAAGCTTATCTATTTACAGCAACTTTAAACCGTCTTGTCATTTTAGACCTTGCTTTTTTAAACTTCCCATTTTGAAATCAAACATGACACTGGACACCTTTAACCTCAGCACTTAGAAAGCTGAGTCAGGAAGATTTCTGTGAGTTCCAGGGCTACACAGAAGGACTCTGTCTCAAAAAAACACAAAAAAACAAAACAAAGCAAAAAAAAAAAAAAACATAAAAACAGAGCTACACTGGCCAGGGAATTGGGTGGCAAACTTCATTCTCCCTCTTCCCCTCCAATTCCAGTCCCCCAGTCTTATTGCCAGCTTTTTAGCAGCTCTTCTGCAGCCTCCACTTCCTGTCCGACCGTCATCTGTGGCCTCTCCTCCCTGTCTGCCCCCAGTCTTGGGGGTTTATGCAGACACTTGTGACACAACCAGCTTTCTCCTTCCTGGGGTCTGAACAACACCCCTTCTAGCCCATCTCCTTCCTTGGAGTCAGCTCTGAATACCTAGAAACATACTTTATCAGGAGCCCCCAGTGGCAACTCTTGGGAGAATCTCAGAAGCAATCCTCACCAGGCAAACCATAGTCATCACACTCTCCTAAGAACCAGAGAGGGCAACAGAATACAAAGAATGGAACGCCAAACAAACAAACAAACAAACAAACACAAAACAGATACCTGAACCTAGAGTTATATTCATCTCAAACCCAGATGCTTAGGCCCCAGCGCAAAAACACAATCAATAACAGCCAGAATAACATGTCTCCACTACAGCCCAGCAACCCTACCACAGCAGACCCTGAGAAAAGCAATATAGCTGAAGCACGAGACAAGGTCTTCAAAACAGCCTTCGTAAATATGCTCAAGGTCCTTAAAGATGATATGAATAGATTCATTAATGAAATCTGTGAAACACAAACAATGGAATGAAGTAAAGAAAACAGTTCAAGAAATGAAAGTGAAAATGGAATAAAGAAAACCCAACTGAGGGATAATAGGAAATGAAAAATTTAGGAACTTGAACAGACACCTCAGAGTCAAACCTCAAGAATAAAGAAAGCATTAAGGGGGCTAGAGAGATGGCTTAGCTGTTAAGAGCACTGGCTGTTCTTCCAGAGGACCTGGGTTCAATTCCCAGCACCCGCATGGCCATCTGTAATTCCATTTCCAGGGACACCCTCACATAGACATACATGTAGGCAAAAACCAATGCACATAAAATAAAAATAAATAAACCTTAAAAAAGAAGAATAAAGTATAAGACATGAAAGAGATAATCTCAGGCATTGAAGACAAGATAGAAGAACTGGATACCGCACTAAAAGAAAACACTAAATATAAAAATAAACCCAGGCACAAAACATCCGGGAAATCTGGAACATTTTGAAAAGACCAACTCTATGAATAGTATGGATAGAAGAAGGAGAAAAAACCCAGGTCAAAGACATAGAAAATATTTTCAACAAAATCGTAGACGAGAATTTTCCTAACCTAAAGGAGATGCCTATCAAGAGACAGGAAGCACACAGAACACCAAATAGATTGGACCAGAAGAGAAATTCCATATGACATGTAATAACAAAACACTAAACATACAGAAGTAAGAAAGAATATTAAAAGCTACAAGGGATTAAGACCAAATAACATAGTAAAAGGTCTAATAGAATGAAACCTGATTTTTTTTTTTTTAATCCAGTGGAAACTCTAAATGCCAGAAAGGCCTGGACAGATGTGCTACAGACTCTAAAAGACCACAGACTACTATTCCCAGCAAAACTATAGTACTACTGTGGTATATAGACAAAGAAAGACATTCTGTGATAAAACCAAATTTAAGCAGTATTTATCTACAAACCTATTTATTACAAAATAGGAAAGGTGTTAAAAGAAAAACTTCAACCTGAAGAAATTAACCATGCCCAATAAAACACAAGAAAATAAATAAAGACAATTCTAAGTTGTTTGATATTACCAACAACAAAGACTCAGGAGCCAGATGCTGTGGTGAAAACTTGCTAGCTCAGAGAGGCAGAGAAAGCGCCCAGCTCACCTTCCCACTCAGCTCACCTCCCAGAAAGAAAAAAACCAAAAAGCCAAAAGCTAAAAACCAAAATCTCAAAGCTAAAAGCCCCAAAAGCCAAATGGCCAAAAGTTTATTAGCTCAACTGATGGCCCAGGAAGAAAAGACCTGCTAGCTTACCTAACAGCCCAGGAGGAAAACGCCAAAAGCTCTTTCTTTTTCTCCACACTGTCTTAAATACCCTTCAACTCAAAGTCCCTTCTTTCTATGTAATCCCTGTCATCTAGTTACTTGTTCTTTCTCTTGACCTAAGGTTAACTTTCCTATGTACAGAAAGCTCTTGGATTAAAGATGTGTGTTAGGGCTGAGCCACACCAAAAAAGAAATGAGTTTTTACAGTTCACAATCTTGGGGTTCACAATGGAGTCAAATATCCTGCAACAAGGAATAAATACTATCAGACCAGAAAATGAAAAGTCAGGAAATAAATATACAACATAGAAACAAAATAACAGGAACCGAAAAACATTGCTCATTGATAACTCTCAACATCAGTGGTCTCAATTCTTAGGGAAAAGGCACAGACTAACAGACTGGTTTCAAAAACAGGATTCAACTTTCTGCTGCTACATCCAAAAAACACACCTTAACATCATGGATAGGGGGCTGGAGAGATGGCTCAGAGGTTAAGACCACCATCTGCTCTATACATGCAGGCAGAACACTACACATAATAAATAAATCTTAAAAAAAAAGAAAAATCGGGGACAGATATTACCTCAGGGTAAAAGGATTGAAAAAGGTATTCCAAGCAAATAGACTGAAGAAGCGAGACAGTGTGGCCATTTTAGTATCTGACAAAATGGACTTCAAAACAAAACTCATCAAAAGAGATGAGGGAGGACACTACATACTCATCAAAGGAAAAATCCAAGAGGCTATTTCAATTCTTAACACATATGTCCCAAACACAAAGGCACCCACTTTTGTCAAAGAAACACTACTGCAACTTAAATCACATATTGACTCTCACACACTAGCAATAGGAGACTTTAATAGCCCACTCTCACCAATTGACAGGCAAAACTAAACAGAGAAATACTGGAACTCATAGATGTTATAAACCAAAAGGACCTAACAGATGTTTACAGAGCATTTCACCCAAACACAAAATAACACCTTCTTTTCAGTACCTCATAGAACTTTCTTCCAAGGTGCCTGCATACTTGGATACAATGCAAGTCTCAATAGATATAAGAAAGTTGAAATACCTCCCTGCATCATATAGAGCACCATGAATTAATGCTGATTATCAATAACAAGAGAAAAAAACTAAGGAAAGCTTACAAACTCATAGAAACTAAGTAACTCTCTATTGAATGAAAATTGGGTCAGGACAAAAATTAAAAAAGTTTAATACTTTCCTGAATTGAATGAAAATGAAAATATAACATATCTAAACTTACGGGACAGAATGAAGATGTTGTTTTTTTTTGTTGTTTGTTTGTTTTGTTTTTTGAGACAAGTTTTCTCTGTGTAGCCTTGGCTACCCTAGACTGGCTTTATAGACCAGGCTGGCCTTAAATTCACAGAGAGCCATCTGCCTCCTCCTCCCTGAGAGCTGTGATTAAAGGTGTACACCACCACACCTGGCTGTGAAGGTGGCTCTTAGATGCTAGTCCATAGGACTAATTGCTTACATAAAAAAATCAGAATGATCTCAGCATGGTGGCGCATGCCTGTGATCCCAGTACTTAAAGAGGCAGGAGGCAGGTGGATCTCTGTGAGTTCAAGGCCAGCCTGGTTTACAAAGCAAGTCCAGGACAGCCAAAGCTACATAGAGAAACCCCGACTTGAGGAAAAAAAAAAAAAAAAAAAAAGCAAAGCAAACCAAACCAACCAAACAAACAAAAAAATCAGAGTGATCTACTCTTAGTAACAACACCACACCTGAAAGCTCTAGAACAAAAAGATTAAAAAAAAAAAAAAAGAAAGAAACATCCAAAGGACATCAAAAAATAATCAAACACAGGACTGATATCAATTAACTAGAAACAACTACAAAAAAAATAAAACAAAAAGTTGATTCCTTGAGAAAATCAATAAGATCGACAAACTCATAGCCAAAGTAACTAAAAAGCATAGAGAGAAGATCTAAATTCACAAAATTGGAGAAATAAAGGGCAACATAATAACGGAGTCTAAGGAAATCCACAGAATTATAAGGACATACTTTAAAAACTTTTATCCTTTTAAATCTAAAAAAAAAGAATAATTTTCTGGATGTATATTGGCTACCAAAGTTAAATCAAGATTAGATAAGCAATTTAAACAGAACCATAACTACTAGTGAAATGCATCTTTAATAAAGCCAACCAAAGAGAGCCCAGGGCCAGGTGGTTTTAACACAGAATTCTACCAGACTTTCAAAGAAGAGTTAATGCCAATACTCCTCAAATTATTCCACAAAATAGAAATAGAAGAAATATTGTCCAATTCATTTTATAAGGCTAGAGTTACCTGATGTCCAAACCATAGAAAGACACAACAAAGAAAGAATTACAGACCAAATATCCCTATGAACAGAGACAAAAAAATATTCAATAAAATACTTACAAACTGAATCTAAGAACACATTAAAAAGATCATCCAACAAGATCAGGTAGGCTTCATACCAGAGATGCATGGATGACTCAACATAATTCAAATTGATAAATGTAACCCACCATATAAATAGGCTGAAAACCAAAAACTGCATGATCGTTTAATTGAATGCAGAAATAATGTGGAGTGAGGGGAACACTCATCCATTGCTGGTGGGACTGCAAAGCCATTATGGAAATCAGGGTGGTGGTTTCTCAGAAAGCTGGGGATAGATCTACCTCAAGATCCTGCTATACCACTCTTGGCATACACCCAAAGGATTCTACATCCTATTACAAAACATGCTTGTTCAACTATGTTCATTGCTACTCCATTAATAACAACCAGAAATTGGAAAAGGCCTAGATGTTTATCAATGGATGAATAGATAAATAATATGTAATACATTTACACAATGAAATATTAACTGCTTAAAAAAATGAGACCACAAAATTCCCAGGTAAGCTAAAAAAAAAAAAAAAATTAGAATGAGTGAAGTAACACAGGCCCAGAACACAAATATGGTACATACACAAATAATACATGGGTATTATCTGTTAAGCCTTTGCTATAATCTATATAACCACAGAGATTATGTATAGAGTAAGGAAATGGGGGGACAGTTCTCTCTAAGAAGGAGAGAAGCCTTTACAGGAATAGATTTTGTAGCATTCATGGTCCTGGAAGGTACTATGCACACTACAAAAAGGAGAAAGCTTGCACCAACCCATCTGCGGCCCCTTCAAGCCATAATGATGACCTGCCTGCAAACTGTGATACTGCAATAGTGGCACAAAGGCCGTGCGAGTAACCAGCTGCCATCTGATTAATTTAAGGCCCACTCCATAAAATGGAACTCATCCCTGACACTGCTCAAGTAGCCAAGAACAGGAAACCAGACATTCCAGGGACCTACGGGAAAAATTAGTGTAGCCATAAAATGGCTCCTAACAACATTCTGCTATACTCCTAGCGTTTGCCCAGCCATCATCAGCATCATCTTCTTCCTGCAGTGGGCACAGAGAGCCTCATCTGGACAATGTTTAGAGAGTGAGCAGCCTTGAAAATAATACTAAATGTAATGTCTCCATCAAATCCCTCCCCTTATAACTCAGGGAATCTTGGAGAAGGGGAGCCAGAAAGATTGTAAGAGCCAGAAGGGATGGAGGATACTAAGGAATCCAGACCGTCTGAATACAGCAAGGCCATTATACATGAGCTCACAGAGAATGTGGCAGCATACACACGGTCTGCGCCAGATAAGTGTGAGCATTGGGAGGAGACATGGAGACAAGCCCTCATTCCTAACACAGAAGCTGTGTCCAACTGATAACCACTCACAAACGAAAACTCAGTTCTCTCCTACAGTCTTATTGAGGAAACGAACCACACTTCAAGCCAGCAATAGACAGCCAAAACAAGATGAAGTTTGGAGGTTCTTTGTACTACAAGATTTTGACAGGACTTTTTTTTTTTTTTTAAGCCTTACATATCCTTTGCATATATAGGATGGCTTCCAATTTTTGTGTTTTAAAGGACTCCTGTGTGTACAAAACATCCTGTGTTTCTGCATCTACATGTATATGTCATGCTGCTTCTTGGCTCTTTTTCTTCTGTTTGTTTATATCTTGTCTATTTTATTATTATTATTATTATTTAAATGCCTGTTTGTTTTCTAAGAAAATATAGAAAGGGTGTGAATTCCAGTGGGAGGGGAGAAGGGAAACCATATCAGAATATATTGTATAAGAAAGACCTATATTCTTTCTTTTTTTATTTTTAAAATATTTATTTATTTGCCCTCTAGCTTCACTTAATCTTATTTGAGCATGGGCTCACTGCCACATAACAGCAAGTGAGACGGAAGACAAGGGCAGAGAGGGTTTCATTGTTCTTAGTGAAACGTTATTCAGGTCTGGGACCTTCAGAGAAGTTCTAGTCTGTTTCCTAATCTCAGCATATTTTCAGCAGACATTTATTCCAATGAAGCACTCCACCCGCAAACACCTAGTGTGCTGGTCTCCATTACTCCTGTCTGAAAGTTCTTATTTTTCGAGAAAAGCAATGCACCTTATTATCTATTCTCTTCAACTCCTTAAAGGCTTCCACAGGTTCCAGCAAATTCACATGGTCAGACCTATTTTTCGGAGTTGCTCTTGAGGCCTTGCTAGAGTCATCATCAGGCCACCTCACCAGTGCTTTGTATCTCTCTATAATCCTGAAGCCAATAGCACTCTGTAGCTTGCGAAAGCACGTAGGGCAAAGGTTTAAAGGGCGCTGGTCAGATTCCTCCCAGTGATTGGATCCTTGTATTAAGCACGCAAGCCACTGGCAGTGTCACAGTCCAAATATGTGTCTGATCTCACGGTTAAAGTCTTACAGGATTGCCGGAGCAAAATACCAGTGATTTCAGGACTGTAATAGTTATCAAAAATGGAATAGTCACTGGAAGATGTTTGCGATGGAGTCTTCACTCTGCCTTCATATTGGAAACCCTTGCTGTACCTGGCAAAGCTGAAGATCCCCACACCATCTGTCAAAGAGGCTTGTCCAAAGACAAAATTACAAAGTCCCGTGGGTAAAGACAGATCATGGTCGTCCCCATGATGCAGAAGGCATCTTTGGGTCTCTTCTTTTTCAAGAACGCCAGGATATGCCCTGCATGAATTTCTAGGTTTTGTGTGTGCTCATACACTCTAAAGAAACACTTTGTTGCAGAGACTGAAATTGGTTCTAAGAACTTCACCATCAAAACATAGAAACATGCTTCACAGCAGTCCTTGAACCATTTCATATGCTCTACACTGATCACTCTGGTGTTACCTGGAGAGCTAATGGACTGTATATAGATAATGCGTTTTTCTGGACAAGGCACCTTTCTGTAGGGATCAGTGAAAAACTGTTCAAAGTCTTAGGGAACCTCAGGGTGGATCCTCAGGGTGGATCACCTCCATCCAGTCTGACTGTGAATGCACGTTAATGGGTCCAAACAGATTACTGAATGGGTGGAAGGCTTCATTCATTAAACGATATTCCCCAGCACCTAATTTCTCATACTGTGACACAAGCACCGGTCTACACAGTGAGTTCCAGGTTAGTCAGGGATATACAGTGAGATCCTGACTCAAACAAACAAACAAACAAACAAAAACTGACAGACATATGGGTAGACAAACTGTTCTGACATTTGCTTTGTAGATAGCAACTTATGTTGTTTTTTTTTCTGATCCAGCCTCATGATCTTATCTTGTTATGAATTTGACAGAATATTCTAAGAAGATAGTTTGTTCTTGAAATATGTTTTTCACATCGTTAGTGATGCTCACCAATTTTCTCCTCTGTTAGTCTTTTTTCCAGTTTTAGTTAGTCCCATGGTTTTAATTTTTTTTTCTTTTTATAAGAGTTATTCATTGCATCCAGGTGATGATGGCACACGCCCTCAATCCTACCATTTGGGAGGCAGAGACTAGCAGATCTCTGTGAGTTTGAGGCCAGACAGCCAGAGATCCAGGACAGCCAGAACTACTCATTGGTATTCCCTGGCCCATGGCTTCTTGGATCTCTCTTTATTCCAGCCATCCCAAACTAGGTAAGAAGTGAGACCTCTGCTCTTGGGGTATTTGGAATATAATCTTACCATCTTTAACAGATCATGGCAGAATGTAACAAGACCCATCAGCATGGAAAGAAATGATTCCAGAGGCAGAGAAAGAGAATTTGATTATACGACACTGAAGATTACTCTTCTGCCTACCTGAAAACATATCAAAGTGGTATAGTCACGGTTTCAATTTTTTTTTTTTTTTAGATTTTGGTTTACCAATTTTATATGTGTGAGTATTTTGCCTGTGTGTGTGTATGTATACCTAATGCATGCCTGTCTGAGACAATGAGAAGGTGGTATCTAATTCCCTGGAACTGGAGTTACTAATGGTTGTGAGCCAACATGTGGGTGCTAGGAACAGAACCCATGTTCTCTGCAAAAGTGTAGACAAAGCTCTTAACCAGTGAGCTATCTCTCAAGCTCCCATCAGACTTCTTTTTTAATTCTATCACAGCTAAAGGTAACTACTACATTCCTTATTTGAAGATGAGGCCATGGGAAGTTTTAGCATTTGATCTACAACACGGAGATGAAGTGGAGGCACTTGTCCTACAAAATAACTAACTAGGCTCTCTTGCCTTTCTCTCACCACATCTGAATGTATGGGCTGGTGGTCAGAAACCACGATGAACTTTCTAAAGAGATCTTGTGCCTCAAATCATCTGGTCCGTTGTAAAGATGAACACAAAGCAGTTTAGACACACTTGCTTCTGGGAACAATAAAGACATATTTGAAGGGCACTCCCAAGGACAAGAGAATAAGGACCTATGACACATGAGCACTAAACATTACCCTAGTAACTAAAGTAACCAGATCTGAGCAGGAAGTTACAGCAGATAACACCACTCTTATCACTGGTAATTACTGCCCTTACAGTTTTAACACCTGGCTGCTACAGAAGAAAGTCTAGGTGGCAATTTTAGCACCATAGTCAGCATCAGAGAGGAATAGAACTGGGCAGTAGACTGATTGTTTTTTTAAACTTGTGAGGAAAAATAAATTAAAGGTAATATTCACAGGCAGAATTTCAAGGAACATGATTTAATTTTGGTCTGTTTGGGGAACCCTCTCTTAAAGATATTTCTATGGCCAGTGGAGGATTAACAAGAAATGACTTGGAGATTAGTGATAGAGGTGACAGTCATTAAGCTCAAAGGACCTTCCAAATTCTAGGTTGTTCGGAGCTCCAGCAATCATTCAGCTATTGTTCCATTGGAAGCAATGAGGAACGTATACCTGGTAAAACTGGGAGAACGCAGTATTCAGCAAGTCCACTGCCTATTAGAATAGGCTAAAATAAACTGGCAGCGTCGACTTTTCAGGGACCTAACTTTAAGCCTCAGGCTGCATTCTTTCTGCAAGAGCGCCACCAAGTGGTTGTCTTCTTGGGAAGAAAAGTCACAGAAAATCATTCTAAGGCCCCAGGAAACATCGACAGAAGGGGAGACCGGAGCATCCTTCACCCACAGAGATTCAGAAGTTTGAGCAACACACCTGCTTTTCTTTATACTTGTTTGTAGTGAACTTCTTGTTCTCACTTGAACTATGCTTGCACTTTGACCCCATGACGCAGACGTTTTGAATCCTCCATTCTCTCTCAGTCAGTCCCTTTCATTTTACCCTGTGCAACTCCAGATACGGGTGTCCTCTACGTAAATCATGTTTTTAATGCTACTTTCAGTTCTTGGTGAAGCTATCCTGTCCTCCTGCAGCTGAGTTCGGAGTTCCTAAAAGAACATTACATCGCTATGCAATTGATTCAACTAAACAGTTGCTTTGTGAACAGGGCGGGCTCTTAGTTGCCATCTGCGGATGTTGATCAACTGATAGTGGATATTTCAACCCTTTTCCTCTGTTCTCCAGGCTTCTGCCTACCATAAACTACTTACACTCAACCAATAGATTTACTTTCTCAGCCTATAGATAAGACAGAATTTCATTTCCTGTCTATGTAATGAGTTTTCTAAATCATTCACACACACACCCCCTCTATCCTCTGTTTTGTCTGATCTGTTGTTGTTATCTTCTTGTAGCCAGGCTAGTCTACAGCTCATTATGAGGCTGAGGTTGACCTTGACCTCCTAATGTTCCTTCCTTCACCCACCAAGAGCTGAGATTAGAGGTGTGTTTGAACAAGGCTGGCTTTCTGGGGGCTCGGAGATGCACAGCCTCAACTTCTGTCGCTGTTATACATCACAAGTTATGCCGTCTGACAATCCTTTTTTCTCAGTCTTAGGTAGAATTTTACACTTGAACATTCAATAATTATGGTGTTTATAAAAATGAGCTTTCTCCTTTTCCCCTTCCCTGCTCATCTGCTTAAATGCAGATTTTAACAAAAGCCATAGCTCTCACCAGTCACACAATCCACTTCTCTGAAAATCTTCCAGGATAGTCCTCACTTACCCATAAACTCTCACCAGTCACTGCCCCTCGAAGCATCTGCTCTCCAGATAAGTCTTGCTTTCCTGTGCTTGTAATGTCCAACTGCTATGTCGGTGTGCAGGCAATTCAACTGGCCTGCCCTCGGAGACCTTTAAGATCCTGACAACATCCTATGTCACCACCTGTGTCCTATGTCATCACCTACACCAGGTGCTCGGGGTACACCCCCCCTGCTATCCCACCGTTCCTCTCTCTGTGCCTGTCTCTCTGATTCTCTCTCTCCCCGACACGCAGTCTTCTCTTATGCTCTCCCACACAGTCTGTCTCTCTCCCTCTCTCCCTCCTTCCACAAAAAAATGTCTTTCCTTGTATTAAATATGTTTGCAGAGGATTCCTTAAACGTAACACCAACTGCCCCACACTTTGGTGTACTACATTTGAAAGCCCTCCGCACTTGTTTGTTTGTTTGTTTGTTTGTTTGTGTGTGGGTGGGTATGCATACATGTGTAAAGGCACATGTGCTTTGGCACGCTTGTTAAGGTCAGAGGTAAATCCCACTGTTTGACCACTAGGGGTCAAACGTGGGTGGTCAGGCTTGGCACGGACGTGGGTGGTCAGGCTTGGCACGGA
>NW_026592890.1:14102608-14104585 GCF_907164565.1 Psammomys obesus | reverse complement strand
GGGTGGTCAGGCTTGGCACGGACGTGGGTGGTCAGGCTTGGCACGGAGCTCTTTCCTCTGCTGAGCTTTTGTTGGCCCATCCTTAGAACAGTTCATTTTTGTTTTAAGACAGGGCTTCAATGAACTGCCCAGTACAGCACAAGCTATCACACAAACGTAATAACAGTTTTGTTTTGTTTTTGGCTTTCTTAAATGCTCACCTAAACTCTTCACATTACTCTCCTCAAAACTAGCTTTCCTTCCATGTTATGCCCTGGCTATTAAGAGTGATTGTTCTTTTCTGTTCCCCTCATCCCTTTGGTGTTTTGAGAAGAAGTTTCACTCTGTAGACCAGAATCCACAAGACAGAATTTCCTGTGTGCCTAAATCTGCCCCATGGCTTTCCTGCTTTAGTCTCCATAGTAGCTGGACTACACCCGTAGCCACAGTGCTCCTCTCACAGGCAACTGGGTCTGTAAGCTCAGGTAGCACCTCCTGTCTGTCAGGATAACCTCAAGGCTCACTGTCGACCTGCTATCTTTGACAAAGTCTTGTTGATAGCTTTGGTAAAGCAGGGACACTTCCATTGGAGGGGTCAGAATTGTTGTGCAAGGTAGCCCAAATGCATTTTGGGTAATGTTGTCAAACAAGCATACTCCTGGCCTGGCCCTTAGTTTATGGAGTTGGATTTCCAGGTAAAGTCCTACCTCTAACGATTTTTATGGGCGGGCCAATTTCTGCAATACAGCTGGGCTAGCTCTAGGCAATCTTTACTTAGACTTCATTACTTTTCCCACTTGCCCTCCCAGAATTTTAGTGTTGCTCAATAGCTGACTGTCATTCTCAGAAATCCTTTCTCTGCTTGTAAAGCACCGAGGCCTATCTGTCATAAACCAGTTCATAGAAAACATCCTTTAATTGATTTACCTTTTACAACGGCTCCAAAAACGTCATTATTTTTTTGTCTTGCTGTGATTTCAGAGGTAAATGAGCATTTAACAAAAAAGTTGCTTTGATGTATTAAAAAAAAGAGGACAAACTTGAAATGCTTTTGTTGTTCAGAAGTTTTCTCTGTTTGCTTACCTCTAAAGGGAGGTACAGGATGAAAACCATACAACCACTAAAAACCCTATTACTAAGATTCCTTTAAAGTCAGATAATGGAAAATTTTTTGTTGTTTGTTTTGAGGGTGTCTGAAACTTTCTGTGGCTACATAGAATACTTTGAATTTTATAGATTGTGAATCCGTGGTCCTTGCACCTCAGTTTCTGTATGCTGGGATTACAGAGGTGCAACACCATGCCTAGAGAGAGAAGAAAAAGAGAGGAGGAGAGGGAGAGAATAAAATATGTTGGTAGAAGGGAAATAGAATAAGAGAAAATACAATGTACTGTTTTTTCTTTGAAAGGAAACAAGGTTTAATTCTGGGCTCTAGCTCTGGAGTACAGGTTATCATGGTAGACACTTCACTTTGAGTGTTGATACGTCATCCACACTCAAAAAGCAGAAAGAAAAGAATGTTTGACTTTTATTTCTTTTAATATACTTGTTCGTTTGTGGGTGTTTTGTTTTATTTTGTTTTGAGACAGGATCTCACTGTATAGCCAGGCCTGCCTTAGGCCTGCACTGATCCGTCTTCCTCTGCCTCCCGAGTGCTGGCATTGCAGGCCTCTGCCATTGTACCTGGAGTGTGGCTTTTTAGTAAACGCTAGAAACATGGGTGATAGAGAACATAGTCTTGTTACTCACTGAATCACAGAAGAATGGCTGGGCATTTGTTTGCTTTTCTTCAGACCTATATCTTGTAATTAGAAATACTATGCTAGAAGCTCATAAGATGACTCAGCAAGTGCTATCAAGCCTGACTACTTGACTTTCGCCCTCAGATTCACATAACGTGTTAGCATATCTTTTCTCTTTCATATACACTTACAAGGCAAATAAATAAATAAATAAATAAATAAATAAATAAATAAATAAATAAATAAATAAATAAAT
>NW_026592890.1:14101720-14102598 GCF_907164565.1 Psammomys obesus | reverse complement strand
AATAAATAAATAAATAAATAAATAAATAAATAAATAAATAAATAAATGCAAATTTAAAATATGATACAAAGTGCTGGAGAGATGGCTCAGTTGTTAAGAGCATTGGTTGCTCTTCCAAAGGACTTGGATTCAATTCCCAGGACCCACACAGCAGGCAGCTCACAAATGTCTTTTATGTCAGTTCCAGGGGATCCAACACCCTCACACAGACAAAATACCAATGCACATGAAATAAAAATATAAATTAAAAAATCTGATGCAACAAGAGACGATGGAGAATGATTTAGGTACGAACTTTAGACTCTCCTAGATAGAATATATGGTATTTCTTCAAGGTTGTCAAATACACATGAGCTAAACATTTTTTAAGGTAACTTTTATATATGGCTTTCCTGATTGTTTAGTAACTGTTCTTTCTCTATGTAGTTTATCATAAATAAAAAAAATATGATAGAAAGTTCACTAACAATCTCTTTCTCAGTCTACCTGCGTGAGAGTGTAACTTGAACACAATTGCACATGCTGTGCCCACACTTACACCTACAACAAAAGAAAAGATGTATTTTGTGCCTTTAAAAATCTAGCTTCTCTATAGACTTGCAAAAGCAATGTAGTAAAAATGGAGTGTAACCTGGTCAGGAAGGCTCAGAAGTAAAGTCAGTAGGTAACTACTGCCAAAGATAATTTTCCAATAATTACAAGAAAGGAATAAATACATCTGGAAGGTTTCCAGCTGGGTATACAACCCTTCGTAGTTGTGGAGGACAGGACTAACCAGGAAGAAAGAAATGCTCTCAAGGATGATTTAGGATTTTTGGTTTTTTGTTTTTCTTATTTATTTATTTATTTATTTATTTATTTATTTATTTATTTATTTA
>NW_026592890.1:14096305-14101710 GCF_907164565.1 Psammomys obesus | reverse complement strand
ATTTATTTATTTATTTATTTATTTATTTATTTATTTATTTATTTATTGATAGGGTTTATCTGCATAGTCTTGGCTATGCTGGAACTCACTCTGTAGTCTAGGCTAATACTACACCCATTTTGAATTCATTTTACTGGGCAGGGTCTTGGCACCCCGGAGAATTATAAACTAGTTAAATACAAGGTATCTGTGTTGACAGTAATTTAGTAAGACTGCAGTTGACACCATTTGCTGTCAAAAGGAAGCAGTCTTCTAAAGTTGATTAAAACACAGAGAGTTTAAAAAAAAAATACAGACTTGAACTGCTATTATCTAATTTAACCCTGGTGAGATTAGGAAGCTTTATGTACCACCATTACAGTCAGATGATAGTGTGACCCTAAAATTTGTGTTGTAATCCTAACTTCCACAGGGATGCTATGGAAGAAATGGGACTTCTAGGAGGTAATTAGACCATGAGGTGAGAGCCTTGATGAATGACATTAGTGTACTTAAAAAGCACCTCAGAGAAGATATCGGCCACAGCTATTTGGTGATGTTTTCATGAATGAGATCACCTTCCCAAGAGCCAAAGTCTGCTACTGCTCAGCCTCTGGAACTCCGAAAAACAAGTGTGGGTTGTTTATGCCCAAATTAGTTTATGACATTTTATATAATGGCACGAACAGATATCTATTCTTCTGTGTTACTTTAAATAGTATTTCATAATTCATTCCTGAAAATGTTTGTTTTGAAGATGGGATCCTGTGTTGTAGCCCAGGCATACCTAGAACTCACAACTTACCCCAGGCTGGCCATGCACCGACATGCCCAGGTGAAATGTTAATACTTAGAATTTACTTTGTAGGCAAAAAACCTTTTAACACAATAGGAATGCTTGTGTGGTCTGAAAGCCACTTTTGCTTTCTCTTGAAGCATAATGACTTGGTCTTATCCCAAAGTGCCACCCTTCACTTGTAGAAGAAACAGGCATGAGTTCAATTCTGTCTTAAAGGAAGTAAGATAACTTTTCTTCAGCTGACCTTATCTTATCAACTACATCTTTGTGAAGGCCATAGGGAAAAAATAAAACAGCTGTTTATAAATTTTACCCAAGTCTACAAATACTGGAATAGTGAGATTTTTGCTGGTTTTTGTTTATCTGTTTTTGTTTTTGGAGACAAGGTTTACACTGTAACTGAAGTTGGCCTAGAACTACATACTCTGTGAGCTCAAAGCAATCCTCCTGCCTCACTCTCTGGAATGCTCATACTAAAGGTACGAGTCACCATGCCCAGCTTGTACATTCCTCAGAAATTATAGATGTACTTGACATAAGTTTAAAAGTAAAGTTAACATCCTGTGGCATCTATAATTTGGTATGAAGGAATCATTTCCTCTTATATAATAATTTATCTATTGTGCATTTCACTATGACAATTAAGCAAAAACCCCCAGTCAAGTTAAAATACTTGATAGCCGGACTTATTTTTTAGCAATAGGTATATTATATAAAATAGGTTTATATTTATATTTAAATTGTACGGAATTCTTTCTAAATTAAAATAAGCTCTAATATGTGCTGCCTGCCTATGTAAATCACTCTGTACACGAGGCTTAGTGGCAGAAAGCACTGGAAGCCACACAATCTTGAGAAGACGTGTAGGGCTGGAGAGATGGCTCAGCCGTTAAAGGCTAGGCTCACAACCAAAAATATGAGAGAAGACGTGCTCAGGAATCTTAAATTACTTCTTGCCCAGAAAGCTGTGACATTTGATCTTTGGTTTTAAAAATATGTCGCTTGCTCTGTGAGAGCATCAGGCCTGGGGATCTAATAACATGCAGCTTCTTGGTTGCTCCACACTCCCACAAAACTGGGACTTACTGTGACAAGCTTCGGTACCTGGAATGTCTTGAACAATGGACCTGAGACTTTTGCTCTCATTTGGAATTAGCCCATAAGCAGCAAACAGTGACTTGTTGTCAATTAGTCTTAAAAACATCCTTTACTTTTCCTTTTGGTGGGAATTACAGGTTTAATATGCTTCTTGATTATATTTAAAGAAGCATTGATACACTTTCAAAAAATATATATATATATACACCAAGAATCTCTTTTAAGGAGAGTGTTTTGTTTTGTTGTTTTGTTTTTTTTTTATAAAAAGTAGAAGGGATTGGCATAATTATGGGCTACTGTTTGATTTGAAATACATATCCAAATATACTTTTGTATGCAAGGCTAAGTAAGGCAGCAGTGATTGTTTTCTGAAAGACCTTTTAAGTTAGAGATAGACAGAAATTTTGTGGTCTTGAACTTTAGGATAATTCTGTCTAATCAATGCCAAAATCTTGTACTCCGTACAGTGATTATACGTGTATGGGCCTGAAATTGCTGCCTGTGGGATTAATTTACCTATTGCCGACTGACATTAGCTCCTTCGTTGTGGGTTTTCTGTGGTAATAAGGTGGCTTCTAACTTCAATAATTGGATTCAGGTGCGGACTGTGTCTCTTTCCTCATAACTTAACTATGGATGATCTTTTACGATAGAAAGAAATGCAGCAGGCCTCAGACAGAATCTTGAAATACAAGGGACGCTTATTAGCACGAAAATACCAACGGACTTCACACTTCTCTCTTAATGAAGTTTAGCTTTCTGAGTTCACACAAGTCAGGTACGGTATCATAGCAACAGAATTCAGCACCAGGAAGACGGAATTTACCGTGTGTAGTGAATTCACCTTCTTTGAACATGTCATTTTGTTCACAAAAATATTTCCCAGTTCTTAAAATATTGATGAATAAATGCTTTGCTTACTTAAATGGAGTACTTGGAGCTGGAAGAAGCTGTTGTCGGAAGGCCTCTGAACAGTCTTCCGAAGCATAGCTCTGCCTGCAGTGTGAAGATGACCGCTAGTTCTTTTACCTGCATCACATCGCCTCTAGTGGTGCAAATTCAGTACGACACCCCTTAATGTGTCAATACTGTTGCTTTAAAACACCTTAGGTAGTCAAAACGATGATTATTTTCATTTGTTTATTCATTTTTGGGACTGTCTTACGATGTAGTCCGGGCTGGCCTGGAGTTTGCTTTGTAAACCAGGATCACCTCAAATTCAGAGATTTGCCTGCCTCTGCCTTCTAAAGGTTGAGATGAAAGGTATGTGCTACCATGCCTGGCCCAAAATAAAATGTTAAGACTAACAAAATCTTGTTTAATAATATCAAAAGTATCCAACCCATACTCAAATTTCTTACATTATCCCTTTTTGGTCTAACAAAATCAAAACACATACAAGCATCTGCTTGTGTTTCTTCTGCTCATTCTCTGGCTCTCTCTTATTTTTCCTCTTTTTTTTTTTTAATGTCCTGTTTGTTTTCATTTTAATTTTATTATTGTTTCTTTAGATCCCTTTGCATTTTTGTGACAGAAAGAAAGGCTGTGGGTTTGGATGTGTGAGCTGGGATTCCTGGAATCTGGAGGGAATCTGGGGAAAAATGTAATCATAATATATTGTATGAAAAAACTCTATTTTCAATTTTAAAACTTAAAGTGCAGTTTGAAACCTCCCCCTGATGGGGGAACAGCCTTACCAGGCCACAGAGGAAGACAATGCAGCCATTTCTGATGAGACCTGATAGGCTAGGGTCAGGGGAGGACTTACCCTATCAGTGGACTGGGGGAGGGGCAAGGGAGGAGATGAGAGAGGGAGAGTGGGATTGGGAGGGGAGGAGGGAGGGGGCTACAGCTGGGATATAAAGTGAATAAGTTGTAATTAATAAAAAATATATAAAAAAAATTAAAAAATACAGTTTGAAAACTGCCTGTTAAATCCCTTGAGTCTCTTCTGACCTTCAAGAGCACTGTCCAAGCTGACGTCCTCTCAGGTTCTCTGATGCCATTTGATCTCTTTTCAGAACAGTGGTTCATTTGTTCTTTTATTGTAAAGAGCATCTTGTAATTGTTTAAAGGATTTAAAATATCGGTTGATAACAACTGTCTGAATATACAATCTTACTAAGACTGGCAAATTAGTTGGGTTGATTTCTTATTTCACAATAAACTGTCATGCCCCTGGCAAAAAGATGGTTTTCTTTAAACAAACAAATTGGACCTCAGAGATGAAGAGCAAGAGGATCCAAGTTCAATTCCCAGCATCCTCATGGTGGCTCACAGCTGGTTAACTCCAGTTCCAAGGAAATCTGATGGTGTCTCCTGGCCTCCTTGGGTACCACACATTAAGTGATACAGACATACATGTAGGCAAAACACCCATAAACATAAGGTCAAATGAATAAATCTCAAAAATGACTTTAAAATTAAAAAAAAAATTGTTATGTTTTACGTACTTATTTTGTGTTTGAATCAGGTCTCTCCTTCCACCATGTGTGTCCCAGAGATCAAACTCAGGTCCTTGAATTGGCCCAACTGCTTCCTCTTAAATGATACTAATAATTTTTTATAGGACCAAATCAGCTTTATTACTCACATACTTGGTAGAAAAGAGGAATTCAGCAAACAGGGTGGAGCTGTACTAAAAGCTTTGGGGTGGTCCCCACAACTATTTACATGCGGGAGCATCCTTGCCCTGGAATCAGGCACAGCGTGTGCACTTCTCTGACATTTCCCTTGCAGACACAGCCCTGGGCACACTTGGAGCAGCCCACAGGGCAGCAGGAACAGCAGCTCTTCTTGCAGGAGGCATGCTCCAGTTCTTGCAGCTGCAGGAGCTGGAGCAGGTCCAGGAGCTGCCGGTGGAGCAGGAGCAGTTTTGGGGTCCATTCCGGGATGTGGAGCTATGGAGATAATAAGAAGACAACAGATAGTCAGGCTGCTGGAAGTCACGGTCGATACTAGTGATTTTTTTAAAGATGTAATAAGTATTCTATCCTTTGGGTCTGCAATTTGTGGGTTAATTTTCTGAGCATGTGTCTTCAGAGTTCTGACACAGCAATGTAGCTGCTTTGCACTGTATTTTCATTTTGTTGTTCTTGTTGTTTGCCTCGAGCTTGGGCAACTTGGCAATCTGTGAACATTTATTTATTTGTTTTTTGTTATGTAAAGTCCTCTAGTTTCTGGAAATACCCTATTAATCACCAATCTTCTTTTCCTTATTTTCTGCTATGGATATACTTGGTTCATTCATTGTAATATGGTCCTGTTATTGTCTTCTCACAATGTCCTATACTCTCTGTTCTCTCTTGGCAGTTTCATTCACACATTTGCTGTTGAGATTATTCCAACAAATTCATATTCTTATGCAATGTCCTCTAAAAAGGCTTCCCATTTGATACTACTTCCTCTCTCCTGGAGTATCCAGCTATGTCATGCAACCCTTGTAGATGGTTTTAGAAATGATCGATGTGGTCAGCACTCTTTTCTTCTTCTTCTTCTTCTTCTTCTTCTTCTTCTTCTTCTTCTTCTT